>NC_086329.1:25022579-25377579 GCF_036172605.1 Pelobates fuscus | reverse complement strand
TATCTGTCCTAGTATTCGTATTGTTTCGTCAAAGTATCTTGTAAGTAATGATGACAATATCAAGGGGGCTGCATAGGATAAGATGTATTTATTTTGGCATTACCAAATGTTGACTGTAAACGTGCTATGTATTCCAGATGTGCCTGCTGCCACCACATCGTCTGAGAGCACACCACAGCAATTTTACGATGATATATATTTTGATTCTGACTCTGAAGATGAAAGCAGCAATGGTAAATATAAAAATCACGTTCACTTTTTTTGATCTGATCATTGGTTTCTTCCTTGCCTAATGCATTTTGATATCCGCTTAAGGGACACTCAGCTCATTGAAGTGGTCTGGGTGCAGTGTCCCTTTTGCACCTAGTGCTGTAATTTTAAACAATGCAGTTCCAGAGAAACTGCAATTGTTTACATTGCTGCACTAAGTCAGCCTCTAGTGGCTTCCTGGATTGAAACGGACCTTTGGTTCGGTGTCTGACGATGGATGTCCTCACACTCTGCCTGAGGATCTCCAGAGTCAGAATTTTCCCCTTAGGAAAGCTTGTCACCAGATGTTGGAGGGGGTTGAGCATTGACTCAGCGCCGAGGGACATTGGCGCCGGGATCAGGTAAGTAAATAAATAGGTTTTTAACCCTTTATTTACCCGGGGGGGGGGATAAGGAGGCAGGGGGAGTGATAGTGCCAGGAACACAGCTTTGTATTCCTGGCACTATAGTATCCCTTTAATCAAGTAATTCAAAACCTTCTAGATTTCACAATATAGTGAGGTTCACACAAACCTTGCTATGAAGGGGGTTAAATGATCGTTACATATTTTTAATGATGATCTGTACAATATTTATGGTATAACTAGCTTAATTTGTAAATGCAATGCATACTAATTTCAAACTCTTTAATTTGTAGAATAAGACCGGTGTATAAAATACAAGTACATCACCATAAATCAACAAGATTGTGAATGTATTGTAGTATGAACCCCCATAATTGAGTTAACCCTTTCTACCATCCAGTTGTCTTATGAAAATTAAAATGAACATTGAATGTCATGCTAGTAAGATGGTTAATAAATTTCACTTTTCAAGCGTGAATTTTTTTTTACTCCGTGCTAACAACATTCTAGCTCACTGGGTTTTTCACCAAACTGGCACCTGACCAGGCTATCGTACATTTTAGATCTATATAGCAATAATTCAGAATTTTATCATTTAAACCATATATTTGCAGTTCCTTGTTTAATGAATAGCTCTATTCGTGTTGGAATAGAAGTATAAATTGCAGTTATGTCACAACTGCAGAGCTGTAAGCACACGGCACAGTTAGCTGAAAATTGTACACATTTTGTGGATCTAGAGCAGGCTTCCCCAAACTCCGGCCCTCCAGATGTTGCTGAACTACAACTCCCATGATTCTATGAATGAAATATAGGCTGAAATCATAAAACATGGGAGTTGTAGTTCAGCAACATTGGGAGGGCCGGAGTTTGGGGAAGCCTGATCTAGATCCTCTTAAATCATCATTTCTTAGTAATTAATTCCCCCCTCCCCTTTTTAGCTGCAGTTAAGAAGATCAAGCCGAGGCGAAAAAACCATCCAGTACTGACCAATGATGACCTTCTGTATGACCCACAAGAGGATGAACGGGACCAGGAGTGGGTTGATGCCAGGAGAAGACGGTAAGCTCGGAAGATCTGTACTGCCCAGCATAATGATACCAGGCTAATGGGGAGGGCAGCACTCCACTCAAGATTTGGGTGCAAATCTCCACGTTCTCCTACCAGTTTATCTCGCAAACAGTATATAGAAAGCAATAAGAAGCCGCAACACCACAGTAGATGGCAAAGAGACTTATTCCGCCTGTGTGGACCCAACCTCAGGGTCTTTACCAAGCCTTGATAAGGCTTAAAGCGGCACTGTCATTGCCGAATCCAGTTTTTGTTTTTTACCCCCCTCCCGACTCCACTACATCTAATTGTTCCCCCCAATGCCCCTAAGCCCCCCATATTACCTAGGTTCTGGGCGCCGCCATCTTTGTGCGGGTAGATGAAGTCTCTGTGGGACACGTCATCTGCCCACAATAGATAGCGCTGTGAAATTCCAGCGCATGCCCAGTTAAACACTTGGGCATTCGCTACGGGAATTTCGTCTATTCATTCGTCAGAAAGATGAATGAATGAATGAATAGAAATTTCAGACTAACAAACACTGAATATCGGTGTTCGTTTGTTCAGTTTATTACAAGGTGCGCAGCTCCCTCCTTGTAAAATGTAAAAATAGAAGCGTCAGGAAGCAGTGCTCCCCGCCACTTCCGTAGCCCCCCCATGTCCTCCCTCACTCTATGGGAGTCAATATGACCCCATTTTGGCATATTATCATACTTGCTATGGCGTATCTATTAACTAGCAGGGGGGACATAGTGTCGCCCCCCCCCCTGTGTCCCACAAGTGAGGGCTATGCAAATAAATGGGGGACATAAGGTCCCCCCACCATGAGCGGCGGGTGGGGGCCCTAATTGAAAATGGGGGAGGGGGTGGGGGGGGGATGCGCGGGAGGGGGGGGATGCGCGGGAGGGGGGGGATGCGCGGGAGGGGGGGGATGCGCGGGGGGGGGGGATGCGCGGGGGGGGGGGAGATGCGGGGGGGGGGGGGGAGACGGGACACCTATTTTGACATTTAGCCCCCACCCGTTGCCCATGGGTGGGGACCAGGGTGAGGACAATAGGTGTACCCGCATACACATTTAGGGCCCCCACCCGCCGCTCAGGGTTGGGTGCCGGGGAGGGAGGACAATAGGTGTCGTTCTACCCCCCCCACCCATTTACATTTAAAAACTAGTGGAGACCGGAAGAAATTAAGAACAGATCCTGAACGAGGAAGCGATTAGGGAAAGGTAAGTTCAGCATGACAGTGCCGCTTTAAAATAAAATTAAACGTATACACACCGGGCTATATTACATGGGTAAGTGTTTGCCAAAATTAGTATAGTATCCATGTGGTTTTTAATGTATGCAAACAAAATTATAAAGGCAAGACTTTTGTTTTTGCCCCCATTTTTCATGAGCTGAACTCCAAGATCTAAGACATTTGTTATATACACAAAAGGCCTATTTCTCCCAAATATTGTTAAAAAATCTGTCTAAATCTGTGTTAGTGAGCACTTCTCTTTTGCCGAGATAATCCATCCACCTCACATGTCTGGCATATCAAGATGCTGATTAGACAACATTATTATCGCAAAGGTGTGCCTTAGGCTGGCCACAATAAAAGGCCACTCTAAAATGTGCAGTTTTATCACACAGCACAATGCCACAGATGTCGCAAGTTTTAAAGGAAGTGTGCAATTGGAATGCTGACTGCAGAAATGTCCACCAGAGCTGTTGCCCGTGAATTGAATGTTAATTTCTCTACCATAAGCAGTCTCCAAAGGCGTTTCAGAGAACTTGGCAGTACATCCAACCAGCCTCACAACTGCAGACCACGTGTAACCACACCAGCCCAGGACCTCCACATCCAGCATATTCACCTTCAAGATTGTCTGAGACCAGCCACCCGGACAGCTGCTGCAACAATCTGTTTGCATAACTAAAGAATATTTGCACAAACTGTCAGAAACCATCTCAGGGAAGTTCATCTGCATGCTCGACGTCCTCATCGGGGTCTCGACCTGACTGCAGTTCGTCGTCTTAACCGACTTGAGTGGGCAAATGCTCATATTCGATGGCGTCTGACACTTTGGAGAGGTGTTCTCTTCATGGATGAATCCCGGTTTTCACTGTACAGGGCAGATGACAGACAGCGTGTATGGTGGCGTGTGGGTGAGCGGTTTGCTGATGTCAACGTTGTGGATCGAGTGGCCATAGTGGCAGAGGGGTTATGGTATGGGCAGGCATAAGTTAATGGACAACGAACACAGGTGCATTTTATTGATGGCATTTTGAGAGAGATACCGTGACAAGATCCTGAGGCCCATTGTTGTGCCGTTCATCCACGACCATCACCTCATGTTGCAACATGAAAATGCACGGCCCCATGTTGCAAGGATCTGTACACAATTCCTGGAAGCTGAAAAGATCCCAGTTCTTGCATGGCCAGCATACTCACCGAACATGTCCCCCATTAAGCATGTTTGGGATGCTCTGGATCGGCATTTACGACAGCGCGTTCCAGGTTCTGCCAATATCCAGCAGCTTCGCACAGCCATTGAAGAGGACTAACATTCCACAGGCCGCAATCAACAACCTGATCTACTCTATGCGAAGGAGACACTGACTGGTTTTCGGACCCCCCCCCCGATACAGTAAAACTGCACATTTTAGAGTGGCCTTTTATTGTGGCCAGCCTAAGGCACACCTGTGCAGTAATCATGCTGTCTAATCAGCATCTTGATATGCCACACCTGTGAGGTGGATGGATCTCAGCAAAGGAGAAGTGCTCACTAACACAGATTTAGGCAGATTTGTGAACAATATTTGAGATAAATAGGTCTTTTGTGTACATAGAAAATGTCTTAGATCTTTGAGTTCAGCTCATGAAAAATGGGGGCAAAAACAAGTGTTGCGTTTATAATTTTTGTTCAGTGTATTTTGAGGTGTGACCACTTGCACATTTGGTTATTGTTATCAAGGCAGGATCAAGATCCAGAGGTTGGGTCGAAATGTTGCCGGTTCCACACAGGTGGAATAAATCTCGTGGCCATCTACTTTTTGTGTTGCAGCACCTTATTGCTTTTTCATACTGTACTGCCCAGCATGTCTTGATCACATAAATTGTACTTTGGTGTGAGGTTTATTCAACCACTATAAGCACTTGAGAGGTTTATTTGCCAAAATAGGAATTGTGACACACAGTCTCTTTCTCCGCCCCTCTCTCCCCCCCCCCTCCATTGTAAACTCAAACTGTTCTTTACCCACAATATTTAGAACTCCTTAGTTAATTTGCAAGGGATTGTCATTGCCCTTTCCATGTGGTTACCAGATAATACAGACCTTTAAAGGGACACTATAGTCACCAAAACAACTTTAGCTTAATGAAGCAGTTTTGGTGTATAGATCCTGTCCCTGCAGCCTCACTGCTCAATTCTTTGCCATTTAGGAGTTAAATTGCTTTGTTTGTGCAGCCCTAGTCACACCTCCCTGCATGTGACTCACACAGCTTACATAAACACTTCCTTTAAAGGGTCATCTAATGTTTACACTTCCTTTATAGCAAATTATGTGAGTAGCTTGCTCCAGGGGAGCCTCTTGTATGTAATGTAAAGCTCAATTTACAGTGCAGAAGACAAAAACTTTTAAAATCAGTTACATCTAATTGAAAATTACACCATTTTGTTTTCATGCAGCCTGTGTCCGTCACTAGCCTTGTTAAATGTAAAACTGTATTTTAGTTCGTGTGTGCGCTGTTCCTTTAACTGTATTTAATGGTTATTATATTGTCACATAAGACCCAATACACAATATAACGACTCCTAAAATAGATCTCTTCATAAAATAGATCTCTTGAAGTTGGCTACACATATTTTATTTCACAATTCTACCCAATAAATTAAATGGGAGGTAGGGTTGTCCGATCCAGATTGTTTTTGTTTTTTTCCTGAATGTTGTTGGGCAGCACATGAAAGGTGATGACCTTAACTGTGGCACGTTTTGTATGATGCAGGATTCCTGTTTGAAGGGTTTATTTCCCAGCTGCAGTATTTGGAGGCATTATAGTATAGGGCTGCCCTTTGATATGAATAAGTGATTCATCCCCCAAAAAACTTCTGGATTCTGGTCTGGATCCATGGATACCTAATCGTTCTACAAAATGTACAGCAGGGAGCTTTTTTTTTTCTTTTTCTTTTTTTTTGTTAAAATAAACCATAGGTGCAAGTGGACAAACTTCAAAATACATTGAGCAGTTGCACATACAAAATAAAATAAAAATCACATGGTTATGCCTATATTGGGAAACTCTCTGTGCCTGAAAGCTTTACCCATGTAATACAGGCTGCCGGTGTACACCGGGAGGAGAGGAGAATGGACAATCTCAAAGTTTGCAGCTACGTATCTCAAATGGGACAGGCACATTTTAGAAACCTTAATGGGCATGTACCTTCTCCATTGGCACATATCCTGTACCCAGATTTACAGCTGCAGTGTAATGTGTTTATACGCAGAAAACCTGTATTACAAATCATGGAAGAGATGACCACACAAGTGGGGAAACAAATACAATAAAGTACATACTTAAAACAAACATAATTTTTATTGGTAATTTGCAATACTCCAAACAAAAGCACCAAGCTTAAAATAGGTTAACACTGGATCCAAGGGGACATTTCATTTTATATGAGCACTCTTATAGTGTTGGTGTGAATGTAACCTGGATAGGCTGCATGTGTTTTGTTAACCTCAAACAAAATGATTACAATATTGCATTGTGTTCATTTTATTTTATTTTTTATACTTTGTGATTATATAAAAAAAACAAAACTGTGATTTATTTGCAAACTGGTTAATCTACCCCTGCACTACAGTTTGAAACCTGATATCACTGCTGAACGTGCTTTTGTAATTATGTAATATGTTTTCTTATCCAT
Source organism: Pelobates fuscus (assembly GCF_036172605.1). Lineage (NCBI taxonomy): Eukaryota > Metazoa > Chordata > Amphibia > Anura > Pelobatidae > Pelobates > Pelobates fuscus. Next base: position 25,371,003 of record NC_086329.1, on the reverse strand, counting down.
CTCAGGTACCGGAACATGAAGAACCCCAAAACATCTGGCCGGCAACAGGCCAAGAATCAAGCCATACCCAACAGTGATGCTGTCTTGAATTGCCCTGCCTGTATGATAACATTGTGCTTGGACTGCCAGAGGTCAGTTAAATCACCATTTGCTGCTGGTCAAAGTCAAACTGTGTTCACAAATTAGTGACTCTTGGCACATGACTAGCAAGTTTGAGTAAAGGAACACTCTAAACACCGTATTTAATACAGTGAAATGTAGTGGTTATGGTGTTCAGACTGACCCTTAACCCCTTAAGGACACATGACATGTGTGAGATGTCATGATTCCCTTTATTTCAGAAGTTTGGTCCTTAAGGGGTTAAAGAGTAGCACTAGTAGTCTCCACTTTATTTAATACCCTTGCAATTCTCATTTACAACAGCCATTAGAGATCTTTATAGCAAAGCTAGGAATTCTTGGGTGAAACTTATGAATATACTTGAATTTCTTAAAAAAAAAAAAAAAATTCATAGGAGAGGGAAAGCACCTGTGAGTGGAAACAGCGCCATCTTAATATGATGCAGAGTCTTTGCGTGTCAAACCACTTTCGAGCCATTTAACAAATCCATGGCTTTTTCAGCCCGTCAGCTGCTGCTTGGGTAAAGCAGACGATGCAGACTGCAAGCACTGGCTGCAGATTAGCCTGATGCCAAGTCTATCATTGTCAGCCGAGTTTGGACGATTTCTCAATTCTTCTGTTTTATCCCGGCCTAGTGGTGCCAAGAGAGCTGTGGGTTTTTGTCAAACTGCTTGAATTAAAGAGTCATCCACAGACTGTTTACACCACATTCACCCAGTGTTACTATACTTGGAGTGTGCCTTTGAAATCACACTCGCTGTGATGATGCAGTTGAGCCTTGGAATATTGTCCATGAGACCTCACTAGAGGGCAGACATGACTTGAAAAACACTCAATATAAATTGGAATGGTTATTGTTTTATCTCTAGACAAGAGATCACAGTGTAATATAGGAAATAGAATGCGTTCCAGTGCAGTTTGCCGATAAACCTCTACAGCGCTGTACTATTTGCCATACGTCAGTACTGGTGTTTGATTGTATAAATCTAGATTCTAAAAAATCTAGTTAAACAGAACAAACTACTCCAGGCTGAAAAGAGTAGAACGGATGACTTGCTTAAAGGAACACTATAGTGCCAGGAAAACATACTCTTTTTTTCCTGGCACTATAGTGCCCTGAGGGTGCCCAAACTCTCCCGCCGGGCTGGATGGAAAGGAAGGGGTTAAACTTACCTCTTTCTCCAGCGCCGGGCGGGGAGCTCTCCTCCTCCTCTCCTCCCTCTTCTTCTGTCACCGGCTGAATGCGCGGCAAGAGCCGCGCACGCATTCAGCCAGTCCATAGGAAAGCATTCTCAATGCTTTCCAATGGACGCTAGTGTCTTCTCACTGTGTAAATCACAGTAAGAAGCGCAGATGCGCCTCTAGCGGCTGTCAGTGAGACACTAGAGGCTGGATTAACCCTAATATAAACAAAGCAGTTTCTCAAACTATGTTTATAGAAAAAAAGGGTTAACCCTAGCTGGACCTGGCATTAAGCTGAAGTGGTCTGGGTGTCTATAGCGGTCCTTTTAATGAAAACTAATTAAATTATGTGTTCTGTAGTTTGGGGGGGGGGGGGGGTTTACGATCTTTCAGCTGTGTAGTAGATGACGCCCTAATTTGGTACCTTTTTTTTTATGTGGGATTGCTTTATTTAAGTATACCAAAATACCGCTATATAGCTCCCTGTTGGGAATAAACACCATATCTATACAATGCTTGGTGAATATCCCCCTAGACACAGAGCTACAAACTTTTCTGTCTCAGGGCGTTGGTCTTATTTCCTGTTTTGTTTTACTTGTGTATTTCTAGCTACATGGAAACATATCTATTTGTAAGCAAGCAGTGACTTCTCTATTTCTAACCGCGTAGTTAATTTGAAACCTAGCTTGGTGCAAGGCTTGACCATATATGGTAACCTGAGGATAAAGATTACTCCCCCCTCCCCCAGCACTCTTGCAAGTTAGCTATAGGTTAATATAGGTTAAGATAGACTTATTATGTTATTATTGGATAATACTTATAAGACCACCTCTGTTTCCTATTCTATATCATCAATTGTACCACCTATTGAAACTCCGAAGTCCCTTTGAACCTTCCATTGTGGTTTTGTTCATTGGAGCTCCTCAACACCTAGGTGGAGATAAGGAGAAATACAGAGTTCCAATTGATCAACCCCTTCCCGACCTCGGACATGCAGGTTACGTCCGACAAAAAAAGCAGTTGATGACCGCGGACGTACCCTGCACGTCCGCGGCTAAAATGACCTGGGTACTCACCTGGACCGGCGAGCCCGGTCTAGGGGGACTGCCCGAGATCCCAGCAATCTCCCTGCTGCAGCTCCGTCCTCTCCGGCCCTCCAGGGGCATGTAATCACCATGATCACATGACCGCAATGGAAGTCTATGGAGTGCCAGCAGGGGGACTGCCTGAGCAATCAGGCAGCCCCCAGGCACCTAACATGAAAAATCATATATTATTATTAAAGAATTTTATAATATATTATTTATATTTATATATATATATATATATATATATATATATATATATATATATATATATATATTTATATATATTTGCATTATAAGTGTACTTTGAGATAAATACACTTATAATGTAATCATATATATATAATATATTGTAAAATTCTTTATTTTATAATAGAATATACATATATATAGGAAATAAAAACGTGTGTGTAATGTCTCACAAGTACAACATTACCCCTCAAGTAGTTTTTTTTTTTTTTTTAAATTAAATAAAAAAAATAAATGTAAAATTCTTTTATTTTTCAATTTTGCTCCGACAGAAGTGCTGCAGTACAGGGTCTCAAGCGTATGCAAACGCTAAATCACAAGTATAGGTTTTATGGTGATTTGGAAAGGTACAGGGTCAAACATAAGATCTGCCAATTTCTGTTTTTATAAATTTGCTATTTACCTGATTGGCTATGTTGCCTATGAGACGATGTGGCAGCCCAGAAATGAAAATTAACCTCACCATGACATACCATTTGAAAAAGTAGACAGCCCAGGGTTTTCAAAATGGAGTATGTCCAGTCTTTTGTAGTAGCCACTTAGTCACAAACACTGGCCAAAGTTAGCATTTATATTTGTTTGTGTGTGGGGAAAAAAAGCAAAAAACTAATATGAATAGTTTGTGACTAAGTGGCTACTAGAAAAAAACTGGACCTACCCTATTTGCAATACCTTGGGTTGTCTACTCTTGCAATCATGGCGGGAAATTTTATTCCTGGGCTACCATACGGTCTCAAAGGTAACATTATCAATTTGGCAAATTTCAATGAAAATTATGAAATGGGCAAGCCTTATATTTGACCCTGTAACTTTCAAAAAACACTAAAAAAACAGTTCTACTCGAGAGACTTTGCTGAACGCAAATGAGTGTTTCAAAACAGTAAAACGTATCACAACAATGGTATCATCAGTAAAAGTGCCGTTTGTGTGTGAAAAATGCAAAAAACTTCACTTTCACTGACTATCACTGTGGTGTTTTTTTTTTTTCTTTTTCTTTCTTGGTTTTGAAAAAACTAATATTTGTGTTCAGCGAAGTCTCTCGAGCATGAAACCTGTACATGGGGGGTACTTTTTTAGTGTCCTGGAAAGTTACAGGGTTAATATAGGGCTTGCCCAATTCAGTTTGCCAGATTAGTCTGCTGGGTCTGTGTTGCCTTTTGAGACCATATGGTAGCCCATGAATGTGAATTAACCCCATCCTGGCATACTATTTGCAAATGTAGACATCCCAGTGTATTCAAAATGGGGGTATGTCCAGTCTTTTGTAGTAGTCATGAATGCTGGCCAAAGCTAGAATTTTTTTTTTTTTTAAAAAACAAAAACTGCACTTTCACCGACTAGATCATTTTTGTGATATGTTTTACTGTTTTGAAACATTCATGTGTTCAGCAAAGTCTCCAGAGTACAACTGTACCCCCCTATGTACTGGTTTTCTAATGTTTTTGAAAGTTACAGTGTCAAATATAAGGCTTGCCCATTTCATTTTTTTTTTTTTCATTAAAATTTGCCAAATTACCATTTTAAAGGTAGAAAACCCAAGGTATTGCAAATGGGGTATGTCCTACTAAAAAAGAGTGGACATACCTAATTTTGAATACCGTGGGTTGCCTACTTTAAAAACGATATGGTTTTATGGGGGTAAATTACATTGTCCAGCAAAAATGGGTGCATGATGACCAGCTGTGCAAATTCCAAGTTCGGAAAACTGGAATGCACACCCTCCAAATAAGGTCTTTTAGCCCCCAGAGAACCCGACACACCTATACATGGGTGGTATCGCTGTACTCAGGAGATGTTGCTGAACACATATTGGGGTGTTCTTTGGCTGTAACCCTTAAAGTTCTCTGTACATGTATTCTTAAATTGCTATGTGTGTCAATAAAATCACCAATTATTATTTTAATTTGGCATAGATTGGTGGTAAAATGGCTGCATGAAAAGAGTCAAAATACCCCAAGTTTAGGTTGTCTTCTTTGTGAAGAGATTCCTGACCGATAGTGTTGCGTTAATTTTGAAAAAAATGGTTTGGAAATAGCAAAGTGCTACTTGTACTTATTGTCCTACAACTTTCCAAAAAAAGCTAAGAACATGTTAACAATGGGTATCTCTAAACTCAGGACAAAATGTAGAAACTATTTAGCACGTGTGATTTTTGACGGTTGTAGATGCGTAACAGATTTTGCGGGTCAAAGTTAGAAAAAGTGTGTGTTTGTTTTAAATTTCATCATTGTATAAAAAAAATTTAATGGTTTAATTATATGATATGATGAAAATAATGGTATCTTTAGAAAGACCATTTAATGGCGAGAAAAACGGTATATAATATGTGTGGGTACAGTAAATGCGTAAGAGGAAAATGTTTAACCCAAGAAATTTAAAAAGAGCCCTGGTCCTTAACGGTAAGAAAATTGAAGAGGTCTGGTCACTAAAGGGTTAAAGTCCATGGCATGAGCAAGTATTCCTACTGATCCAGAGAATCTTCACTCCCTTTTATTGTAAATTTACGTATTGCAATCCCACCTAAGTCTATTAAATATTGGAGCTATCTAGTAACCAGTAACTTTATTAGTGTTGTGGTTTTTTGTTTAAACCAGGGCTTGACAAATTTGTTTGGAATCTAGGAGCCAGCTAAACAAGCTAGGAGCCAGTCATTTTCAACAAGAAAATGCAATTCTTAAAGGGACACTATAGTCACCAGAACCACTACAGCTTGATGCAGTTGTTCTGGTGTCTATAGCCTGTCCCTGCAGGCGTTTTAGTGTAAACATTGCCTTTTCTGGGAAAAGGCAGAATTTACATTGTTGCTTAGCAACACCTCTAGTGACAGTCACTCAGACTGTCACTAGAGAGTCCTGGGTCACTGCTGCAGCACCCAGGTTCAGTATCTCCAAGCTCTGCTCCTTGTAGAGGGGAAAGGTGAGTAAAAACTATCGGAGGGGGCAGGTACATAACACTCACGCTGACAACAGGCTTGCACGCACAGACACACTCACACACATACACACACTCTGACAGGCTTGCACACGCATACAGGCTCTCACACACACATACAGACACTGCCATCATCCTGTGTGCGAGGGAGCAGAACTCTGCCTGCAGCTGCTCTCTGCTCGCGCTCTGTAATGATGCCGGGGCCGGAATGACGTCATATTCCGGCTCCCGGCATCACAGTGCGAGGGAACAGTGAGCAGCTGTAGATTACTGCTCCCGCGGGCGGCCGCTCACCTCCATGCTTCCGTGGGCAGCCGCCTGCAATATTCCCTGTGATGGCCGCGGCCACACAAATTAGAGAGCTGGCACATCCCAGACGCCAGTGCAAAATATTTAGTCGTCATGGCGACCTGGGATTTGTCGAGCCCTGGTTTAAACCAAATTTATTGGATGAAATTCATCTTGCCCAATATTTTTTTTTTTTCTCTTCATTGCATTACATAAATCTAGCTCCGAATAACTTGACAAATGTTATTTTTTCCCCCACTTCGATCTTGTTAGCAGTTTAATGCTCAATGTAATCCATTTCTTTCTAGGCACGAGTCCTACAGAACCCAGTACAGAGCCATGTTTGTTATGAATTGCTCTGTTAGCAAGGATGAAGTTCTCAAATTCCCAGATCAACCCATGAAAAAGCAAAGACGACGTGACAGCAAGAAGGTGAAACGTCCTGCAATGGATACGGAAACACAAAGCAAGCCAGAAGAAATGTATCATCCGGTAAAATGTACCGAGTGTTCCACAGAAGTGGCCGTTTATGATAAAGAGGAAGTGTATCATTTCTTCAATGTCATTGCTAGCCATTGTTAGGGAGTGAAACTTCTGCCAATACCGGGTAAGTGGCTGGTTAAGGTTCAAGGATCGGACATATTAATGTTTGAGAAGCTGGATTTCCATCATAACATGTATCTATAGGTAGAAAAGTAGTGACACCGCTGTATAATCTGTAGCTGCCTGTACAAACTTGTTTTATTTCACTTGAAATGAGATTTTTAGTTATTTTTTTTTTTTTTTAACCTTTCTGCCCCAATATATAATATTTACAATTTTAAGTCCTTCTCATTGCACAAAAACTAATCCTAAACCCCCCAAAAAACGTTTTCCAGTTCTGGTCTTCCAGAGGAATGCGGTAATGGGCGCCAGAATACAAGTGATGTCAAGGTTGTTTTGGGTGGAGCCGAATCTCTTTGGAAAACACTCAAAGATTAAAAATGTGCAAAAAACTAAAAAACGAACCCCAGAATATGTAATCGACACAACCCCACCCCCATGTATAGAGCTGAGCTAGAAAAGGACCCACATCTTAAGCTCTTAAAATTGGAGGTATGCTATTCATTTGTTTCTCAGCTTCATTCTGCAATTTCTCTGCTACTTCCTCCATTTTGCCAACACAAGTCAAGATGGTCTGATTCCTGCTCAGCTCATAGGGTGTCCCACCTGCAGGCCTATGGCATCATCCTCGCCCAAGTAGAGCACGCCTGCCACTTCCGTTAGCTCAGGGGAGCTAATGGAAAGAGAGAGAAAAAAAACTCCCTATCTGTCTGATAGCCATGGAGGTACTTCATATTTTAATGAGAAAAATGCTGAATTCCCATAGAAAGCGGCTCTTTTTTATAAACTGTAGTTAAATTGTGATACTACCCTCCCAGCTTGCTGTAGTGCATTGTGGGCGAGGAGTGGTCCTTTTCGTTAAACATGTCTGCTCTTTCCCCCCAGCTTATCATACTTTGTTGAAGAAAGCAATGTAAAAATGCTATGTGAATAATCCATTTGTACATTATAAATTCTTGTATATAAGCCATAAAAACAAATGTTAAAGCAGTCATGTTACCGATTGGTTTGTGTTTTGGTTTTCCTTCCTCCTGTCTTGTTTTTAACATGCACCCTTATTCACGGAATAAGAATTGGCAAGGCCATCATACCTTTTAAGCTCAAATAGCTAAAAATGGAAAAGTGATCAAACTCCACTATTTGATTTGTCTGTTTATTTTTTTACTGTTCTATTTGTAACTTGCAGTTCTCTACAGTTTTAAATTGGTGAATAACCCACATGGATTACATGAAAGTAATCTGACATATGGATTTCAGCTGTTGTTGATGACTATGAATTGTCAGGATAAATGTCTATGTATTCTCATGCATGTCTGAAAATGTGCAAATCTAATCTCAGTACTCCATCCCAGTTAGGTGGCTAATTCCCTAAACCAGGAAACTGCAGCCAAAATAACTGGAACATTAGATTTGGAGAAAAAAATATATATATTTTTCTCCCAGTTCAGATTCACTATTTTGGCCTAATTTAATTCCTCTGTCTTGGTTTAGTCAATAACCCGGCATAGTTTTCCTTTAAAAATAAATGAATATATTCCGCTGTTTTCAAATGCGCTTAAAGCAACATAACCACAACAGATCATTTTAATGGTACCATAATCCTTCTAGATTATATGCCAAACAGTAAAACACTTGGGCTTTACCTACCACACAGTTTCTAATTGCAGTGGTTGGCAAATGCATGTTTTTGTCAAACTCCAAAAAAGAGTCTCTCTTTTAATCTTTGGCAACACGATTGCTGAAAATGAGGGTGTGGGTACAGCTCTGTGCCAAGCAGGGAACACTCACACCACACGGCTCTTACAAGTAGATATATGTGTATATTTCATACCCTTTTGGCCAAAAAATATAAATGTATATCTTTTAGCGTGCGCAATTCGGTATAGGTTTTTGCAAGAGGGATTTAAAGATAGTTTGCAGCATTTAAGTCTGTCATCTCCCCCCTATTATAAAATATTTCATTCTTGCTAGTTACTGTACTGCCGTAATATTACTGCAGCTCTGAAACACAAGGTGGCATTCATACACCCAACTAATTAGGAAGTCTACAAGTCATTCACTTAGGTGCTATGTAAGCGTACAGTTATTTAGGATGGATTTGACTTTTTTTTTTTAACTTTATTTTTTATCTTTATGAACTGAATTCCAACTCACTGAAACTCCTACTGTAAACCAAGTTCTGCTGTAAAGGGATTTAGAAAGATACTCTAAGCACCATAACCAGTGCAGCACACTGTAGTGGTTATGGTGCTAGGACTCCACTATCTTACTAGACACATGTCACCTCCTCATGATTATGGAAAAACCCATGCTGCCTCGTAGTATATAGAACGCATGTGCTGTAGGTATAAATTCTTTAAATTATGGCAGTGTGTTCCTTCCTGAAGCAGATTAATTCTACATACTGCAGAGCAGTGCTGCCCATGTACTGCCAAATATTCTGAAAAAAAATATATGTCCAGGAAAACATGGTGAATCTGCCTCCCCCCTGTACTGTGTTAAATGTATTTGGTTTTTGGAGCACAAGTGATTGTTTTTAATTGTATTCTAATTCAGATTTCGGAACAAAATTTAAGCTCAGGAGCACTAATTAATTCAGACGAGAAGCTTTGCTACTAATCAGCACCACAGTTTGAGAACAATGACTGCATCCCAAAGAATGCAAGCAGGAGACTTAACAAGAACAGATCTGCTTAATTAGATTTTAATTATTGCCAGTCTTAAACCGCCGCGTTCTGCCATCTGCATTGTGCTCGGAATGCGAGAGAGCACTTTTATTTGCTTGTTTCTGTTGTCTGGACTGACAATCACTGTAAGAAACTGCTTTTCCCTCATTTTACTGCACTGATCTTCCTAATTGAGAGCCTGTGTTATGGTAAGATAGTATTGAAAATGCACTGTCTGCAATGCTTTTACACCAACGTAAAGGGGGAAGGAAACAATAGTAGCTGCAGGATTACAGGGGTAGACGTGGCTTATTGACTCATCATTCATTATAACAATGGGCAAATGGCACTCTACGTAGAGTATGCTTGAACAATACAATCCATATAGTAGCATGGGCCTACTGGTCACACATCAGCATACAATTATTTAACATTTAGAATCAATTTATTGGGCAGTATATTTTAGCTTTGGTATCTGCTATAGTGTGATCCAAATTGCTGCTCCTATTAAATATATTTTAAAACGGATTTTATTTTGGGTGTAGATATCTTTCCATAAAACAGCAACACATAACTTCATATTCTATAAGACTTGTGCAAAAATGCATTTTTGCTAATCCGAACTAATCAAATTCCTTTTAATCTACAAAGTGAATCGTCCATCCATGATTTACCTGTGGAGTCCTATTCGATCGATTAAGACTCCACAGGTAAATGCCAGATGGATCGATTCGTTCGTGCGTAGATTGAAAGGAAATTGATTTGTTAACACCACCTAGAACAGATCTGTGCACGTGTCTAGATTCTGTTATAAAACTTTAATCGTTTATTGCAGGTGTGATTTTTAAATTTTCCCTCTACTTCACCCTTTTTCTTTTAAGTTACTTTATGAAGTGTAGCGAATGCTCTGTTGCCAATGCAGGTAGACTGTAGATCCCCAACTGTTGTCAAACTATTTTTCCCATGATGCTTTGTCAGGCTTAAGGCTGTGACAGCATCATGGGAGTTGTGTTTCTGCATCAGGTGGGGATCTGTCTTTTGGCCGTCCCTGCTTTCTGGGATATTTGATCATTTACTTAAAATTGCTGGTGGATACTTTTGTTACCATCTGAACCGACCATGACTTGAAAAGCACTCTTAAAGGGACACTCTACAAAACCAAAGCAACTTGGGCTTAATGTGATGGTTTGGGAGTATAGATCATGTCCCTACAGTCTCACTACTCATTTATCTGCCATTTAGGAGTTCAATCACTTGTTTATGCAGCCCTAGCTAAAACCTCCCCTGGCTGAGACTTACATAGCTTCCACCACACACGTCGTGATTAAATCTAAATTGTTTAGCTTATTGCAAAGATTTTTTTAAATTTAGAATGTATTTATCTCCTGCTCTGTTAGTAGCCTGTAAAATCCTCCTGCATATGATTTTAAGTACAACTGACAAAGCAGAAAAAAAAAAATACTTCTAAAGTAAAACACAGTGCTGTAAGATCTGATTGAAAATGTAAACTTTTTTTTTTCATGCAAGCTGTGAGTAATTGCTGCATAAACAAAGTGATTTAACCCTTAAATTTAATTGAATTGATTAGTGAGACTGCAGAGGCACGGCTTCATTAAGCTAAAAGTTGTTTTGGTGTTTAACCCCTTAAGGACCAAACTTCTGGAATAAAAGGGAATCCTGACATGTCACACATGTCATGTGTCCTCAAGGGGTTAAAGGATCACTCTGAAGGGACATTAAAGGAGCCAGATGCATTACAGCCTAATTTACTGGTTCTGATGCCTATAGAGCAATGGTCCCCAACCTAGTCCTCATGGACCACCAACAGTCCAGGTTTTATCAGTATCTCCATTTAAATAAAAAAGGAAATACATAAAACCTGGACTTTTGGTGGTCCACGAGGACTGGGTTGGGGACCACTGCTATAGAGGACTGTTCCTGCAGTCACTGCAATGTAACCACTACCTTTTCTGAGAGCATTGTTTACATTGCTGCGTATGACTAACAGCCACTAGAGGTCCTTCCTGGCTGCTTAACAAAAATTGCAGGAATTGCACGCTCTGCATGGAGATGGCAAACTGTCTCCACAGCGATGAATTCAGTCAACACATCTCTATAAGCATACGCTAATTGCCGCACATGCTGACTAGCCCTCAGTGGTTTCCTGTGGGAAAGCATTGGATTGGCAGAGATCAGCCATATTGATTATTTTAACTAGTGGGACTGGCGTTCCAAAGGAATAAAGGTATGCATTGGGCCGCGGGGCTCTTCAATTATTAATAATAGAGGAGAAAACACTACTGTTGGAATGGCGTCCGTATGAATCGCAATAAATTCAAAACCAATTTTACATTTTAGGCCAAAATAGTAAAATTAAAATTAAAAATACAAATTTTGTAAGTTAGATTTTCAATTTAGCTAATTTGACCTAATTTTGGATTTATTATTATTGATCCTGTAATTTTAAATGAACAATTGTTAGTTATAGATGGATACACCTGTCCAGTAACAATGTTATGCAACAGTGCTAGGTACAGATTGTTAGAAGAATTCTAAAGAAATAAGGTATAAAATAATCCGTAAAACAGAGAATTGATGATTGGATGTATAAATCTGACATCTTATGTATGAAATTCACTTTGAATTCTTGACAAATCACTTTACTGAATAACAGTGTTGATACCACAAGACAGAGATTCAATTTCTGAACCAGGTGACATATTCCGTTTAAACATGAACATTAAACACCCAATACTCAAATATACATCAGCACTTCCATACAAATGAATGTACAGGGGATAAACTATGAGACTAATAGATGATGTAAAGCTTTAGTAATGTGCAAAGAGACATGTTCATTTAGGGCACACCTGTTACAGGAGTGTAACTATTCTGTGCTGTATGATGCTGCACACCTGTTACCTGACAGTAACTATTCTGTGCTGTAACAGGTGTGCAGCATCACAGATCACAGTATAGTTACTGTCAGGCAACAGGTGTGCAGCATCATACAGCACAATATAGTTAGTAACTGTCAGGTAGCAGGTGTGAAACATCATACAGCACAGAATAGTTACTGTCCTGTATGATGCTGCACACCTGTTACCTGACAGTAGCTATTCTGTACTGTAACAGGTGTGCAGCATCATACAGCACAGAATAGTTACTTTCAGGTAGCAGGTGTGCAGCATCATACAGCACAGTCCAAGTACTGTCAGGAAACAGGTGTGAAGCATCATACAGCACAGAATAGTTACTGTCCTGTATGATGCTGCACACCTGACAGTAAGAATTCTGTGCTGTATGATGCTGCACACCTGTTACCTGACAATAACTAAGCAGGTGTGCTGTATGATCCTTCACATCTGTTTCCTGTCGGTAACTATTCTGTGCAGTGAAAGGTAACAGGTATGCAGCATCATACAGCACAGAATAGTTACTGTCCTGTATGATGCTGCATACCTGTTACCTGACAGGTGTGCAGCAAGATACAGTATAGTTACTGTCAGGAAACAGGTGTGCAGCATCATACAGCACAGAATTCTTACTGTCAGGTGTGCAGCATCATACAGGACAGTAACTATTCTGTGCTGTATGATGCTGCATACCTGTTACCTGTCACTGCACAGAATAGTTACCGACAGGAAACAGATGTGAAGCATCATACAGCACAGAATAGTTACTGTCCTGTATGATGCTACACACCTGTTACCCGAGAGTAACTATTCTGTGCTGTATGATGCTGCACACCTGATTAGTTATTGTCAGGTAACAGGTGTGCAGCATCATACAGCACAGAATTCTTACTGACAGGTGTGCAGCAACATACAGGACAGTAAGAATTCTGTGCTGTACGATGCTGCACACCTATTACCTGACAGTAACTATTCTGTGCTGCAACAGGTGTACAGCACAGATTAGTTACTGACAGGTGTGCAGCATCATACAGCACAGATTAGTTACCGACAGGTGTGCAGCATCATACAGGACTGTAACTATTCTGTGCTGTATGATGCTGCACATCTGTTACCTGACAGTAACTATACTATGCTGTATGATGCTGCACACCTGTTGCCTGATTGTTACAGCACAGAATAGTTACTATCAGGCAACAGGTGTGCAGCATCATACAGCACAGAATAGTTACTGTCCTGTATGATGCTTCACACCTGTTACCTGTCAGTAACTATTCTGTGCTGTAACAGGTGTGTAGCATCATACAGCACAGAATAGTCACTGTCCTGTATGATGCTGCACACCTGTCAGTAACTATTCTGTGCTGTATGATGCTTCACACCTGTTGCCTAATAGTAACTATACTATGCTGTATGATGCTGCACACCTGTTGCCTGATAGTAACTATTCTGTGCTGTAACAGGTGTGCAGCATCATACAGCACAGTATAGTTACTGTCAGGTAACAAATGTGCAGCATAGAATACTTACTGACAGGTGTGCAGCATCATACAGGACAGTAACTATTCTGTGCTGTATGATGCTACACACCTGTTACAGCACAGAATAGTTACTGACAGGTAACAGGTGTGTAGCATCATACAGCACAGAATAGTTACTGTCCTGTATGATGCTGCACACCTGTCAGTAACTATTCTGTGCTGTATGATGCTTCACACCTGTTGCCTAATAGTAACTATACTATGCTGTATGATGCTACACACCTGTTGCCTGATAGTCAGGGGCGTATTTGCCGCGAGGCAAACAAGGCATTTGCCTTGGGGGGCATTTTCCAGGGGGCGGCAAAAAAAGCCGCCCCCAAACGCCCAGGGCAAATGCCTTGTTAGCCTTGCGGCTAACAGACATCCTGGGCTGGTGGCTGCTGGGCTGGTTGCTGGGCGGGCGGGCGGCTGGCGAGGGAGCACTTCCTCTGAGCTGTCTGCTCAGCTCCCTCGCGCGCCGCAGAGTGAGGCTGGGAGCCGGAATATGACGTCATATTCCGGCTCCGCCTCCCAGCCTCACTCTGCGGCGCGCGAGGGAGCTGAGCAGACAGCTCAGAGGAAGTGCTCCCTCGCCAGCCGCCCGCCCAGCAACCAGCCCAGCAGCCCGACCGGCAGCCCCACTAGACCCCAGGGAGAGGGAGAACCCCCCCAGCATTCCCAAAGGTAAGGAGGCTGGGGGGGTAAATAAAAAAAAAAATGAGTTAATGTGAGTGAGTGTGTCTGTTAGTGTGTGTGTGTGTGAGTGTGTCTGTTAAGTGTGTCTGTTAGTGTGTCTGTTAGTGAGTGTGAGAGTGTCTGTTAGTGAGTGTGAGAGTGTGTGTGAGTGTGTCTGTTAGTGAGTGTGAGTGTGTCTGTTTGTCTGTTAGAGTGTGTGTGTGTGAGAGTGTGTCTGTTAGAGTGTGTGTCTGACTGTGTGTGTCTGTTAGTGTGTGTATGTCAGTGTGTGTGAGTGTGTCTGTTAGTGAGTGTGTGAGTGTGTCTGTTAGTGAGTGTGTGAGTGTGTCTGTTAGCAGCTAACAGACACACTCACTAACAGACACTCACACACACTGACATACACACACTGACATACACACACTGACATACACACACTGACATACACACACTAACAGACACACTCACTAACAGACACACTCACTAACAGACACACTCATACACTCACACACACACACTGACAGATACGCATCCATTAGCTAACAGTTAGCTAATGGATGCGTATCTGTCAGTGTGTGTGTATTAAGAAGGCGGTGGAAGGGTTGGGTGGGGGTGGCGGGTGGGGGTGGGGGTGAGGGGGGCGCCTGAGTTTTGTCCTGCCTAGGGCAGCACAAAACCAGGATACACCCCTGCTGATAGTAACTATTCTGTGCTGTATAATGCTTCACACCTGTTACCTGTCAGTAACTATTCTGTGCTGTAACAGGTGTGCAGCATCATACAGCACAGAATAGTCACTGTCCTGTATGATGCTGCACACCTGTCAGTAACTATTCTGTGCTGTATGATGCTTCACACCTGTTGCCTAATAGTAACTATACTATGCTGTATGATGCTGCACACCTGTTGCCTGATAGTAACTATTCTGTGCTGTAACAGGTGTGCAGCATCATACAGCACAGTATAGTTACTGTCAGGTAACAAATGTGCAGCATAGAATACTTACTGACAGGTGTGCAGCATCATACAGGACAGTAACTATTCTGTGCTGTATGATGCTTCACACCTGTTACCTGTCAGTAACTATTCTATGCTGCACATTTGTTACCTGACAGTAACTATACTGTGCTGTATGATGCTGCACACCTGTTACAGCACAGAATAGTTACTATCAGGCAACAGGTGTGCAGCATCATACAGCACAGAATAGTTACTGTCCTGTATGATGCTGCTCACCTGTCAGTAACTATTCTATGCTGCACATTTGTTACCTGACAGTAACTATTCTGTGCTGTATGATGCTTCACACCTGTTACCTGTCAGTAACTATTCTATGCTGCACATTTCTTACCTGACAGTAACTATACTGTGCTGTATGATGCTGCACACCTGTTGCCTGATAGTAACTATCAGGCAACAGGTGTGCAGCATCATACAGCACAGAATAGTTACTGTCCTGTATGATGCTGCTCACCTGTCAGTAACTATTCTGTACGGTATGATGCTGCACATCTGTTAAAGCACAGAATAGTTACTGTCAGGTAACAGGTGTGCAGCATCATACAGCACAGAATAGTTACTGACAGGTGTGCAGCATCATACAGGACAGTAACTATTCTGTGCTGTATGATGCTTCACACCGGTCAGTAACTATTCTATGCTGCACATTTGTTACCTGACAGTAACTATTCTGTGCTGTATGATGCTTCACACCTGTTACCTGTCAGTAACTATTCTATGCTGCACACCTGTTACCTGTCGGTATCTATTCTATGCTACACACCTGTTACCTGACAGTACTTATTCTGTGCTGTATGATGCTGCACACCTGTTACCTGACAGTAACTATTCTGTGCTTTAACAGATGTGCAGCATCATACCGTACAGAATAGTTACTGACAGGTGAGCAGCATCATACAGGACAGTAACTATACTGTGCTGTATGATGCTGCACACCTGTTACAGCACAGAATAGTTACTATCAGGCAACAGGTGTGCAGCATCATACAGCACAGAATAGTTACTGTCCTGTATGATGCTGCTCACCTGTCAGTAACTATTCTGTACGGTATGATGCTGCACATCTGTTAAAGCACAGAATAGTTACTGTCAGGTAACAGGTGTGCAGCATCATACAGCACAGAATAGGTACTGTCAGGTAACAGGTGTGTAGCATCATACCGCACAGAATAGTTACTGACAGGTGTGCAGCATCATACAGGACAGTAACTATTCTGTGCTGTATGATGCTGCACACCTGTTTCCTAACAGTAACTATATTGTGCTGTATGATGCTGCACACTTGTTACCTGTCAGTAACTATTCTGTGTTGTAACAGGTGTGAAGCATCATACTGCACAGAATAGTTACTGTCCTGTAAGATGCTGCACACCTGTTGCCTGACCGTACCTATTCTGTGCTGTATGAAGCTGCACACCTGTTAAAGCACAGAATAGTTACTGTCAGGTAACAGGTGTGCAGCATCATATCGCACAGAATAGTTACTGACAGGTGTGCAGCATCATACAGGACAGTAACTATTCTGTGCTGTATGATGCTTCACACCTGTTTCCTGACAGTAACTATTCTGTGCTGTATGATGCTGCACACCTGTTACAGCACAGAATAGTTACTGTCAGGCAACAGGTGTGCAGCATTATACAGCACAGAATAGTTACTGACAGGTGTGCAGCATCGTACAGGACAGTAACTATTCTGTGCTGTATGATGCTTCACACCTGTTGCCTGATAGTAACACTACTGTGCTGTATGATGCTGCACACCTGTTACCTGACGGTAATTATTCTGTGCTATATGATGCTGCATACCTTTTACCTGTCACAGCACAGAATAGTTTCCGATAGGAAACCGGTATGCAGCATCATACAGCACAAAATAGTTACTGTCAGATAACAGGTGTGCAGCATCATACAGCACAGAATAGTTACTGACATGTAACAGGTGTGCAACATCATAAAGTGCAGACTAGTTACTGTCCTGTATGATGTTGAACACCTGACTGTAACTACTATTGCATGATACTGCACACCTGTTAACAGACCGTAACAATTCTGTGCTGTATAATGCTTCACACCTGTTACCTGTCAGTAACTATTCTGTGCTGTAACAGGTGTGCAGCATCATACAGCACAGATTAGTTACTGACCGATGTGCAGCATCATATACAGGACAGTAACGATTCTGTACTGTATAATGCTGCACACCTGTTACAGCACAGAATAGTTACTGACAGGTAACAGGTGCGAAGCATTATACAGCACAGAATTGTTACTGTCTGTTAACAGGTGTGCAGTATCATGCAATAGTAGTTACGGTCAGGTGTTCAACATCATACAGGACAGTAGTTAGTCTGTACTTTATGATGATGCACACCTGACAAATGACAGGTTTGCAGCAATATATAGTGCAGAATCGCTACTGTCCGGTAATAAGCGTGCAGCACAAAATAATTACTAATAGTTGTACCGCATCATACAGTGCAGAAGCGTTACTGTCCTGTATGATGCTGCAAATCTGTCAGTAATGATACTGAATGCTTATTACCTGACCGCTATTCTGCGCTACATGATGCTGCAAACCGGTCATTTGTTAGGTGTGCAGCATTATACAGCACAGGTTAGTTACTGTCACATAACAGGGGTGCAGTATCATGCAGGAGAGAATTGTTACTGTCTGGTAAAAGCTGTGCAGCATCATACAGCACAGAATTGTTACTGAGAGTAGCATCATACAGTTTAGTTACTAATCTGCGCTATATAATGCTACACAACCATTACCTGACAGTAACTATTCTCTACTGCATGATACTGCACACCTGTTACCAGACAGTTACAATTCTGTGCTGTACGATAATGCACACCTAACAAATGACAGGTTTGCATCATCATATAGTGAGGAATAGATACTGTCAGGTAATAAGCATTCAGCATCATACAGCACAGAATAATTACTGACAGGTGTGCAGCCCAGAATAGTTCCATGTAGTAACGGTTGGTCATTTTCAGGTGTCCCAAATAAAATACTGAATGGCTCCCCTGGCTCATAGGTAGCGATTGTTCCTCATGTTTGTGCGTACCTTTTCACCAAATAGCTCTCTACTGGCTTGTCAAGAATAGAAGCAGGCGTTCGTTTAAAATCACCGGTGTTCGCGAGGTTGAGTGTCCGACTTTAGTTCCAGACACTCGACAACAAAGTCCTGCTGCCTGCTGTCGGGAGACAAGATGGCCGGCGTTTTCCAGCGCACGTGTTGTTTGGTTATCCAACTACAGAATGCAGGGGAAAAAAATTAACTGGGCCAGGGAAATACAGAGTTTGTCACAGGTGTACAGCATCATACAGCACAGAACAGTTACTGACCTGTATGATGCTGCACACCTTTTACCGGACAGTAACAATTATGTGGTGTATAATGTTGCACGCCTGACAAATGACAGGTGTACAGCATCATACAGTTCAGAATAGTTACTGACCGGTACCAGGTGTGCAGCATAATACAGCACAGAATAATTACTGACAGGTGATAGTTATGCAGTATTACACAAATTTAAACAGCATGCATTTACTTCCTGAGATTATAATAACCATTTGTAGCTTCCACTGAATAAGAATTTCAACCTGTGTTCAATAAAACGTTTATCTACATTGATAAATATAATATATGCTCCACACATATCTCGAACTGAATCAAACCGTGCATGTTTTAGAACGTTTATTGGAACACCTCTGAATCAAAATCTGTCCTTAGAGAATCATTAGCATGATCAGACGAATCACAGTTTACACAATGTACCTTGTTATATTCCCTAATATTTAGGTTTATTTTTGTAATTACAATCTATTTTCTTTTTCAAACATCACATGTAATATGGAATCAGCATGAGCTATTGTCTGCTCTGTTAGCGATTATTTTAAACTATTCCTCTGTGGCAGATCAGCGTGCTTTAAGCCGCCTTACAGTGTGCTACAAATACTACCTTGAGGACTGCAGAAGGCGGAATGTTGTCCATAAGCATTAAGAGATAAGGACAGTTGGGCTAGAAGTACACAAATCCAGGGCTGGCGCATCCTATAGGCGACTTAGGCAGTTGTCTAGGGCACCCCTTTAGGAAGGGGCGCCGGACCCTCAAATGCTTCAGCCTGCTGAGCACTCTATAGAGAGCCTCTGGCGGCTGCAGCACTGCCCGCGCCAGCCTGGGGGGGGTGCAAGATATGAGGGATCGGCAGGAGGGAAGCGCACAGCTTTCCCTCCTGATCGTCCCTCAGTTGAGCGTGGCTAAGCTCCGGTCCGCAGGAAAAGAGCATCCGTTTCCTGTACCCAGCCGGACTGACAGAAAGTGCTCAGTCAGTGAGCCCTTCCTGTCAGTCCGGCCGGGTACAGGAAACAGAAGCTCCTGTACTGCAGACAAGACTGTAGCTTGGCCACGCTACAGTAGAGGTAGGGGAGGGAGGTGGAGGAGAGACCACTATGGGGGGGAGGTGTGAGGAGAGACTACTATGGGAGGGAGGGAGGGACTACTATGGGAGGGAGGGAGGGACCACTATGGGAGGGAGGTAGGGGGGAGAGTGAGGAGCGACCATTATGGGAGGGGGGAGTGTGGAGAGACCACTATGGGAGGGAGGAGGGGGGGTTAGTGTGGAGAGAACACTATGGGAGGGAGTGGGGGGGAAGAAACCACTAAAAGTGGGAGGGAGTAGAGACAACTAGGGGGGAGAGGAGAGTAGATACCAGTAAGGGGGGGGGGGGGGGGAGGAGAGACCACTAAGGGAGGCGGGGGAGTAGAGTAGAAGAGAGACCACTAAGGGGCATTGGAGAGCTATAAGGGAGAGGGGGTATGAGAGAGCACTAAGGGATAGGAAGGGAGATCAATAAGGGACAAGAGGGTAGAGAGGATGAGGAAGGGGGGAAAAGAGAAGTACAAAGGGGCTGGTAGGACTCCCCCTATCCTACCACACAAACTCTCTCTTTCACACTACACACACACACACACAATGCTTCCCTATACATACACAGAAACACACAATGCATCCCCACACACAGAGAAACACACAATGTAACCCTTACACACAACCAGAAAAACACAATACATCCCTTACACACAAACTGCTTTCTATCCCTTACACAAAAACACACTACACACACACACAAAAACTGGTTTCCCTATACACTACATTCCATAAGCACACACATTAGATCCTCTACAATAACACATAACACATCCCCTACACACTCCACTCCCTGTGAGCGAACTCATGGGTGGAACATATAGGTGGACTTATGGGTGGGCCTTATGGGCATACTCACCGTCAGGCCCTGGGGCCCAGACCTTGAGCTGTGTAAAGGGCCCTAAAAATGGAGCTGCTGCCCGTTCCCCCAAAACATAGATTTTTGTTACCAGTTACAAACAGCCTCCAGAGATCCTGTTCTACACCAGACCAGTGGAGCCAAACGGCAACCAGAACCCATCATCCTCCTCATCTGGTTGTAAGTAGGCAATCTAGTATATTATTAGTGACACTAATTTCTAATTTACCTGACATTAAAGGCACAATATAGTCCCCAGGACCACTGCAGCTTAATGAAATGGTTCTAGTGTCTATAGCCGGTCCCTGCAGGCTTTTTAATTCAAACACACACTGTGTGCAGCACTGGCGTTAGTTCATATGGCAGATCATATGGATGGGGCATTGTGATGTCACATGGGGAGAGGGGCGGCAAATTTTTATTTTGCTAGTGCGGCAAAAATCCTTGCAATGGCCCTGCACAAATCTTTCTAGTAAGACACCATGCTAATGTGACGTATATAAGCAAATGATAAATGGATACTGGGGGGAAAAAAATTGTGTGCCTTGAAAATTTAAATGTGCCTTAGTTCCGAAAAGGTTTGGGATCACTGTATTACTATGATGTGAAAACTTGCATACCTGGTCAAATAAGTCAGTTGCAGATCAATCTCAACCACCCTCTTACTTTAGGAGGCAAAGCAGAGTTCTTTCTCTCCAAACAGGTGGCAGAAAAACATCACATATTTATCAGCCTGGCTAAGGAGTATCAAAGTCACGGAGGCTGGCTATCAAACACAGTCACCGAGATGTATCTGCTGAGACCCTCAGTATGTCCATTTGCGGTTGGAGTTGGCATATTCTTCACTAGAACAAAAATAAACAAACAATATATTATGTCTTGTGTTTCTGAATAGTTAAATACATTATTGGAATTTAGATCTTAACTCAGGTTAAGTGTATACTTTGGCTGTGGAAGTTCCATATACAATTGTGATGGGTCTGTTAAATTCAACAATTATAGCTAGGTGAGACTGGTGCAGGAGGATGGACACGACAGGTATGGGAAAAGAGGAGATTGGTATTAAATGAGGACAATAGGGGATATATAAAACGAGGACCTTTATGGGAAGAATAGCATAGAGCGAGAGAGAAAGATGGGGGAACAGCATCGGATAAGAGTGTTACAGAGACAAGGGAAAGTAAAGCATACAGAAGATTGGATGGGAGGGGAAACACAAGGGGACGAGAGGGGGACTCTAACATACACTGGCATAAAGGGACGAGAGAGATGGATCCATTGTCTTACCCAGAGCCTTATTAACATAGAAACAAATTTCAATTAGATTTGTGGATGGTGAAGACATTTGGTTTGGGCCAAAAAAAAGGTCGGGTGTTTTGAGATTCCATGTGGCATTTCGATTTGTACAAAATTTTATCCATACAATTGTTTTGGAAAAAAACTATTTGGACAAACCAAAAGTGCTCAAAAATGGCCAATCAGGGTTCTTGGCAATATATATAGTATAAATGTTATGCATATATTTTCCAGTGCATTTTTCCAACCATTAGTTCACAGATCAATTAAGAAGCAGTGACCACTAGAGGGGGGGAAAGGAGGAGCAGTTTTTTTCCATTGGTTAGTTCTCACCTGATCTGTGTATAAAATCAACATTTACGGACTACCCCCTCCAAACCATCAATCATCTCTTTTTTTGGTGTCCTGTACAAAACTCCAGATCACAACTCAAACAAAACTGTTTGTGCATTGTCTGTTTATAGTGATTCGTCCACGTGTCGCTTCGGAGTTATTTCATTTGGACCACATGCCGATCGACCACAATTTGGATGAATGGCAAGTCTATTACTAATACGCAGATACTATATGAGAGTAAAATATATAAATGTTTTGCTAATTTCCCCTAAAATAGGATAGAGGTGCCATTTTAACAATCTCGGATTCTTTATTATTCATACATTTTTTATATGTCTTATGGAAGGAACCCTATTAGAATTTTACACCCAACTGACTTGCTACAATGTTTTAATGCATAACCATATCGGACGAATTAGTTTTGTTTGTTATGCGTAGTATGGTTTGTTTCCAAGGAGCAGATGGCTTCCATGCCTATACCTTCCCGAGCTTTCATTACTGAAATCCCAGGACACAAGAAACTCTTCTCGTCCTTTCACAGAATAAATCAAATTGCTCATTGGTACTAATTGTAATATCATCATCAGCGCATCCCAAGGGCATTAACGTGGGAGTGTGGGAAAGATCGAAGCCACAGATATGTCTGTGTCTCTGCCAGACATGCAGCATTGCAGATAACAAGAAGGAATTACTCTTACTTGGTCCGGTTAGAAGCTCAGTCACAAGGAGGGGTCTCTCGACATCAGCGGAATAATGGAACAAATGTGAGGCAGTCATAAAAAACAAAACAAAAGTCTATTTGTTGCACACCCTTCATTTAAATACCCCTTTGCATTCCAAGGCCAATAGTTCACTAGAGGACCCGCCTACACCTTACATGATATTTCTTATTTGGTTTTATAAAGTAAGAATAAAAATGATGCATAAGAAAATATAAACTTAAAGATGCTTCCCTTTAAACATCTTTTTTAGAGCACGACAGCTTAGAGAAGATCTCTGTGGTTACAGCAAAGACCAGGGTCCATCAGTGTCAGGAACGGACTTACTTTATCCTTAAAACTCCCACCTAGCAAGAGGTGATGGGATAAGTCATCAAAGTTTTGTGTAGAGAATATAACTCGGCTCCCATAGCACCCTTTTAAATTCATTTGGCACCTGCAAGAATGTTTACCAAGATACGTATTATCTGCATGAAATGCCTATGTTAACAACATTTTGCTGTAGTTCGACACATTTGTTTTGGCGTGTGATTGTGCATCGAAAAAACCTATGAACTACAACGGCTATGCCTTAACTTACCATACCGACAAGCACGTAACAGCTCTCTGTGTGAATTGGGAATTAGATATTACTTGAATTTGCGATGAGGGATGGATCTTCACGTATTTGTACATATTTGTCGCATAGATTATGGGGAAGAGATTGCAAGCCATTCAATTGAGAAAACATCAATACAGCTCCCTGCTGTCACTATTCGCTATCCTTGGGGCACCAGACTTGTCTGTTTCTGCCATTGCATCAAGATTGTTCAGTGGCAAAGGAACTCCAGAGTTTACAAAATATTGAAAACAGAGAAACTTGCTAAGGTTAACCCACAGAGATGCAAAAAAAAGCTATAGCTCTAGCTAAGACAAAACAACAAATAAGAGTGGAAGCATTAGCACAATGTGAAAACTTTTACTTAAAAAAATATATTTAATTTATTGTGCAAACTTTACTAACTGGACTAATTCTTCTCTTGAATTCGTGACCTACAAGAAGCTGATGTCACTAATAATAGGAAGACAAAAAAAATTAAATAGACAGCTTGACAGTCATCTTCAATGAAAAAGCAACCAAAGACATGTGAGAAGTATATCTTTTATAGTATGTAAATGTATCGAGCTGTGCTATGCACAGGTTAAAGTTATTTATCAAACGGCGTTCCTATCCAGTTTGCAGTTAAACGTAAAAGCTACACTTATATTAGTTTGCATTTTTGGGGGAAAACTCCCAAAGTTCTTTGGCTGCTATGCTACCATAGACAAAACACAAGATGTAGTTATGCTAACAAGAAAATGGCATTACAGGATAGTATTTCCAAAAGATGATATTTAGGAAAAGACAGAAGCAGAAAGAAAAAAAAATTATTAAAGAGACGCTTTAAACCTCAAAAACACTACATCTTAAAGGAACACTCCATAGTAAAATTATTAATTTTTTTCCCACTGCTTAGTGGGAAAACATGCATGTATTTATTCCTTCTGGCTTATTTTGGAGTATATGTTGAATTCAGTCAGTCCGTTGAATTTCATGGGTTGGAAGCAGGAGAAACGAGCAAGCGAAGAGATCTGAATATATTACAACCGTGTTGGCACTCATCTGTTAACGAGTTGCACGTAGTGAGGTCACCATCCAACTTATAACCTCCAAAGCAAAGCCACACTCAAAATTATAATGCAAATTAATTAATTTTTAATTAACCAGAGATATACTCCTAAATTTGAAGAAAAAAAATACTCTCCTGGAATTAAGGAGATAACGATAGCCACCTCACATTTACTTCTCTGTAGAGAACAAGGTTCAGGCCACAATATCTATAGATGAACAACTCCGTTTCTAACAATTATGCAAGAAAAAAAATTAAATATGAATACTGTACTTCAACCTCCTTATGTAAGGGATTCTTATACATAGGTATAAAACTTTATGACCAATGGGTTATATGCATTCAGAACAAAAGGAAAAAAAACGGAACACCCACTTCCCCCACAAGCTTGTGAAAATGTCCGCTCTACAATCCTTGTGGATCCACCTTTTTGCAACTCTATGTTTTGTTAGAACATGTATGTAGCCATAAAACTGCTTCCATGAAAAACATTATCCGGTCTCCTGATATCCTCAACACTTTGAAAAAAGTATATGTACAAATATATGCAGAAAAAAAGAAAAGAAAAAAACACAATTAAGGAAAGATAAAGTCCACTCAAGGACATAAATTAAAAAAGGAAGGGGATTTTCAATCGAAAATAAAGGTTAAATCTCACCACAAACCAGCAGTGGTCAAGTATGAAGCTGTTCAGTTGTGCAGGAATTGTCCGTCTGTCTACAGGCAAATGCAAATCTGGAAGTCTCCTGGGCTGCGTGCTCGGGGTCAGATTACTCCTTCGAAGGCCCTGCCAAAAAGACAAATAGATGACTGGATCAGAGCATCTCCAAAACGGCAAGCCTTGTTGGGTGTTCAAGTACTACAGTGGTTAGCACATACCAAAAGTGGTACAAGGAAGGACAACTGGTGAACCAGCATCAGGGTTTAGAAACCCAAGACTCACTTGGTGCACATGGGAAATGAAGGCTAGCCTGTCTGGTCTGATCACACAGAAGAGTTACTGTAGCTAAAATTACTGGGAAAAAAAAAAACGTAATGCTGGCCATGATAGAAAGGTTTCTGAACACACAGTGAATTACAGTTTGCTTCATATGGGGCTGCGTAGGCACAGACTTGTCGGAGTGCCAACAATGGGGACCTGAGCTTCAGAACTGGACCATGGAGCAATGGAAGAAGGTTGCCTTGTCTTGTGAGTCACATTCTTTTTAGATAAGGTGGATGGCCAGGTGCGTGTGCATCCTTTAAGTGGAGAAGAGAAGGCGGCAGGATGCACTATGTGAAGAAGGCAGGCAAGACCTGGGGAATGTTCTGCTTCGAAACCTTGGGTCCTGGCATTCATATGGATGTTATTTTGACACATACCATCTACCTATCATGTACACCCCTTCATGGCAATGGCGTTCCCGGATGGCAGCGGCCTCTTTTTGCAAGATAATGCTTCTGCCACACTGCAAAAATTGTCATGTTCCTCAAACCAATCCTGAACAAAGAGTTCAAGGTGTTGCCTTGGCCTTCGAATTCCCCAGATCTGAATCCGATTGAGCACCTGTGGGATGTGCTGGAACGACGATTCAAATCCACCTCACAACTTGCAGGACTTAAAGGATCTGCTACTAATGTCTTGGTACCAGATACCACAGGACATACTCAAATGTCTTGTGGAGTCCATGCCTCAATGCATCAGAACAGTTTAGGCGGTACAAGAGGGACCTTCTCGATATTAAGCAGGTGGTTTTAATGCTGTGGCTGATCATTGTAGAGGCTGCAGTAAGGAGTCTATCCCAGAACTTGATTACAGGGTAGGTGTTATAATTTATATTTTCCCCCACAAAGGGGAGCCAGTAATCTAAACTGAAACAGTAAAACTACTAAGGCAGTAACACTACAGCGTTCTTTTATGTGGATATAACACTTTTTAGCGCAACCAAATGCTCAAACAATAGAATTTTAGTAGTATAATCCCCACTTGCTTGGGAAATGTACTGTATTGACATCCAGATGCCATCCAATATAAATCCCAAAATCCCAAATAGTGTAATATGTTTATAAGGATTGGATAGTTGGCTGGTATGCACACAACCAATAAAATCAATCAATCAAGCTCAACAGCCCATCTGATTTTAGAAAGCCTTTAGGACTGTTGAGATTGTATAGGGATTTATTTCAGTATAACTCAAAGCAAACAACTCATATAGCTTTTATAAACTGGTAACAGCTTAAAACAATTGAACCAAGACACAGAACGAGAGGGTTATTGTTAGAGAATCAGGGTTACATTTTCACGAGCATGGATTTATTTAAGGAGATCTAAGACCGTCCATACTGTCATGAAATATGAAAAGAATAAGCTAAATAATGCCATTAGGTACACAAAGCTGAATATACTGTGGTCCAATAGTTATTTGGCATTAAAAAGGGTAATGTATGAAATATATCATAATTATAATAAAGACTACAGTCAATTCTATCATATAAAAAAAAAAATGCCATAATTAGACATGGGACTGAATGGGAATTTTTGTATATAAAGACCAAAATATATTGTAAATAAAGTTAAGACCATGACACGGCATGGTCTTGCATTTAAAGACCAAAAATAAATATTAGATTCTGGTAAACGGTTTGATTTCTACTCACATCATCCTCAGCAAACTGGTTGCCTCTACTTCAACTAAAGTAAGGAAGGAAAATGGCGACAACTTTAAAAATGATATGTATATATATTTTTTCAGCTGTTCTAATAGTTTACTTGTACTCTGCCAACACAGAATTCCTCGCAGATTTTAAAACGTAGCTGGAGAGGCAGACAAGTTCATTTCGGCTCTTGCAAATAGATTGACGTACCAGAGCATCGAGTGGATGAGTACAGATGTGTTATTAATGAAAATGAAGGCAACATTCGTTTAGTCATGAAGGCCAGTTAACAGTTTATAGCTTGCTGTACCCCTGCTGTTCGCCACATCGAAATTCCTGTAAAGCTGAAGGGACATCTGGAAGAATTCAGCCAATTAATGGAATTCACGCTGAAACTGCTCTGAAAGGCAGATTATTGCAAATCAAACCTGCTGTACGGACGACGCAGCCCTAATCACACATGTAACATTCATTAGATGTTGCTGCAGGAGAGTTTAGATGCCTCTAATGAAAGATCAGGGACAGTGCATCCAACAGGTATGTGTTTAGCTGTGTGTGATTAGCTGGAATACCAACAAAAAACACTGCCAAACACTTAGCGCCAACATGTTTGCATCAACAGAATTAACCCTTCATGTCTTTCCCCATGGTCTCCATTTGGAGATAGAAAACATCCTTGTCACGAACGCACCCTACTTCAAGAGTGTGCGTGACGTAGTTGTGGTGG
Organism: Pelobates fuscus; assembly: GCF_036172605.1. Lineage (NCBI taxonomy): Eukaryota > Metazoa > Chordata > Amphibia > Anura > Pelobatidae > Pelobates > Pelobates fuscus. Next base: position 25,343,086 of record NC_086329.1, on the reverse strand, counting down.
TGAAAGGGTGAAAGTTCACAATTTGTTTGCACTAGACCGGAAATAATGTTAAAATCTCCCTTAACACCACCCACACTTAACCATAATAATATAAATATTACTACGTTAATGCTGCCACCACCAAGACAATTTATAAATGGGGCGCCTTGGTCCCCCAGGTAACTTAATAATAAAAAAACCACCAAATACAACTGAGCACAGTATTTAAGCAATTGCAAAACACTAATTAGTCTCTTCAGGTAACGTGATTCTTTACCAGACAAAGGCAGAACTTAATAAAGGAATATTTATTAAGAGCAAAAAATAATCACAGTGCATACAAAAATATAGATGACAATCAAATTAGTTACACCAACAACAGATAAAAACAAAAGGGATAAAATAAGAGAAGTCCTAATCACTTACTCAGATTTTCAAAAAATTAGATTCTGGCCCCCAAGCAAGTCCAATACACACTTTAGTATCATTAGATATATATCCTGTGGATTACCAAGCCTCACCTAGAGGTGGGGATAAGGTGTACCTACAGTAACTATAAGTGTCCAGCCCCTTGTGTTCCAGACCAGCATCAATCCAAATGGAAACATTTGGTTCTATCTCCTCTTGTGTACTTGCCACAGAAATAATAATAACAATCTATGAATTTGTTACCATTTTCCCATTCCATAGATATGTCACACTCCTTACTTGTGACCCAATATAGCGGACATCACAATCCCTTCCCCTATGGAATAGCCTTCCAGCTGAAGTGGTAGAGGTTAACACAGTGAGGGAGTTTAAGCATGCATGGGATAGGCATAAGGCTATCCTAGACTTAAGATAAGGCCTGGGATTAATTAAAAGTATTTTGAAGTGTTGGGCAGACTAGATGGTTCTTATCTGCCGTCACATTCTATGTTTCTATGGTTAAGTTACGCAAATCATGTTTGGGCTTGACTAGAAGATTGAGCTTGTCCCATTCTAAATATAATAACAATTAGGCTTAATTATTAATCTGTGGGTAAATATTAATGTTTCTTTTGGATATGATACTGGAACACAAGGCTAATGGTCATTAACATATCAAAGGACCACCTATCTAAGAGGGAACCTAGACATATGACAATTTAGAGAGTTTATATTTAAACCAGACTTCCAGGCCGCTTATGTGTTACTTCTCACATCTTGCAGAGCCTTTGATTAATCAAAGGATCCATTCATGTGGTAAACCATCTGCCCCCTTTCACATTCCTATGCAATTTATATTATCCCTTCTGTCATCTGATCTCTACCAAGTGGCCAATTCATATATGCACTACACAAATTACATTAAATGGCCATATTCTATTGTGCAACAATGAATTATGCACCCTTGGCGTGACAATCCTGAATGTGCAAAGCCAAATGGAAAATTAATTTAAAGGAGACCAAACATGCATAGCTAGACTTGGGCCCTTTTTACACCCTCCACAAAGACCAGAGCAAGTGCAGAGGGTGGTCTTATTTAAAGGTATTTTTGCAAGAGGGGGATGGTCATATTCGTGGTATTTTTGCAAAGAGCATACCTCCACAACAGTCCTGAATTTGGGAGGACAGTTCTGAATTTGGATCCCTGTCCCACTACCCTTAGTTTACTCTCTGTTTCTTGGAAAGAGAAGTCGTCAGTAAGTCCAGTACTAGGGTATAATTAGATTTGTGTGCGCTGTGCAAACTGAAATTAAGTATTCAGTCAATATATGGGTGCAATAACAGCGTAATACACACAAGTTACAATGAGTGGGGCTGTCCAGCTGACATGCCTCCTTTTCTGGGGAACCTGGCATGTTTTGTGATAGTGTGTACCCTGTTGTATCACCACTGAGCACTGACACCCACTACAGGCCTGACCATCTCTGTCCCTCATGTAGACCTCCCAGTGTTGGGCTTTATGAAGAAGGGAGTAGAGGTCCCCCTTGCTATACTCTCCATACTTCTGCTCATTCTCCTTTCCTCTAATTACTTAGCCATCAGAACAATGCTCTATATTCTCCTCCTCTCCTTCTCTCTCATCTCCCTCAGGATCAAAATATCCCCTTCCACCCACTTCCCTCAACAACACACTCACATTTACATTAATCCCTCTTTGCTACACTCCCCTCTTCTCTCATCTCAAGCCCTGCACTCATTTCTCTATTCTCTCACTCCTGCTCTAACCCAATCTCACCCTAGTCGCCGCCCATATAAAACCCATTCACACCTCCTGTCACTATCTCTCCTCCTACTTCTGGCAGCTGGGGACATCTCTCCCAACCCAGGGCCCCTCATCTCATCTGCTCACACTAAAATAACCAAAAACCATGCAAACCTCCTCCAAATACCCTGCAGTCTATCCTCCTCCACCAAAATTCAGTGTGCACTCTGGAACGCTCGCTCCATTTGTAGTAATATCAAATCTACAGCTATACATGACCTCATCATCTCTAACTCACTCACAATACTGGCACTCACTGAAACCTGGCTGTCCCCATCCGATACTGCTACTCCTGCTTCTTTATGTTTCGGTGGCCTACAGTTCTCCCATACTCCCAGACTCGACTGTAAAGGAGTTGGTGTAGGCATCCTTCTGTCCCCTCAATGTACCTTTCAACCTATCCTCCCTGCCCCTGCCCTATCCTTTAATTCCTTTGAAGTTCACACTGTACGCCTTTTTAAGCCCACTCCTTTAAGAATTGCCATCATCTATCGCCCCCCCGGTCACCCTAAACTATTTATTTAACACTGTTCCTCCTGGTTACCCCACTTTCTTTCCTCTAGCACTCCCTCCCTCATACTTGGGGACTTTAATATCCCTATCAACAAGCTCAATTGCCCTGATGCCTCCCGTCTGCTCTCTGTAACCTCCTCCTTTGGACTCACACAGATTTCTACCTCAGCAACTCACACCGCAGGAAACACTCTTGACCTCATCTTCACCAATCTCTGTACCACCTCTGATCTCTCCACTGTTCCATTTCCTTTGTCTGACCACCATCTGCTAACATTTAACATCTGCATACCCCATGCCAAAATTTCACCACCATCAACTCTCCAACCTCTCAGAAACCTCAAGTCCCTCGATCTCCAGCACTTCTCCACCAAACTCCAAACACTCCTTTTACCCATCTCAAATCTCAACTGCCCTAACTCTGCAACTACACTCTACAACTCCACTCTCTCCTCTCAACTTGACATCATGGCACCTCCTACAGTTAAACGCAGCAAGCGCCCCCAATTACAACCCTGGCACACCAAGCTGACCCGTTACCTCAAAAATGTTCCAGAACTGCTGAACGCACTGGAGAAAGTCTCACTTTGCATCTGACTTTGTCCACTATAAATTTATGCTGCGCTCCTACAGCATGGCTCTTTCCTCTGCAAAAGTAAACTACTTCAACACCCTCATAAGCACACTGTCCCATCAACCCAAACACCTGTTTCACACTTTTGATGCCCTTCTTCGCCCTGTGACTTCCCCCACCTTGTCCGCCACAAACTTCGCATCTCATTTCACTGAGAAGATCTCTACAATCAGGAACGAGATCTCTAATCTCTCTCCTACCCCTATCAATACAACACCCAACCCCACTCCCCTGCCATCCTATGATCATTTGCACCTGCAACAGCACAAGAGGTTTTTGCTCTGCTCTTGTCCTCCCGCCCCACCACCTGCTCCCTCGATCCTATTCCCTCGCATCTCATCCGCACTTTGTCTCCCTCTCTTGCTCTTCCTCTCGCAAACATCTTCAATCTCTCCCTTTCCTCTGGCACATTTCCCTCACCCTTCAAACATGCAACTGTAACCCCGATTCTGAAAAAGCCCAACCTTGATCCCAACTCCCCATCCAACTACCACCCTATCTCGCTACTGCTATTTGCCTCCAAGATCCTCGAGAGAGTTGTGTACGCCAGATTGACAGACTTTCTCGAATCCAACTCTCTGCTTGACCCCCTTCAGTCTGGATTCCGCGCTGGTCACTCTGTCGAAACTGCTGTGACCAAAGTATCCAACGACTTAATTGCTGCTAAATCTCGCGGCCAATACTCTATCCTAATCCTACTTGATCTTTCTGCCGCCTTTGACACTGTTGATCATCAACAGCTTCTTCACATTCTCCGTAACTTTGGTCTACGGGATACTGCTTTATCCTGGTGCTCCTCCTACCTCTCCCAGCGCTCTTTCAGTGTTTCCTTCTCTGACACTGCCTCTTCTCCCCAACCCCTCTCTGTCGGCGTCCCCCAAGGTTCTGTCCTCGGCCCCCTACTGTTCTCTATCTATACTGCCTCCCTTGGTAAACTCATCAGCTCCTTTGGCTTCCAAGATCATTTATATGCAGATGACACACAAATCTACCTGTCCTCCCCTGATCTCTCTCCACCCACCTTGACTCGTGTTTCTGACTGCCTCTCTGCTATTTCCAACTGGATGGCTGCTCACTTCCTTACACTCAACCTGTCCAAAACAGAACTTCTAGTTTTTCCTCCCTCAAGTGCTGCTACTCCTGTGTCTGTCTCCATCCAAGTCAACGGCGCTACTATCACTTCTACCTCGCAAGCTCCCTGCCTAGGGGTTCTTCTTGATTCTGACCTCTTTTTTACTCCCCATGTCCAATCGATAGCCAAATCCTGTCGCTTCCAACTCAAGAACATAGCGCGCATCCGCCCATATCTAACACCGGACGCAGCAAAGGTACTGGTTCATGCTGTTGTTCTCTCTCGCCTTGACTATTGCAATCCCCTTCTCACCGGTCTTACATGTTCCCAGCTTGCACCACTGCAATCTATAATGAATGCGGCTGCGAGGCTTATTTTCCTGTCCGGTCACACCTCCCACGCCTCAACGCTCTGTCAGTCCCTGCCTTGGCTTCCAGTTAGATATAGGGCCCAATTCAAAATTCTGGCGCTTGCTTACAAATCCCTACATAATGCTGCTCCAACATACCTATCCTCCCTCATACACAAGTATGTCCTGTCGAGACCCATGCGCTCAGCCCAAGACCTACGCCTATCCTCTGCCCGGATCCCCACCTCTGATGCTCACCTTCAAGACTTCTTCAGGGCTGCACCTCTTCTGTGGAACTCCCTTCCCTCCTCAATCAGACTTTCACCCAGCCTCCACTCCTTCAAAAAATCTCTGAAAACTCACTTCTTCATTAAAGCGTATCCATTACACTGTCAGCAGGTTTCTCATCCCCCACCCCATGACTCCTTTCCTGCAACTGTCAAAAATGACATACCAAGCACTCAATAAACCCTTCTCTAACAAACTATTTAATTCCCCTACTTTAACCCTTTGTGTCACTATACCCCACTCCCTCTAGCATGTAAAGCTCATCGAGCAGGGCCCTCAACCCCCTCTGTTCCTGTACGTCCAGTTGTCTGATCTCAATTATGTGTCTGTTAGTCCACCCATTGTACAGCGCTACAGAATTTGTTGGCGCTATATAAATAATAAAATAATAATAATATTAATACTCCACCTTTGTCCGCTGCATGATGAGCATGACAGAAAATGGGTTGAGGTGAGAAGCAGACGGGGAAGTGACCAGCTATGCTGGAAGCTTTATGTGTAGTTGCTTTAACCTCCACTTCACACTGGAACCTGAAGCAAAAACTGACTTTTCAGTTGGTATCAGCTTGAGATACCAGTAAACCTACAGTAACTGGAGCAGGGGGCTGTGAGACTTTATGGAACACCTGGACAACTTCCATGAACAGCAAACCCTCAAAGAAAAGGGTCAGGAAAAACGCCTTGTTATCACGAGAGTCCTAATATTTTTCACGCTGACGGGATTAAAGCTTAAGTAAAGATACATTACCATGCTTATTATGCATCCTAGGAGTGGATCAAATGTTTACCCAAGTAAATATGCAAGTAAAATAGATTTCAGGTAAATATCTACAGACTTTAGTTCCTCCATCACCTTTTGTTTTCTAAAGGAAACAGATTTAAGAAAACAGATGCAATTACTGTGTGATGTCTTACCCACGACTACAAGAGGAGACTTTTATGGGAGAACACGGATTGGCTGAACATGCCCAGCCACTTCCATGTTGCAGAATATGTGAACAGAATCAGTAAAGAATATGCAACAAGGCCATCTTGCCAGGAAAGTTTAATTATTTAACTTTTAACTGAAATGTAATATTCACTTTTATATGTGGATGTACATTTATGTGAAGTATTTTAGCTCTCCTTTTAGCTTACCTTATGTGTCCAGGAGGGTGGCTTGGAGTCCTCCTGCTGGTGGGAGTGAGGGGTCTGGAGCAGCTCCTGGAGCGCTCCTCTCCACTCATGTTGCGGCTGCCTCCTCTCCCTCCCGCACTGTCTACCTGCATGACGCTGGGAGGACAAGCTGTCTCGGTCATGGTCTTAAAGGACTGCTGCACTCTACGGGGCCGCTATTCAACAGTTATGTTTCCCCATTGCTATAATCACAGCACCGGGAAACATTCTGCGGCACCCCTGTGTGCCCATCGCGGCGCCCCAGGGCGGCACACAGTTTGGGAACCACTGTGATACAGTATGCTTAGTACAAAAATGGGAGGAGAGGAGACAGGAAGTTAGCAAAGCGTTAAAGGGAAATTATATAATAGGGACATTTGTAGACAAGGAATTGGAATCCACCCACGCATTTTCAAAATTAACTATTTGTGTTGTGTCTGGATACAAAAAAATTCAGTAATGGGATTGAGATTCCAAAGCATTCAACTCTTTCCTTTCTCCAGAGATTAATCCCTGACCCCTCCCCTGCAGAGCCAGCACCATAGAATGCAGTGTCTGTAATTTATAGCACCCCCTGCTTGGATGGGTTATTATATAGCTTTTGCACAACAGTTCCCAACTCTATTTCCAACTTAAAGACAAGCCCGTTAGGTGCAAGTGATACCACAATGATTTAGTGTACAGTTGCCTTTACATAGGTTTTCATGATCTAAGCAATATTTCTCAAAAGGTCAGGGTTCTGTGCAAGATATTGATAATAATGTGAGATTTAAAAATAACTCGATTCTTCTTTTCATTATAATTTAATGAGTTATCTACATTTTCCAGTAAAAAAAAAAAAACTGAATTGTGCTTTGATAGGTAAATATAAACAGAAAGTTTACTGGCTCTTGTATGAAAAGGTACACTATTTAGTACAATATCATTAGTGGGAAGAAAACAATAATTGTAAATGTAAATATTGATAACTAAAATCATTGTTGTAAGGGCTGTGACATAGAAATACAGAGTATACCTGAATATTCACGTATATAATTTAAAGCAAAGCAACAAAATTAACGATTATGTTACTTACCAAATGATGCATTAAGCCGGAATAATCGCAATACACCAACTGGGGTCTCCACCAGGTTTACGAAATAAGGGGAGCATCTCTTCGGTTATATCTGTTAGACCAAAAAAAACTTTTTAGAATGGTTTAGGGCAAATGTTATTTTTTTTGGACTAGTAAGACAATTCTCAACGAAAAAGAATGTTTAAATAGCAACACAATGAGAGGCATGTACAAGGATGAATACACACACACATGCACACACACACACTTATCTATCAATAAATATATATATTTACACATACACACAGAGATGGGAATTGCTAATGAACTAACAGAATATATTAGAAGTAAAAGCCCTTTTGAAGCAGATGAAAGATCGGTTCTGCTACACTAAGCAAGTATGGAGCATGACTACTAACCCACCCCTACCACCACCACCACCACCACACAGTGTCTCAGACGGCTGAATGTAGAATTCACTGATAGGTAAATTATTAGGATTCCATAGTGACATTCAAGTTTCAAGAAAACAGCTGATTTGGGAGATAAAAAAATGATGTTCTGTGTCTTATACCAGTTTATTAGAAAATGTCATACAGAAAAAAAGATCAAACAATCTTCTGTGTACATAAACATGACAAACCACCAAATAAAAAAAAAAGAAATAACAACACGACATATTCAAAAAATAAATAAATATGAATTGAAAAGTTAAAAAGAAGGTCTGCCTAAAAGTAGGACATTTACAGACAATATTTCAAGAGAAAAAAAAGTGCAATTACCTCCGGTATTGCTAAGCCACTAAGCCCATGTATGAAAATCTGTTGCATTAACCACTGTAGCATGAAGAATTTTTGGTAAAAATGGTAAAAGTAGAAAAGGGAAAGAGTTACAAAGAGGGAAAGGAAGAAGCAAGGACAAAAAGGTCAGAAAGTTAGAAAAGAAGGAGACAAAAGGCAGAGGAAGGGTAGTGTAGTGGGGACAAAACGAGGGCAGAAACTTTGGAAAGTTAGAAGGAGATATGCCCTGTCAAACTCAACTGTGATCACATCATAGAATCAATACCTTTCAGGGGTTCACAACCCGGCCATCCAGGTACCGAGCAGCCATCAATGATGTTTTCATATTGCTATTTTGAAATGACAAATTAACAGCAGTATTCGTTAAAATGCAAATTGTCGGGATTTCCAAACTCAAGGTCAAAGTAGCCAAAGTGAAAACAGAATTGACTGTGGCTATTTTGGTCTAACTTTAAATTCACTTTGAAGTCCTGACAATGCTCACTTTGTTGAATAGCCCTGTAACAGTTTAGCAATTTTCCAGGGGGAAGTGGAACATGGATCCCTATCCACTGTAACAAGAATCTAAAGAGACCAACGCTAAATTTATGTATAAAACCTCCAATAGTTCTAATAAGGATGTTACTAAAGAATAGGCAATCTCTGTAAATGCCGACATTACGGATACATTTATATTTAAATGTCCAACAATTCATGCAGAACCAATTTATAGTTTAGAGGAGGTTTCGATTTGATATTGTTTCCAATGGAAAAACCAATCTAGATAATATTGCATTGTTTTTAATCACGTGCAGGGCTGGTTCTGATTCTAGTGGCCTCCTGTAATCCTGCAAACATAGGATGGCAGTCTAACAAAACTCAGTCTGCCATCTGTGCCAGCAGTCTGTTTATATAAAGCATACGTAGTCCACGCCACCCCCTAACAAGCATGTGGCCCCCACATGTCTAGCAAATCTTTCCTATGGGGAGTAGAAATCTGATTTTGTTGTAGGTTCCCACCAATTCAAGTGTTCGCGTTTATGGAAAATATTAAATGTTTCAGCTATATTCTTGGTGCCAGGAGATGCCATGTTAACCTTCTTCCCTCTTTTAGTCCTTAAAATTATCTCCAGGTTCTACAGAATTTGTTAACAAAACTCCCGAATTAGTTACAATGGACCAGAAACCAAAGTTTTAGATTTTGTGTTAAATTGTTTTTATTACGTTCTCTTATGTTAAACATTCACAAAGCATATATGTATACTTTCGTGGCATCATTGCCTGCGCAGAGGCTCTGCTTGTATATCTCAGGTACTTGGGGATGTGCCTACGCAGAGGCTCTGTTTGGTATGGCAAAATATAATCAGAGGGAAACCGCCTACGCAAAGGCTCTGCTCGTATATCCCAAGAACTTGGAAATGCGCCTACGCAGAGGCTCTGCTTGTTATGGCAAAATATCATCAAGAGAAAAACGCCTATGTAGAGGCTCTGCTTATATAACAAAGGTAACTAACATTACGCCTACGTCGAGGCTAACTTATAGCAATAGTTCTCAGTTTTGCATCATTGTGTGTGCTATCTGCGAATCGGTTTGGTTGTTTGTAGCCTTGGCCTATGTCTGCTTGTACTGTGGTCGGCTCTTATGTGGTGAAGTGTGTGTTCACGGTGTTTGGGGTCCTCTGTTTGGAGGGTATGCGGCCACGAGGTCTCCTTCTGAAGTTGTGTAATACATTAGGTTCTATCCCTTTCGAGAGTCCCGGGTGGGTGGTATGCATCCGTCCAGGGTGTCTGTCTCGTCTGGGTCGATAAACGGTGTGGGTTATGCTGGCCGTGTGTGGGGGTTTGTGCCTTTGTGCGTCACGGTGTATTGTGTGGTCGTTTGGGCGTCGGTCAGTGTCTTGTCTCATTGTATTTTGGGTCGTGGCAAGGTCCGTAGCTGGGCTGTGTGTGGCTGGTCCGTTACGTGGCTCTCTTTGTGGGTGCCGTGCTTTTTCTTTTTTGGTGTATATTTGTGTGTATGGCTACCCCTCTCCCCCGCGTTCTGCTGTCTGTGAGGGGATGGTATCTAGTATGGTGTCGAGAGTTACTGTGTGGCACTGTCCCATCGCTAAGGAGGTGGGTATCGGTCGTGTGTGCGGGGCTGTGTCTCTCGTGTTGTGCTAAAAGAGTAGCTGTCTTGGGGTCAGTCCTGTGTTTGCTCCTGCACCATGTGTGGTGCTTGAGCTTTGTGCGCGGGGTATTTTGGTGTGTCCGTGTCGCCTGGTCTGAGTAGCTGGGTGTCATTCGTTTCTTTTGTGGGTCCACTGCTGGCCCGAGTCTCTCGTGGGTGTATGGGCTGTTTAGTGGGTGTATGTGTGGTGATGTGGTCGTCCTCGGGTTTTGGGTATATGTGTCTCGGCTTCAGTGGCCTGTGGGTCGTCTGTGGACGGTGCACGTCTGCAGAGTTCAGTGATCTGGTCTGCCGAGGTGTAGTCAGGGTAATGCCGTGGTGTGTCTGGGTTATATTAAGTGGTCGTGAGTGTTGTCCTTTTACGTTGTGTGCCTGTTCGGGTGTGGGGGGAGGGTTCCATGGGGTAGGGAAGGGTAATGCCCCCCATCGCCGCCCCAGAGCCGCCGCTCCCCGGGGCCGCATTCGGGGGTCCTCTGGGCCTCCCTTGCACTCTTCACGTTCCTGCTTACGGTTCTGCAAGATGTGGTAGAAAGTCGTCCGAGTTAATGTGGCGTAGCCAGTAGAACCAACGGTTTGTGTAGTTCTCCCTCTGTTTCGGGGTAGTTACCTTCATGTCCTCGTATTTTCTTATGTCCTCCACTTCCTCTACCCATCTTCTTAAGGGTGGCGTGCTTGTCTGTTTCCAGAACGTGGGGATCGTGGCCTTGGCCGCGTTAAGGAGTCTCGGGATGACTGATCTGGTGTAAGCCGGCGTCGGTATGGTAGTATGATGGAGGAGGAAGGCGGCTGGTGTCCGCGGTATGGTCTCGTCCGTTATGTCCCGTATTGCTTTGCGTATCGCTTCCCAGAAGGGCCGAATACGGGCGCATTCCCACCAGATATGGGTAAATGTGCCCGTCTCTGTTTCGCATCGCCAGCATGTGTCGGGGATCTGGTTGTCTCTAGCGTGGAGGCTCGATGGGGTGATGTACCACCTGGTTAGGATTTTGTATGAATTCTCCTGTAGTCTCGCCGAGCCCGGTGTTTTCTGTACGTGGGTGATGATCTTGTCCCAGTCTGCGTCAGTTAGGGACTCGTTAATGTCTTCCTCCCAGCGTCTGATGCATGGTGGTGCCAGAATATATTTGTTCACTACGATGGCTGAATAGATTTGGGATACGACCCGGGTCGGTTCCTGGTCCTGCGTGCATAACGTTTCAAACTGCGTCAGCTCTCGTTGTAGGCAGGGTCTTTGCGGAATTGATCGAATGTATTGCACGATCTGCGCCCGTGCTAGGGTATGCGTGAATGTAAGTGGTTGGTCGGGGAACAGTTCAGTCGTCGGGCGAACTGCGAATGGTCGACTGAGTACGTCTTTGATACGCAGGGTTGGGATGTGTTTGGTCAGGCCGGGAAGCTGGCTCTGGTCCCCGGCCGGGAAATCCGGGTTGCCTGTCAGTGGGAGTAGCGGACCTGGGTCCGTTGTCAAGTAGTGTTTCGTGCCGTGTCTGTGCCAGACCTGCATAGTCGCCGTTACGAATGGGTTCTGTATTCGCATGCGGCGGTACGCGGTTTTCGTAATCCATGGCAGGGCACGTAGGTTGCAGTTGGTTATTTCTGATTCCAGTTGGGCCCATATTTTCGTGCTTCTCTCCGTTGTCCAGCTCAAGAGCCTGTTAAGGTGTGTCGCCTGATAATATTTTCCGAAATCGGGGAGCGCTAGTCCCCCTCGGAGTTTGGGCAGTGTCAGTTGAGAATGGGCTATGCGCGGGGACCTGCCCTTCCATACAAACCTGCGAACCTCCGATTTCAGGGTCGAGAAGAAGGAATCCGGGGCCAATATTGGCACCGTCTGGAATATGAAAAGAAGCTTAGGTAGTAGCGTCATCTTGACTGCGTTCACCCTTCCTAGCCAAGAGATATAGTGTGTGTTCCACGTTTGTAGTTCCTCAACCGCCTTCTTGAGGATGGGGACATAGTTATGGGCATATAGGTCTGCCGGGTTTGGTGTTAGCCAGACTCCCAGGTATTGCATGTGCTGGTTGCACCAGCGGTATGGGTACTTTCGTTGGAGTGTCTGCCTGAGAGTGTGATGTATTGACAGTCCTAGGATTTCTGACTTCGTTGAATTGATTTTGAGATTCGAAACTCTGCCGTATGTTTCAAATTCCGACTGGATGGCTTGTAGGGTCAGATCTGGGGTTGTGACTATAAATAGGAGGTCGTCTGCGTATGCTAGGGTCTTGTGGTGGGTCCGTCCTATAGTTATCCCTCGTATGCCGTCATTCTGTCGTATTCTGTTCAGGAAGGGTTCCAATGTCAGTGCGAAGAGCAGGGGTGATAGCGGGCAGCCCTGCCTTGTTCCGTTGTGGATCTGGAATGGGTCCGTTAGTGCTCCGTTGATCCGAATGCGGGCGGTTGGGCGCGTGTATAATGCCTTTACCCAGGAGAGGTAGTGTGGTCCCACGCCCAGAGCCTGGAGTGTGCCGAACATGAGGTCCCAGTCCACCCGGTCAAACGCTTTTTCTGCGTCCGTGGATAGGAGGAGCGTTGGGGTCTTCAGTGTTCTGGCGTGTGCTATGATGTTCAGGGCTCTGATGGTGTTGTCCCTCACCTCTCTCCCTGGGATGAATCCCGTTTGTTCCGGGTGGATTGTTGAGGGAAGTAGGGGGGCAAGGCGTGCCGCCAGGACGCTTGCTAAGAGTTTAAGGTCCGAGTTTAATACGGAGATCGGGCGGTAGCTTGGGCATAGCGTAGGGTCCTTCCCCTCCTTAGGCAGAAGGGTGATGTTCACGGCTGTGAACTGGGCCGTTGGCGCAGCTCCTTCTAGAATGGAGTTGAGGGCCGCTTGCAGTTTCGGGAGGAGGTCCGTGGAGAAGGTCTTATAGTAGGTGAGGGGGAAGCCATCGGGTCCCGGTGCCTTGCCTGTTTTTGCTCTTTTGAGAGCGTGTGTCAGTTCTTCGGTCGTGATGAGCGTTTCCAGGTTCTCCTGGTCAGCGCTTTCCAGTCTGGGTCCGTTTGCGGTGTCCAGGTATCGCCGGATCTCATCGAGTTTTTGGCGGTGTGATTCCCCTGGTGCGTCTTGGCGCAGGTGGTATAGTCCTTGGTAGTAAGAGAGGAACGCGGACGAGATCTGGTCCGGGAGGTGCAGGTGCTGTTGTTGCGGGCCTTTGATTTTTGGGATGTATAGCTGGGTCCTGCGTTGTTTTAGAAGGTTCGCTAGTAGTCTCCCACACTTGTTCCCGTGTTCGAATATTACGTGCTTGAAGTGTTGGTAGCAGCGCTGTATCGAGCGGTTCAGGTGCGAGGAGAGCTGGTCCCTTTTGTTGACCAGATCTCTGTAGACCTCTGCGTCCAGTGTGCGTTTGTGGGTGGCTTCCAGGGTTGCAATCTCCCTGCTGAGGGTTATCATGGCCTGTTTTGCTTCCCTCTTACGGGTGGAGCACGCTGTTATCAGCTGGCCTCGGATCACTGCTTTGTGGGCCTCCCAACACATCAGGGGCGTCGTCTCCCCCCGCTCGTTGTCCGTGAAGTAGTCTTGTATGGATTGTCTGGTCTTGTCTACTAGTAGCGCATCAGAGAGGATCGATTCATTCAGTCTCCAGGAGGTTTGTCTCGGCCTGTACAGGGGTGATTGTAGTTTTATACGGATAGGGCAGTGGTCCGACCATGTCATGGGCAATATTTCCGCCTCCTTGAGCAAAGTGAGGTCTCGGTGGGGTATTAGGAAATAGTCTAATCTCGAGTATGAGGAGTGAGTCGCGGAGTAAAAAGTGTAGTCGCGGGACGCGGGGTGGAGCGCCCGCCAGCAGTCTGTGAGTTGATGGTAGTGGATGGTGCGTAGTGTGTTGGCGTGTCTGTTATCCGGTGTAGATCCTTGTTTGGTTGTCGAATCTTGCCCAGGGTGCAGCGCCAGGTTTAGATCACCGCCGATGATCAAGGTGCCTTCCGTGAAGTTCGTAAGTGTGTTTAGTGTATTGCGTATGAATTGGTGTTGCTTCGAGTTTGGGGAATAGAGGCTGGCGAAGGTGTAGGTCTGGTCTAGTATGGTGCCTTTCGTGAAGACATATCTGCCCTGTTTGCATCTGAGTGTGGCTCGTTCAATATATGGAATCTGGCTAGAGAAGAGAATGCCAACTCCTAACGTTCGTCTGTCTGGGTTGTTGCTGAAGTATCCCTGGCGATAGTAGCGGTCTTTCAGTGCTGGGGCCCTACCTTCCTGGAAATGTGTTTCCTGAAGAAAGGCTATGGATGCCTTATAGTGTTTGAGATCTCGCAGGAGCCTAGTTCGTTTCTCACGTACGTTGAGGCCGTGAACGTTGTATGAGACTACGGTGAGGTCCTCTCGGGCGAATCGGCTCGACCCCTGGGCCTGCATCTCCGGAGCGGCCAGGGGGGGCTATGTGGTGTTTCGTGGGGAGGAGGGGGAAGGTGGGTTGGTCCGGTTAGGGACGGTGGGTGTGAGTGTCCGTGTGGTGTTGTGGTTGTGTCCGTGTGCGTGGCCAAGGTAGTCGTGGTTCCTGCTGTATCGTTGGAACCTGTTTTTAGTAAGGATAGTGGACAAGAGTCCCGGTGTCAAGTACCCCCCACCCGCCGTGTGTCGGGCTTGGGTCTGATTCGGGAGGGACGCTGTACCTCCTATGTGGGGTAGCGTTATGTCCTGTTCCTGTGGGGGCGGTGGGTAGTCGGGATGGGCCGATGGATCCTGTCCTGTTCGGTTGTGGTGTAGACAGCTGAGCTGTGGGCCCGTCCGATAGGTTTGTCTGTGGTTTGTTGAGTTTGGGAATCCGTCTCCTATGTGGCTTAGGATTTGAGTGGGTTGCTGTCCCTGCTATATTGGTGTGTGCGTGGGTCGTCTATTACATATGGTCTGTTACTTGGCAACGGGTTTGGTTTGGTACGCGTTTGCCAGCCTTGGCGGTGTCTGTGTTCTCGAGAGTGGTTTGGGCTGTCAGCCTTTCGTTGGGGGTGGGTGCTAGGTATCGGTTTCTGCATTTGTTCCGGTGTGCTGTGCGCGGTGGGCCTACGGGGGGTGGGGTGTTGGTTGGTTCTGTGTGGTGTGGGTGTTAGGGCACTGCGTGGGTTAGTCCGGGCGTGGTTTGTCTCTTGGTTATTGGGGTGGACCCAAGTCATCGTGTGCGGCCCTGGTGGCGTTGTACGGTGCCATGGGAACAACTCGCCGTCTGCGGCCATCTGCGCCTATTTCCTGCCCTCCATCTATGTGGTCCGGTCCCAACCCCTCGAGTCTGTGTGGTGTCGTGCGTCTAAGTAGTTGTGCTTTTGTCTTTGCGTCTTTACTAAGTCTACGTATGTGGTGGGACACTTGGGTAGGGCTGTGCCCGTAGCTGTGTGGGGTTTAGAATCGGCAATGGTGGCGACTTTCTATTGGGGGGCTTAAGTTCGGGCTGGTATTCTCCCTCCCCTACCTCCCTCCACCCCCACCCTCCCCTCTCCCTCTCCCACCCTCCCCCTTCCCCCTCCCTCCCCGTTTGCGTGGTGAATCTGCGGGATAACACGTGTGTTCGGGCTAGTGTTGGAGGCTCTAGGCTGTGTGCATTTGGCTTTTGGTGTGTGCGAGTAGCTGGTTGGGTCATGCAAATGGTGTGTGTCCAGTTCTCACGTTAGCTTACTTTCTTTGGCAGTCCTAGGTAGATCGTCCTGGTATCTCCGCTTCCCCCCCCCCCTACTCCCCTCTCCCCTCCCATATCAGCCTTCACCCGTCCCATCGTCCCATCCCTGTTTGTCCGTTCCTGGAAGGTGCGTCTTGCGTCCCATCCCCCACCCAAAAATAAGAGCTGTTGGGGTCCCCCTTTGTGATGTGCGGGGCCAGTATTAAGGCTCAGCCTTGGAGTGTGTTCTGTGACTCGTGCATTTCGCCTCCCCACCCCCCTCTCCCCCACCCAAACCCCCAAAAGTTAAGTCCCCAAAAATTAAGTTCAAGAACTGTAACTCGCCCCTTGCTAGGGTACTCACGGTCTGTCGTAGTTGTCTGCTACGTGGTGGGTCTTTGTCTTACCGCCAAGGCTGCACGGTGCGGTGTTGGTTTACATCTCGTGTCTGAATTGGCCAGGACGTCCCTCACGGTGGTGTTGTGGCTGGGGTCGTTGCTGGCCCGGGTCTCTTCCTTGCGGTAAGTTTTAGATTTTGTGCGTTCACCAAAAATAAAAAAAATAAAAGTTATCCACTAAACTGAGAATTATGGGCAAATAACAAGGAATTGCAAAGTTGAATAGCTGAAAATTTCCACAAATCAGATATATTTTCCTAAAAACTCTCTTCTCGTCAATCTCACGTGTACCCAATGACCTCATTGGACTGGGGGACTATGACATCCTGACCTTTATCCCAAGCTGACTTTCGGAGACCGGGAGCTCAGCCACTACTGAAGTCAATGTGGATTCTATTTGGGAAGGGGACACCTCATAAATGCTGGGGTGAATTTTGAAATCGCGCATACAAACCAAAGCTGATTAATCTAGTAGATCTCAGGAGGAGTCTTTGTACAGGTATTGATTTTAAAACGGTTATTGATGTAGTAGCCATTTTCAGGGACAGGGCCATTAATAAGCAATGCCAAGGAGAAGCATGATATCTCTAAAACACTGCATCCATACTCATTCAGGACTATTTACTAAACTGAGAATTGCAGGGAAATCACAGTGAATTCTAAATATTAGAACACAATATCAAAATGGGGGTATAGATGACTTGTAGAATCGTTCCAATTCAGCTAATTTGGTCTCAAATTTAAAGTCCATTTTGAACTCCAGACATTGGTCCCTTTAGTAAATAGGCGTGTTTGAACTAATAGTTTCTAGTTTAAAATCTTCCAGCAAGACCTCTCACGAGCATTGTTCCTAGGTTTGATTTATTCATTGGATGAGTCCAAGCAGTGATACTTGCCTTTTAAGTAATTCTTTTTCAGATAGATTCTTTCAAAGCTGCACTTAACAACAGAATCGCGTCTTAGACACTGCAAGTACCCAAACCATGGTGTGATTTTCTCACATATCGTAATATTGCTTTCTATCTGTGCATGAAACTACAAACAATGTTACTGTCATGTAAACTGTCACATACAGATTAAATACAAAACAGTGACCAATGAACTGAATTACCGTAGCTCAAAAAAGTCACTGTCACAGACACAGGCAATATACATCTGTTAACCAAATATCGTTTTGCAGGTCAATTTGTATTTCCTGTTCTGTTGCCGACTGTTTTGTGAATGTGCATGTTCGATGTCCATCGTTATTTTACCCATGCACAAAAAGGCCATGCATTTTGTAAATGAGGTTATCAACAAATGCTTTAACTAATAAATAAAATAAAAAAATAATAGTAAATATTAAAACTACTAGTCTAGTGTCTTTCTTCTCCGGCAGATTCAATGTATTAACCGACTTCTGATACCCCTGTTTTAATTATACATATAATGGATTAATAGGCAACAAAAAAAACAACGAAATTCAAAAATATAAAAGGTCCAGCGTTAGCTGTAAATTCTAAGGCTTTACAGCTTCTGCAGTAAACGTGTGCAATAGTCTCCCCATGCATTGGATTGGCTGAGATCATCAAGACTGAGCCATGAAGATTGCACAGCACGACGAGGTTAGAAAGGTAGGTAAAAGTACACCTTTCTACCTCAAACGGGGAGGGGAGGGAGAGTAACCCAAATAGTTAGCAGGTCGTTATAGTGTTAGGAATACTTGTTTAAATTCATAACACGTTAGTGTTCCTTCAAGACACACATCAGATTGCCATCAACTTTCCCTGATTTCCACACCGGTAAGTTGCATAATTCAAGGAGACACTGTGTGCCTAAAGGGGAAATATATGTTAAATCCAAGAGCCCATAAGAAAAATAGAAATGTGTTAAAGGGACACTATAAGTACCAAAACTATTTAAGCTTAATGAAGTGGTTTTGGTAGATAGATCCTGGCCCTATTTTCATGTTCACATTTGCCCGAAACCATGTCTCTAGTGGCTTTCAGTCAGTGTGGCATTGAAGGATTTTCCTACTAAAGATCTGTGAAAATAGAAAGTATTTATAGTAAGAATTATCACGCTTAGCGTCATGACCCTACGTGCCCATGCACCACATTTCTCCAAAGCATCTTTGTGAGAAACATTGGATTGGACAAAGGTAATTTTAATACCCAGTTTTGGTGCCATTGGTGTACTCTGGCACGTTCCCATGGTAAGGAATATGTTCAATAATGCATAATTATATATTTTTATACACACACACACACACTCTCCCTCTCCCCCAAAACATTATAATAAAAAAAATATATATAAAATAAAAAATGTAGGGTACTTGTAGTTTGATAAAAAAAATAAAAAAAATAAGTGAAGGCTGCGGTACCTATGTAAATGTTGTACATTGTTTGTAAATTTGAATGACTGCAACATATAAACAAGAAATAGCGGTTTGGGAAAAAATGTCCACAAGGTCACGGCCCCCACTGGCGAGCCCATTCTCCTGTTGTGGCACCTGCAGGACGGCGCTGTAATAGAAAGACTGGAATTGTGGTCTCTTTCACCTGCACTGTATTAGAGCATTGCCATGGGTTACCACGGCATTGCTCTGATACATTTCACAGCTCCGGACAGAAGGAGCTGTCTGTACCCAATGGGGGTGCAGAATTGCTACATCTCCCACTGGATCACCACAGACCAGGACCTCCCCCCCCCCCCTTTCCTAGACCAAAGTTAGCCTCATGGAGGGTGGAATACTTTTAAGGTTAGTTTTTTTTTTATTATTATTATAAATAATGTCCACTTATCCCCCTACCTGCCCACTCCAGTCACTGTCCCCAGTAAAGCCCCTATCCACCCACTACAGCCCCTATCCACCCACTACAGCCACTCTCCCAAGTACAGCCACTATCCACCCACAGTAGTCTCTATACTCCCTTTATAGCCCCTATCCCAACAATATTGTCTCTATACCCCCACAACAAATACTATCCACCCACTACAGTCCTCTTTCACTCCACTATTATTATTTATAAAGTGGCAACAAATTCCACAGCACTGCATTATTACACTTATCCTCCCACTAAAGCCCCTATTATCCCACTACAGGCCAAAATGCAATGCAACAAACCATCCTACAAGCATCGTTCCCACAAACATACAACACCACAGCCTTCACAAACATAGATATACCCTCTCCCAGCTCTGTTTCACTTATCCAACCAACCACCCACCTAGTCACATTCACTAATCAATCACACCCCAAACTAGTCTGATAACTTTGTGCATTGAGGAAACTGGCCCTGGGGGCATTAAAGATGTTAAATCCTTCCCTGGTAACAGCATGGTTATTTTATTGATTTTTCAAGATGCTACAATTTGTTTTTTAGTGAATAAACCCCCAGGATACGGACACTAACTGGGTTATTTACGAAAGGGAGAAATCAACGTGAATTTAAAATTTAAGGTTGAAACACCCGGACTGGAAATGTTTCTACGTTTATCTATGCTTTCACTTCGGTTACCCTGACATTAAATTCTAAAGTTTATTTCAATTCTCATTTTAGCAAATAAACCTGTAAATACTGAAATCTGGTAAATCAAAAAATAAAATTGCAATCTCTGCTAAAAATTGAGGATTTGGAAAAGTTACCAAAATCTTTGCTGCAGTCACTGATTATTTTTGGCTTACTTTTGCAATTTAATTTTTAATTCACCACCATTTGATGTTTAGTGAATCAACCCAAGTAAAGTGTGATCAGCAGGATCTCTACTCTAACAGCCCAAAATTGCCTTAATTATATTTAAAAAAAATAATATTTATACAATATGAACACATATACATATTATATAACCCAGCACTAACCATCAATACTGAAATAGGTCAATTCATATTGAAAATTCAAGTTGAATTGTTAGCAGATAAGAATCATACAGAATATATTGGCTGTCAGATGACTTAACAGTTAAATCACCCCGATTGCATCACAAACAGAACAGTTACATAAACAGTAGAACAGACATGTTTAAAAAGATTAACAGTGTATGAATAAATAAACCAAACCCACACATCTCCCGATTCATTTAATCTCAGTAGTAGGTGACAATTGAATGCTATTAATCTCACTGCACTTGCAGCCCCTGCATGCTTTAAAAAAAAAAAAAAAAAAAAGATTGATGCAAGAGGTTTTATTACTGAAATCCTCCCAGTACCCTCAGGGTTAAATGCAATTATAGGTTAATGCCAAGCTAAGGCACAAAGCGTTTAGAACCCTCTACAGACTCAATAATTAACCTGTTTTAATATGTGTACTCAGGCTGTGTCTTATCCAACCCATCCTTTTCACTCATTGTCCCTGTCAAACCAACAGGGGCTTCTGTTCCCAGAGATACACACCCCTCAGCTCTGCATCAACTTGTGATTGGTAAATAGCATTTACTTATAGATGGCTGGGTGGATTTGCTATAAATTGGATGCTCTCTGAATACAGATGCTTGTTTTACCCCATGTCTTCTGATCCTCTGTTCACTCACCCATCTGCTGCTCATCACTATTGGTGCTCTTAAGCCGTTTCATCCATTGTTCTAAGGAAACAAATACTTGTCTGCAAATTGCCAACATGCCAAGAGGGTTCTTGGTGAAGAGGCACAGGAAAGGGTGTGGGTCCTACAGGATTCCTTGTGATCAGACTGGACCTGTTCATCCAGTGTCCTACTCTTCAGTTATAGATGTCCTGACACCATATACATCCACTTTGGCTGTGACAGGGACTATTGAAAGAGACAAAACACAGCAGGAACCAAATATGTCTGATGGAGCTTCTCAGTCAACTTCTAATATATCTCCCATCAAGGTTCCACCTAGAATGGAACAGACTGGACCTCCCTGGAAACCACTACCCTACAGCCCAGTGAAACCTGTGGATCTGGAGATGAAGAAAACTTTCTTCAAGAGATATGTGAACTCTCCAGCTTCTGCAGACTCCTTCCCTGCTCCAGATACATTTGCTTCCATGGAGAAGCTTTTTGTCCACCCCTTCCTGACGCCTGATACAAAGTTGCAGACTAATCTGAGTCCCAAGGAGAGTCCAAGGTCCAACAAGCTCCAGTCCAAGAAAATCAAAGTCAGCAGAAAGCTACACTTTGCCGATGAAGTCACCACTTCTCCAGTGCTGGGACTGAAGATCAAGGCTGAGGAACCAGATGGCAGATCCAGGGGCAACCAGGTCAAGCGCCCCCCTCTGGGGGAGTTTATCTGCCAACTCTGCAAGGAGAGATACCCTGACCCCTTTGCCTTAGCCCAGCACAAGTGCTCCAGAATTGTTCGTGTTGAATATAGATGCCCTGAGTGTGATAAGATATTCAGCTGCCCAGCCAACCTGGCTTCCCACAGGAGATGGCACAAGCCCAGGTCCATGGCACCAGATGGACCAGCAGGTAAAAAGCTGCAAGCCCCAATAGAGGGCAAAGAAAACAGTAGCCTGGTAGAGCCCCAGGCTCAGAGATCAGGCATTCAGCACCAGCAAGCAATGGACAGCTCCCAGCCACATCAAGCAGACCATCAGCACCTGAGCACTGAGAACAGCTCCTACCAAACCAGAGAGGACAATCAGACTCCCATGACTCACAGCACCCCTGAAGATGCAGAGGAAGAGGTATTTGACTGCCCCTATTGCCACAAGAGATTTCGCAGGCATGCTTATCTTCGCAAACACCTGCTTTCTCATCAGCCATTCAACCCACTGGAGAGGGGGCAACACACGTACCCTTGCACCCTCTGTGGGGTTCATTTCCCCTCCATTGACATTAGGGATAAGCACAGACTGTGGCATGCAGTTAGAGAAGAACTCCTGATCCCCCTAGAAGAGGCAATGCTGGCAGAAGGGGGGCAGCAAATCTTCCCCTGTGAACTGTGCCCCACTGCTTTCTTCAGTGCCCCAGGACTTACCTTACACATGAGCAAGTGTCACTCACCTCAAAGCAGACAGGATATACCACAAATCCCCATTGTACCTGGCTGTTAGAATTGCATTCTCTTGCATTGTGTGTGTACTTATTGTATATGATTTGTGCAAACAAGTATGTTGCATAAGTGGCAATGTAATAACTATTTAAACATTTTTTTTTGTGCAAAATCCTTTCCTCTTCATTAGCCTAACATTAAACCAAAAGATGGATCCAATGACTCATTAATTTATATCAAATATGATATGGTTTTCTTTAATTTGTTTGCATATTGAATATTTATTTAGGCGATTGAAGAGTAAATCTAATCTTTGATTGAGAGGGTTGTGCACTTGTGGTGATAAATTCAGGCTTGAAAATTAAATCAAGCTCGTTTGAGCAAAAAAAAAAAAAAAAAAAAGTATTGTTTTATGCTTCTAAGTAAATAAACCAAAGGTTCTGTCTATCTGCATTGCATTATTGAGACTTTTGCCTTTGTTTTAAAACGTTTTTCATAAAAATAAGTGATTGCCAAATCGATGAGATATTGTTTTAAGGTTTTTTTTCAAACTGATGTGAAAACAACTTATTCGCTAAACATTGTGTAGAACTAATAAGGGGACTTAGATTGAAGCTAAAAATAGTAAAATTGGTAAATGTCGCCAAATAAGTAATTTTTTTCAGCTTCACTATATTATTATGTATAAAGCGCCAACATGTTCTGAAGCGCTGTACAATAGGTGCATGAGACAAAAATGTTTTATGTTCACAAATAAGGGGTAGTGAGCATCCCTAATATTTGCAATGTTCTTGATAATTTTGAAAAATTCACATTTTATTTTTGAAATATGAATTTTGTTTTTTAAAAAACAAAAAATCCTAAGGGGTTTAATTAATGAACTCTGAATTGTAGTGAATTGAAATCTGGAAAAACATAGGCTAAATTAGCAGAAAAAAAAAAAATCTCAACTCCGCTATAGTCACTGCTTCGCTTTTTTACCCTGAATTTTGCCATTTGGGTTTTTAATCGTCTCCAGTTGAGTGTTTATCATCATAACATTTAGTGTTTTATTCACAAGAGTTAAAATATTTAAATAGATGGTTTATATACTGAAGATTAAATATATTTTCTCAACAGAAAGCTACATGAAAAAAAAACATTATAATATAATAAATAAAAAAATATAAACAAAAATAAAAATAAAAATATGCTTAGTGAAGAAAGCTCCTGGGGTTTTTTAAATCCATGATTTATTTATTTATTTATTGAATGACATACAATTTTGCTCTTTATGATACTCAACTCAACATGATCTTTTATTATACAAAGTATTAAGCACGCTTGTAATAAAGGCGCACTAAATCCTGTCATTATTTTTGTTGTGCTTCCTTGTCTGAATAATAACAATTTTATATTTTTTTTGCTCAAAATGTATTAAATTGTGTTTTAATTCTTTCATATTATGGTGGATTACGGATTACAATTTGTGTATTAACTTGGAAGCGTACAGATTTAAATTGTATTCTTATGCCAAAATGTGTTGATGAGTGCCTCTTCTAAGTAATACAAATTAGAGAAGTGTTTAAATAATGTAAATTAATTAATTACAATTGCTAGAATTCTAGAATGGGCTACACAATAGGGTTTTCTTTTTTACCATTGTTGCATTCAAACATCCATGCTGCTCCCTGGGTTAAGTATATATGAGTAGGGATCTCTTAATAGCACACATTAGGAAAATTAAATCCACACAGCTTACCCGCAAACACACAAAAACAAAAAAAAACAATACATTTTGCATTACAAAATATTGCATATAAAACCATGTTATGTTACATACAGAAAAACTGGACATTTTGTTAATCCCTGAATTTAAATAAATAAATCACTACATAATTGTCCAATTCCAAGGTCTCACATGCATGTTTCAGTGTTTTATTTGGTTCTAAAATCTACAAGTTATGATTAAACAAATTGGAGCAAACTGAAAAAAATAATTGGAAAATATAGGCCAGACTAGTCAAGTTGAGCCATTAGATGGAGAATTTTTCCAGATCAGCTACTTTTGCCTAAATGTTGCATGCTGGATTTTATTCTCTACCAGTAGGATTTTATTAAATACTTTGTATGGGTAGTTAGATTGACCTGTCTGTGTAATCAGAGGAGAATTAGAATACCCCCCCACGCAAAAAAACAAACTAACAAAAACAAACAAACCTCAACTGTTCACATTTCTAAGTAATATTTGTATATTTGTAATGGGTTTTAGGAGGAATCATAAAGATAGCAACAAGATTGGTTGTCATTTTAGAATCTTAGATTTTCCGTTTTGCACGAAGAAGTTAAACATATGCATAGTTACATAGTTACATAGTTAGATAGCTGAAAAGAGACTTGCGTCCATCAAGTTCAGCCTTCCTCACACCTGTTTTTTGCTGTTGATCCAAAAGGCAAAAAAAAAACACAAAAAAAAAACCCCAGTTTGAAGCACAATTTTGCAACAAGCTAGGACAAAAAATTCCTTCTTGACCCCAGAATGGCAGTCAGATTTATCCTTGAATCAAGCAGTTATTACCCTACATTGAAAGATTATATCCTTGAATATTCTGTCTTTGCAAGTATGCATCTAGTAGCTGTTTGAACATCCGTATGGACTCTGATAAAACCACTTCTTCAGGCAGAGAATTCCACATCCTGATTGTTCTTACAGTAAAAAAACCTTTCCTTTGCCTTAGACGAAATCTTCTTTCTTCCAGTCTAAACGCATGGCCTCGTGTCCTATGTAAAGTCCGGTTTGTGAATAGATTTCCACACAATGGTTTGTATTGGCCCCGAATATATTTGTATAATGTTATCATATCCCCTCTCAGGCGAAGTTTTTCTAAACTAAATAGGTTTAAATTTGTTAACCTTTCTTCATAGCTGATATGTTCCATTCCTTTTATTAATTTTGTAGCCCGCCTCTGCACTTTTTCTAGTGCCATGATATCCTTCTTTAGAACAGGTGCCCAAAATTGCACAGCATATTCAATATGTGGTCTTACCAGTGATTTATAGAGAGGCAAAATGATATTCTCGTCCCGAGAATGAATGCCCTTTTTCATGCATGACAATACCTCATGATCTTATTTTTTTACATTAAACCTAGTTAAGTGTAAGCTAATCAGTCAAAAACGCTGCGCCAATCAGCATCTACTCATAGCGATGCATTGGATCATTTTGGAAATGTTCAGCGCCTCCATGCAGAGCATTAAGATGATGGACGTCCGTGCTGCACAATGTGCAGCACTGGACTAGGAAGCACCTCTAGTGGCCGTCTGAGTGACTGCACCTAGAGTTGTTTCTCTGAAAAGGCAGTGTTGACAACTGAAAAACAGTCTATAGACACCTCAACCACAATAAGGTGCAATGATTCTGGTGACTATAGTGTCCCTTTAAGCTGTTAGAGAGCATTAGAAATTCAGATAGTTATAAAGACACAGTCTGACTCCGCAGAAAGCATAGAAAAATAATGGGTTACATTAACAGGCTGGACGTTTCTCAACTCAAATCCCATGATGCTCAGGGAGATTTACTATCCACACTACAGCGCATCATGGGAAATGTAGTGCAGAAACATCTGTGGTGCTGAAGTGAACGATCACCGGCTCAGACAGAACGCAGTTTGTAATCTGTATTGGTTTGTTTTATTCACTAAACGGAGTTGCAGTGAATGGAAAACCAAAAATGCTATATTTAAGCTAACTATATATGTCAACTTCAACAAAAGTAATATTATAGAGATGCTCTACAAATAATACAATTCAAAGTAAGAAAAACAAAGAAATACTAGGCCTTTAAGTCTAAAACGTAACCTTTATTAGATCCATTAAGATCAATAAAGTCACCAACCAATGTAACCATAGCACTAGTAAGACATTAATCTGAACAGTATTATAATTGATCGGTGATGTGTGGAATCTCTATAGTCTTCAATCTAATTATAATAATCTGTGGTAGATTCAGATCTCTGTAGCCTTTAGATCAAAATTCTCTCTACATTATATACAATAAAAATAATAAAATAAAAGCTTGAACGGTGGTACAAGTGATCTGTTCTGTCTATAAAGAATAATAATGCAGAAAGATAAGTCCTGCGCTCACTCCCATCACTGGGCGGCAGCAAATGACTACAGTACACATCAGCCCCCAATATATAGTAAAAACCAAAGAAAAACAAGTTACTATTAAGGGTTAATAATGTATAGGGGTGTATATAAAAAATACCCCTTTCTGTCTCATTAGAGATTTTTACCAGAGGCTCAAGGAAGCAAGGTGAATGGTTAGAGTTAGGACCCACCTGGGGGGGTCTGCCTTGACGTTGGCAGGTGGGCTCATCCTCTCATGGCCATTAGAGGTAACTAAAAAACCTCCATTTGTTTAAAAATACATAGGGATTAAGGAGAGAGCGCAGGTAACTTGTTTTTCTTTGGTTTTTACTATATATTGGGGCTGATGTGTACTGTAGTCATTTGCTGCCGCCCAGTGATGGGAGTGAGCGCAGGACTTTTCTTTCTGTATTTGTATCCATTTTTTGTATCACTCAGCCTTGTTACAATGCAGCCGCCCATCCCATGTGTTCCCTATTAAGGGTTAGTAATGTATAGGGGTGTATATAAAAAATACCCCTTTCTGTCTCATTAGAGATTTTTGCCAGAGGCTCAAGGAAGCAAGGTGAATCGTCAGAGTTAGGACCCACCTGGGGGGGTCTGCCTTGACGTTGGCAGGTGGGCTCATCCTCTCATGGCCATTAGAGGTAACGAAAAAAAAACTCAATTTGTTTAAAAATTACATAGGGACTAAGGAGAGAGCGCAGGTAACTTGTTTTTCTTTGGTTTTTACTATAAAGAATAATAAACAAAAGGTTTAACCCCTTAAGGACCAAACTTCTGGAATAAAAGGAATCATGACATGTCACACATGTCATGTGTCCTTAAGGGGTTAAGTAAAGGGTCACATAGCTGTCAGTGTAATAGCGTACCTGAGATCAAATCATTCAGAATTTCAATTTATACAAAGTATCACCTCAAGCTAAGAGTCAGAGTCAGGAGAAAAATAATGTCCAAATCGAGGACTACAAATCAGTTTGTTTGTCGCCGAATGGATTTGTCTGGCATAGAACCTCTCTTGATTTCTTTTTAAATTGATTGGTCAGTTAAAAAAAAAATAAAAAATAATAAAGCATAGAATGGGTTTCTTTGCGGGCTGAACTGATTCATTGAAAAATGAAGCAATTTGTTTTAAGGGAAACTATAGTGCCAGGAAAACAAAGTTGTTTTTCTGTCTCTTTTGCTCCCTGTAGTGCCCCCCCCCCCTTCCCCCTACAGTGCAGAAAGGCTTACAAACCCCTTGCCTACCTTTCCGACAGTCATCTTTATGCACCTTGGGTCAGACTGTCAGTTATTACAATCACTGCGCATTATTTTGCAACTGTCCGTTGCTTTACAAAATCATGTACTCTTTCTGCCTGCAGCATAGTCAGTCAGGGAAATTGGAAAAGGAACGAGATGCTGACATATCACGGGCATCGGCTCTTATACATGGCTACCCGACTAAAAGTGCGTAACGATGGCAGTCAGAAAGGTAAGATTAAGATTTCTTAAAAATGTCAATATATGATGGATATGTTATAAGAAAAATTAAAATAAGATATAAATTTTTTTTTTAAAGGAGTGCTAAAGCCACAAAGACCACCCACTTTATCTCAATGAAGTGGTCTTGGTGCAGCGGTCGTTTAGTTTTAACCTTGCAATGTAAAACATTGTCGTTTAGTAGATACATTGCAGGTTATAAATACACCTTCCACTTGGAGAGCTGAGTCACACTCTGTTCTCAGAGCTAACCTCTATTTCATTGTCGGAGGGCAGCGCTAGCCGCACATGTACTTTTCATCCCCCAATGCTTCTCATAGAGGAGCATTGGATTGGACGAAAGAAGAGTTAGTGTGACATAATGGGAAAGGCCGATCGAGCGGCTTACTGGATTGTGGGGAAAAAGGGGGAGTAAAACCCCTTACCCCTCTATGTTTTGGGGGACCTTAAACTACATGCAGATGAGAGCACTATAGTGTGAGGAATACAGGTTTGGATCACCTTTAATGACAGTTATCCATTAGGTTATGGTTTACTGTAGTGATGTACTAATGTGTTAGCATAAAGTTGGCCTTAATGTGTAGTGCAGTGTGTAAGGGATTAGTGCGTGAAGGTTGCAGAGAGCTGACATTTTCATTAATACACACACAGTTATTATGGGGAATAAATGCATAGATGACATCACCATCCCTGAATCTAAAACATGATCAGTCTCTTTCAATAAAAGGCAGAGAAAGCAAATAAATAAATAAATAAATAAATAAATAAATATATATATACGCACAAAAGTGACACCTAGGGTCAACAGGTATGAAAGACCACCGCGAACCCAGACACATACAAATAAGGAATTTAATTGCCCAATAAATGGTTGCAAACTTAAACACTACACTTGGGACATATATTCAAAAAGAGAGCAGCAACACTTACTGGAAATGTATAATCTCAATATTAATTAACATTCATTATAAAAGAAAACCTACCTTAGAGCCATATGTGTCCACTGCTTCACAAACAACGATGATCCCTGCACTGGGGAAATACATATGATGTCATAATGATTAAATAATGCATAACTGTGCAGTGTGGCATGTATGTCACGGAGTGTTATGTTAATCAATTATGAAAACATAATTCAAACCTGAACCAATCGGCAGGGTCATTGTCACACGCGTCTGTGGTTTTACATAGCAAGGATTATGAAATCATTAGTGACATACCAGGAGCAGGCAAATAGCTTGAAGGATATGCAAATATGTAGGCATATCTACAGAATGTTTAAAGGGACACTATAGTCAACAGAACAACTACA
Source organism: Pelobates fuscus (assembly GCF_036172605.1). Taxonomy (NCBI): domain Eukaryota; kingdom Metazoa; phylum Chordata; class Amphibia; order Anura; family Pelobatidae; genus Pelobates; species Pelobates fuscus. The sequence continues at coordinate 25,314,015 of NC_086329.1, read as the reverse complement.
GTTTAATGTAGTTGTTCTGCTGAGTATAGTCAGTCCCTGCAGGCTTTTTGTTGTAAACACTGCCTTTACAGAGAATAGGCAGTGTGTTTACATTGCTCCCATGACACCTCTAGGTGCAGTCAGTCAGACAGCCACTAGAGGTGCTTCCTGGGTGAGTGCTGCACAATGTGCCGCACCGACTTTCAGTGTCTCCACGTTCTGCATGGAAAGGGCTGAACTTTCCTAATAGAGATGCATTGACTCAATGCATCTCTATGAGAAGATGCTGATTGGCCAGAGTGGTGTTTGGCTCCGCCCCTCAGCCTGCCTCCTTGGCGGAGATCATTCGAAGTGACGATCTCAACCAATCCAATGCTTTCCTATGATTGGCTGAGGTTATCCAAGGAGCCTGCACTGGCAGAATGGAACAAGTAAGACTTTATTATATTTAGTAGGGCAAGGGGGAGCTAGATAGTGATTTTAACACTATAGGGCCAGGAATACATGTTTGTGGTCCTGACCCTATTGTTTTCCTTTAACCAACTTCCTAAAAAAAAAAAAAGTCAATTTACCATGCCAAGATGAGGTGGTCAAGCTAGAATCTTGTAATGTGATGTCATAATTGGGCATAATAAAAATCCAAGTTATATTATACACTGATCAGCCTCAACATTAAAATCGTTGACAGGTGAAGTAAATAACATGAATTATATCATTACAATGGCCCCTGTCAAGGGGTGGGATATGTTAGGCAGCAAGTAAACAGTCAGTTCTTGCATTATATTTGTGGGAAGCAGGAAAAATTGGGCAAGGGAAAAGATCTGAGTGACTTTAACCAGGGCCAAAACGTGTTGGCTAGACGACTGGGTCAGAGCATCTCCAAAAGAGCAAGTCTTGTGGGGTGTTCCTGGTATACAGTGGGTAGTACGTACCAAATGTGCTGCAAGAAAAGACAACCAGTGAACCAGTGTCAGGATCATGGATGCCCAAGGCTCATTGATGCATGTGGGGTGTGAAGGTTAGCCTGTCTGGGTAAGGGTAGCCATGAAAAAGATGTCAAAACACACAGTGCTTGCGTGTGCTGTGTACAGGGCTGCCTAGTCACAGAATGGTCAAAGCACTCATGATATCCCATTTATCACCAAAAGTGCATTTAATGGGGGCATGAGTTTTAGTACTGCACCATGAAGCAATGTAAGGTTGCCTGGTCTGATTAATTACATTTTCTTTAGATCAGGTAAATAGTCAGATGCGTGTGGGTCATTTATCTGGTGAAGAGATGGCAGCAGGATGCACGATTCAGCAAAGGCAGGCCGATGAAAGCAGTGTTATGCTCTGGGTAATGTTCTGCTGGGAAACCTTGGGTCCTGGCAATCATGTGGATGTTACTTTGACACATACCACCTACCTAGAGATTGTTGCAGACCAGATAAACCAGTTCATGGCAATGTTGTTCACGGATGGCAATGGCCTCTTCCAGCAGGATAATGCAACCTGGCACACTACAACAATTTTTAGAAATTGTTTGAGGAAAATGACAAAGCGTTTAAGGTGATGAATTGGCCTACAAATTGCCCAGATCTCAATCCGATTCAGCATCTGTAGGATGTGCTGGAACAACAAATCAAATGCATGGAGGCACCACCTCACAGCTTGCAGGACTTAAAAGATCTTCTGCTGATGTCTTGGCGCCAGATACCACAGGACTCATTCAGAAGTATTGTGGAGTCCATGCCTGGATGCATCAGTGCTGTTTTGGCAGCAAGAGGGGGACCTACCCAAAATTATGCAGGTGGTTTTAATGTTGTTGCTGATCAGTGTCGTGTGTACAAGTGAGTTCCTGAATGCTACAGCAACAAAGATCACAGTGTTGCAGAAGTGTGTATTACCAAACGCAACATTAATGTAATACAGTGTGGTGTAAGAATGTATAAGAAGCTTTGGAACTATAAAACGCTTTGTAATGTGCAGTGTATATGTATGAGTGTATATCATAGAAATCAACAAAAGTGAAATTCCACTTTGCAGCATTTGTTATAGATTGGTTATATTTGTGTCTGTACTGCAGTGGTACCTTGTGTTACAATACAGCCATACATCGCTGTACATCCCATGTGTTTATGTTCAATGGTTAACTTCGGTAGTGCAGTTCTAATAACTCCGGTCTTTGTTTATTGTTAGTCTCGTCTTTTCTCTTGGTAAGTTTGTGGTCTTCAATCTTCTACTCTTGACCAGCCTGCTTTGCTATAGGTGTCTTCATGACTCCATCGGGGAAGGTTCTCCTTTTGAAATGGTGCTTCCTGTACCCATTACTTGGCTGACCCTCTAGAGCAGGGGTAGGCAATCTTCAGCACTACAGATCTTGCAGACTACCTCTCCCCTGATGCTTTGCCAGCAATATGGCTGTAAGAGCAATATAGGAGGTGTAATCCACAACATCTGGAGTGCCGACTATTGCCCACCCCTGCTCAAGAGCAAAACCAAACACATGCATATTGGCTGCTATAATTTTCGATTTTCTGATCTGCTTGAACATATCATTTGTATTATTATACTTTATTTGCTAGAAAACAAACAGAGAACGAATACAACCCAAGCTTGCTCCTATATTTTCTTTAAACATTTGTTTAAACACTTTAACTTAAACCGCTTTACTGTAGATACAATGTGCTTCACTCCAGTATTGCTGTAGTTAACCTAAAAATCACACTATAAATGAAAGCAGATTAGAGCAGAGAGCCATCAAAAAGGATTACGCACGACACGAAGAAAGTGGCAAGAATAGTTTTATTGTATTATTAAATAGGATGTGGTCTTTTTTTCAGCCCTTTACAAGTGGGCATAACAGGCATGAAATCACATTACATGCTGAGGATCTCCACATTTGGGTTACATACGCATGCTACTTAAACATTTGCCCATGTGACGTATCCTTACAGCTTTTTTATGGCAGTGCAGTAACATCGCCTTCCTGTCCATTAGTCAGTGAGAGAAGTGGAGTCTTAGAAACAATATCTACGAGTCCAAATGCAATTTTTTTGCAAACGTTTTCAATTCAACTAGACCTTAAAATAATATAGGACTTGATATGTATATGATGTCAAAAGGCGAATTTGTGAAAATAAATGTTTTATTTTTAAACTATATTTGTAGATCTTAGAGCAGCTCTGTCACTTCTTGAGTATTTAATAAAGATAAAGGATTTACTCGTTTAGATGCTCATTTCAAAAGACGTCATAAGAAAAAGAGATTACTTTGTCTTATTGGCAAGTCGTAGGTGGAGAAAACGAGGAACCCTTTCACCATCGGTGACAGCTTTGTAAACTAGTCCTCTTCGAACCTAAGAAGTGGCAAATCTGCTTTAACAGAGCAATAAAAATATCAAAAACTAATTCTCGTTTTACGTAATCATTTATGGACAACATTCGCTCGACCTGGGGTATGTGTACAAACTGGGATAGTTCTGAAGGACATCAGAGTAAGTTTACATGGAATTCATTTTAGATTTTAAAAGAATGTAATAGGAAATGTCAATATTAGGCGCACTTGTTAAGTTTTATTTTACGGGCATATGGCTGGAAAAATATATTACTAGTGCTATGTTATAAGAAGGCTTAAAAAGGCTGCATCAGAGTATACAGAAGAAAAAAATACCTGTGTACTATACTAAACATATAAAGAGACACAATATATACATTTGTTGTGTGTTAAGCATAGGTATTTTGTCTTGTTGGTTAAATATAATGTATTATTTGCTCCAGCTCTGGCTTACATTTTCCATTAGAACATGCTTAAACTTGGCACCCCAGAATCTTATGAAACACATTTCCCATGATGCCCAATCCTGAAGCTAGTTGAGCGTCTTGGAAAAGTAGTTGGCAGACATGTCTGGTGCCATCATTAGCAATTACTGCTTTAGAATACAGGGGTTGAACATAGGGATGTCCTTAGGACATTTTCCAGGATAGGGTAATGCCTTAATGTGAGTATAGGCAGTATGACCCGCGGGGCCCATTTAAAAGGAAGGGATAATTGTGTCCTAATTAAGATATTCTGAAATAAGCAAAGCAAAATAAAATGGAATTTTCAAACAGTTGTTGCCCCCAAAGTATGCTCAGGTATCACAAGATGATGAAAATTTAGGACACTATAGGCACCAAACCAACTTTAGCTCAATTAAGCAGTTTGGATTCTCTGCTATTTAGGAGTTAATTCACTTTTTCTTCTGTTTCTGCAACCCTAGCTACACCACCACTGGCTGTGACTCACACAACCTGAATGAAAAAAAAAACATGATTTCATTTTCAATCAGATGTAACTTACTTGAAAGGTTGGATCTCTTGCTCTGCAAATTGAACTTTAATCACACACAGGAGTGTCATGCAAGGTCTAGCAAGCTATTAACAGTGTAGGAGATACATTCTAAATTAAGAAGAATGTACAAAAAAAAGCAAGTTTAAACATTAGATCTCACTTTACAGGAAGTGTTTATGAAGGCTGGCAAAGCCACATGCAGGGAGGTGTGGCTAGGGCTGCAGAAACAAAGTAATGTAACTTCTAAATGGCAGAGAATTGAGCAGTGATACTGCAGGGGTGTGATCTATACACCAAAACTACTACACTAAGCTAAAGTTGATTTTGGTGCCTATAGTGTGCCTTTAAAGGAACATCCCAAACACCTAAACCAATTTAGCTTAAAGTGTTTCATGTGTGTAGCACTCTTTTATTCATTTTACAAAAAAATGCAAACTTTAATAGAGCTGAACACTTTTATAAACCAACCTTCATACTCCAAGCCATCTATGCATGTTTGTTCCTTTGGTGATATATCTACAAATTGTATTTGGACAGTGAGTGTCCCTTAAGCAGCGGTAAACTGAATCACTGAATCCCTTCTGAATCATCCTTACTAGGAAAAAACAAGCGTGATGGCCTATTTGCGGACATGTTTGGTGACTTGTTAAGTAGGATATGGCTAATGATATATTTCGTAATAAAATATACAATACAGTATATAGAAAAATGGCTTTAGTATTACATAGCGTGTGCAAATCAAGGAAATTTAAACAACCAAGAGGTGAATACTCCAGATTATCATCATGTTTTCAGATGATAAAAGCTAGATAACAGTAAGTTAACTCACAGTTTTAGTTAAGCATGTTCCACTTTTCTCTCTGATGGGGTCTGACAGCTGTTTCCTGATTTATTTGTAGTCCTTAAAAAAGAGACCGTTTTTGACTTCAACATAGAAAGACAAAATTACAGCTAATTAACAAGTATATGAAAAAAATATTTATGGAAAAAAAAAAATACACAGATAAAAATAACTCAATTCTGGTGGATAAATAAATCATTGAACAGAAGCCTAAACACTTAACGCATACATTACTTGAATAACTGTGCCTAGGACTGGGTAAGGTTGATTATGCAAGTGTGTTAGTGGAATTTAATATCGTAGAAATAGGTTATATAGATAATTAAATACAGGTTTTTGTATATATATATATTTTTTTTTTTTACCAGTAAAATTAAGGAACAAACATTCTGTGTTATTCACTAAGTTGCAAGTTGTTGAAAATCTTTAAGGGACAGTAGTTACTGTTCCTCTCCCCCCAACCCCTGCCTCCGATCAAATCCTGATATAGGGAGTAAAACTCATTATTACTATTCATGTACAACTATTCTATAACATTTGCAAACATATATTAAAATGTTTTAACACACTGCTCATAGTTTTGATTTTCAAAAATACAGTTTTTACTGTAGGTTTATAAACATTGTTTAATAAAAATAATTTGAAAAGAAAAAAAATATATATATTTTAAAAATGCATATAATTTCCTGCTTGTGTGTTGCAGTATAGCTTCCTTTTCAGAAGGAAATGAAATAAAAGGGAATTGACTTTGCAGACTGCCGAAAACAGTACAAGCAACCATTAAAAAAAAAAAAAAAAATACTTTAAAGACAGAGCTATCTTTTAAAACCGTGCGTTCGTGATAAAGCTAAAATGTCATAGCAATATTTCGCAAGAGTGGAGAGAACACACCAGGCAAAGAGGAAAGCATTTTAGACCCACTTGCCTTAAGATTAATGAAATGTTTTGAAATTCTTTACTACTTATTATTTCTGACCCTTTACACTTTAGTTAATAACACAAAACTAGAACTGCCAGTAACTTACGAAGAAATATACAATGTGTTTGTAAAGTAGGGATGTAGCCAGATCCCAGCAGAATTCTCTTAAATCCCAAATACTCGAACATAACATTTGCTTTGCTATACCAGTGGTAAAAAAGGTAATGTTTCAGTCTAGGGTTCGAGTGATATCAGCCATGTCAAAGCTATAATATCCAATAGGCACAGTTAAGACACGTAATGCTCACTTTTGTTCTATTAAAAACAAAAAAAGTGATAAACTGAAAACAAAAAGTGCTAAGCTTTATTTTGTACACAAGATGTAGAAAACCACTGTGCTTCATAAAAAATGTTCATCACTTGGGTTGAGAACAAATAGTTTCACTTTAATAAAAAGAATTAAAAGGAAGCAAATACAAGGACAACAAAAAGAAAGACATTATATGAAATTAACTATCTCTGTTCAGTGCTCAGGTGAAATGCTAAGAGATAGCATCCCCCCTCACAGTCCTTTGGCATCTCTAGAAAAGGTGCATCTGTAAATTGTTAAATATTCTGCTAAAGTGTGTTTCTCGTCCTATATAAACGGGAGAGAGGATATAAGTCCCCAACTAGTCACAAAAGACCATAATAACCGCGGTCATTTCCAACTATGACCGTTCAAACGCTACTAGCATCTATGGTTCAACTGTGCTCGGATGACATGCCATGTGACATTGTTCATTGCATATTCAAGGTAATGTATAATAAAAGAGGTTAACTTACGATATGTTTAATGGTTATTAATTTCATTATATAAAAACATAAAATCTTTAAGGACGTATCCTTGTAATGGAATGAACATGGAAAAAAAAAAATAAACAAACACAAAGGACTAAGCGCATGTTGTACCTCTACTCTCCAACCAATGACGAAATTACCGTTTTCCTAGAAATAGGTTGCCTTGCAAACAATATTTCCCAAACGAATATATAATTCTAAAACAAAATAATACATGTATAAAAAGAGTAGCTGTGTTACAGTTAATGTTTATCGAGACACTCCTTTCTGGGGTCACTGGAAAAAACAAATGAAAAAAAAAAACAAAAACAGAAAAAAACAATATTGCAATTAAAAGGTACATAGATATTGCTGTATAATATATCTTGTGAAACCAGATAATGATTTAGATAAATATACTTATTAATAGTTTGTTTTGGCCCAAAGAATATACACGGCCAATTGAACAGAACATTTTAGGCAATAAAATCAATAAATATACATAGTGGTGGACGCAAAGATCAAACAAGACAAAAACACTAAATGAATAATAAAACAAAAGATAACATAGGCATTATGTCAGACAGATCTGCAATGCAATAACTCAGTAACAAATTGCTAAAAGCTGCAAAGATATACATATGGCACCCTGCACTGTAAATAACAATTAAAAAGCACAAAATTATCAAGATAAAATATTAAATTAGAGCTATAAAGTCCAGTGTTATTCACTCAAATATAATAGAAGTGTAAAAAAATATTACAATAAAAAGCACAGGAAATGTCATGTTATCATGTGAGGCTGGAGTGGGTACGAGGCGCCTGAAACGTTCAGGGTATGGCACTGCCAGTGATTAAGAAAACTCGGCTGGTCGACCCCAGGACGTGGAGAGAAAGTTTAAGTCTTGTTGGCAGAGCCAGACGAGCGCCTTATCTTTATGGACATTCGGCTTTTGCTGGTCCGCGGTAATGTAGGTGATGCCAACTCTGAACCATCACCCAGAGTCAGTACATTTTCACTCTGTTCATTTGTTGTGCAAGGGCCTAGAAAAAAAAATTAAGAATCTTAAAAAAAGTTTATGGAAATCTTAATTTTTCACACAAGCTTGAGCAGCACAGTTAATATGCTTGGAATTTTCCTTTAAATATTGACCGTATTGTTCATTATTGCTCCACAAATTGTATTTTTCCTCTCTGTGACAATGCTAGTTTATTGACCATTTCTATGTGACTATCTATTCTATATCAGTCTGCGTGTTGACTCTGATTGATCACACTTCAAATATGTTTTATGATAACTATAAATACAATAAAAGAAGAAGAAACATTTTTTTTTTTTTTTTTTTGTCAATCTTTGTTTTATTGAGGCATGTTAGGTTTCGGGTACAGAATAAAGAGGGGAAGACAATAAAAAGTTGTTACAAGTCGGGAGTGTCACATCGCAGAACACATTATCTTCATGATTCGACAGCCTCTTTTTTTTTTTTTAAAGAAAAACAAGTATATAGCGGCATAGCATGTGTAACCATAAACAGTGCCTATCTAGGTGAGTTAACAAAATAAAGAGTCCGTAAGCTATATAACACCATAGATATACTGTAGGCGATTTAAGTGGCAGGTTGAAAACATGTGACGGTAACTGTATGTTGCTTGCAACTGCGCTACATATAGGCATGCATTTGCTAGACAGTGGTCTAATCATTGAAAGCTTTGATATTAAAATTAAAGTAAAATAAAAATAAAAAATAAAAATAAAAATTAAAACGAGAACATTTTTGGTCTATGCTTAGGATTACATAATAAAATAAAATAAATTATAACATGCTAGGTTAAACTTTTGTGTGAGAGTAGGTAGTGTTTCCTCAATCTGAGCTTAGCACGGAGAGCATATATTAGGGTAAACATGCTGAACTACACTAGCAGACATAATAAGCGTGAACTCGCATATAAACGGACACTGCACCTTTTAGTTTATCGTAACAGGGGATATAGACAGTGAGGGGATAAGACAGATATTAAAAGGGACAATTTTATCCTACTATCCAAGGTGCCGATGTTAGTTACTGACCAATATGTATGGTGAGCGCTGTAAAAATAAATGCCTCATTTAGAGGGACAAACCCATAAAGTCAGAGAGCATATAAGTCACTGAGTCCCCTCGTATCCATGTGTAACTGAGGTTGCCGCTTGAAGTAGGTCTTGTACCATTCATACCCACGGGTTAGTGGCACGGTGATGCAGGCGGTTGATGGTGGCCACATGGAAAACAACCTTGGGTGGCTGGGGACCAGTCCTGCGGCGCGAGTCTAGCGTCAACCGATGCCGGCGCTCGGGGGCCTGTTGCAGCTGTTGTGGTGCGGTGGGAAGTAGGTGCAATGATCAGTGTCTCTCCGGCCCCAGGCCCCGACGAGCGTTCGCATCTCCGCTCCACGGATCCTCACTTCAGGGGCTCCTCTAGGCCAGGGGCTGCCCCCTTCAGCATTCCATAGAATGTGCACCACTGTGGCTCCTCGCTTTGTGGTAGTGGCGTTAAGGGGATGGTATGGGTTCCTGGTTCCCGGATCAGGTGAGTGACTAGTGTGGGGGCCGTATTTGGCGTGGCTTCTCTCGTGCATATGTGGGTCCGTGCGTTTGCCCAGACAGCCAGACGTCTGTTCAGGTCTGTGGGGTCGCTTGTCGCTGCGGATCGTGGCGGCCTTTCTGGGTGCCTGCGGAGGGTACCTGTAGTGGAGGCGACGGGTTTTCGGACGGAGCCATGTGGCCACCAGCTTGGCAGCCAATCTGTGAGCCATTCCGCGATCGTGCAGCATTGCCCGGAGGCTCGTGCAGAGCCGATCGAGTGCCAGTAAAGGGTCTGTTGCTTGTCGGGCACGTGTGCTCCGCCTCGTGGGCCTACGATAGACGGCCATCTTGGCTTCGTCCCCGTCTAGTGCCTCCTGCAAGTGGGTTTCCAGGTCGCCAGTTAGCTGTGTGGGTTCATAGATTGCGGGTGATTGGACCGGGTTAACCCCCACCGGTCCTGGGGGGGGAGGAGAGGCCCGATACTTCAGGTGCCGCACGCTTTGATGAGTAGGGAGAGCGGCCGCCTCTCCCCTGCACCGCGTCGTGTAGGCCCCAAGCCTCCGATCCACCGATCCAGCGTTCTTTCCGGGTGTGTGGGGTATCATTCTGCTCCCCATCTTTGGTGTCGTCGAGTAAGGTAAGTTGGGGTTCAGGGTCTGGGATTTTCCCCCCGTTTTCCGCTGTAAATCAGGACCGGGCTCGGGAGCTCACAGATTTTGCGTCTAGTCGGCTCCCCGGTCAGGCTCCGCCCCCAGAAGAAACATTTTAATATCTAACGCAAATTTAAGAAAATATATAACATCCCAACTCACTAAAGTTACACTATATGGACAAACGTATTGGGACACCAAACCATTACACCAACATCACATTCTAAATACACAGACATTAATCAGTCCCCCCCTTTGCAACTATGACAGCTTCCACTGTTCTGGGAAGGCTTTCCACAAGGTTTTGGAGTGTTTCTGTGGGACTTTTTGCCCATACATCCAGTAGAGCATGTTGGTTGAGCAGTTCTGGCTCGAAATCTCTGTTCCAGTTCCTCCCAAAGTTGTTTGATTGTGTTTAGGCAATGGTCCAGTCAGGGTCTTCCACATCAAACTCATAAAACCATGTATTTGTGCCCCAGTGCACAAAGCAAGGCCCATAGTCATGCTGGAATCGAAAAAGGCCTTCCCCAAACTGTTTCTAATAAGTTACAAGCACAGCATTGCCCAAAATGTCTTGATATGCTAAAGCATTAAGATTTCCCTTCACTGGAAGTAAGGAGTCTAGTCCAACCCCTGAGAAACAGTTCCATACCATTATTGCTCCTCAGGCAATATTTACAGTGGGCACAATGCAGTCAGGCAGGTAACGCTGTCCAGGCATCTGCCAAAGCCAGACTCTCCTATGAGAATGCCAAACAAAGAAGCGTGGTTCGCACTCCACAGAACCAGGCTTCCACTGCTCTGGAGTCCAGTGGAGGCGTGCGTTTCACCACTCGATCAGTCACTTTGCTTTGTACTTGTTGATGTGAGGCTTGCATGCAGTTGCTCTGACACAGAAACCCATTCCATGATACTCCCGCCGCACAGTTTTTGTGCGGATATTAATGCCAGTGGAAGTTTTGAACTCTTCAGCTAAGGAATCAGCAGAGCATTGGCGACTTTTACGTACCATGCGCCTTGCACTCTGTGACCCTGCTCTGTGACTTTACGTGGTCTTTCGCTTAATGGCTGAGTTGCTGCTGTTCCTAAACGCTTCCACTTTCTAATAATACCAATTACAGTTTATTGTGGAATATCGAACAGGAATTTAATATTTGTAAATGCTGACTTGATGGCAGGGTGCTTTATTTTATAAACCTGTGGCAATGGGTCTGATTGAAACACCTGAATTCAATAATTGAGAGGCGTGTCCCAATATTTTTGTCCATATAGTATACATCGCCAAAGGCTGATAAATCGGAACCCAAGATCTGTTATGGGGAAAAAAAACTATCAGCATCCCATCCCTAGGAGTGCTAGAAAGTGCAGATTTACATGTGTACAATTGGAAATCTCTTCACCTTACTATATCCCGACAGTGTGATCATGCAGAGCTGGCTCTGGTGTTGGGGTTCTCTCTCTCCTACTGCCACGTAATGATACCCTGTTTTTGTCATTAGTGGACTGCACAATAATGCTATCTGACCACATTTATAGTAAGTGTATACATGTTTATTACATACTTTTCGGCATTGTTCTTGATTATTTTTATTTTTTTGGGTATATATTTGTTTAAAAAGTGTTTCCTTGCTGGTTTAGAAAAATAATTATCAAGTGATGCATGTCCCTTTAAGCTATGGTTTAAATCCCCAGAGGGCAATAAGAGGCAATCAATAAAACAAATAAGTATAGTATTAATCAAACCTTGATTGGTCATGGTTCTTGAACTAAGGGGTCAGTACCCCCACATGATGCAATTAGAAGATATAATTTTATGAAACGGTTAATGTAATTCCAGGTTTATTAATAGGCTTGCATTATTAACAAAACATTATTTTACTGCTTTAAAAATCTGAAGCAAGAATAATTTAAAAGATATGCAAGCATGAGCAAATACGAGTCATTTTACCACAATAATCTGACTTCCCAACGCATTTCAAATATCAGTGTGCGTAGGGAAGCACTGGTATACAATGTAAACTTACCGTAAAAAGGTAAACAAATAAATGTAGAAAAATAACACAATGGCTAAGTACTGTATACGATTAAGCTAAAATTGCAGTCGTTGCGGATCTTATACATACCAGAGTACCGCAGTTAGCTTATCCTTATACAGATGTCACGGCCACTTAGTACTGCAACCAAGTGTGCAATTAGTAGTACCCCATTTTCATGCATAGTAAAAGGTGTGAAATCTAGTGTTAGGTTTCAGTGCAGATGTTATCTTTTACTAGCCATGCGGTGATTTGCAAACAAACACAAGCAGAAAGAAATAAAAAAAGGAGACTGATTGGAATGCTTGGGTATGAAGTGGACGTAGAAACGAGTATTAAGTCTTACCTCTTACAAACAGAACAGAGATTTAATGATCTAAAGAAGGAAAACAATAAAAGGAAATAAAAAAAAAATACCAATCAAATTACTAGCAGGAATTAAGCAGATCAGTTGGAAATCACGAGAGAATGAAAGATAAGTTGAATACAAAATTAATCACAGTTCAGGCACCCACAATCTATGTACACAGAACACAAGATAATAATGTTATTTACAGACAAACAAATGAGTTCTTAATTTCTAAACTGGATAAAACAGAATGTAAACGAATATTTCAAAGTTGATTTCACTCCAAGATGTCATCTATTGCTTAATTTTACTCTACAATTACCAAAATCGGGTCAAAGTACGAACTTGTCACCTCAGGGCATCGTCCACCATCAGTGCCATCAGTTAAAGACAATAGCATGTTTTAACGGAACAATAGGCATTACAGATTAACTGAAAATAATGAGCAACATTTGCCACCGGACTTAGAAAATGTACATCTCTGTCTTAATCTAGGTTTGGAACGTCAAGTGAAAAGATCATTATATTCATCCAAAGAGTTATTAGAAAGGCTTAGAACAGATTAACCTTAAATAGAATTTGGGGCCATTTGATGAATCCATGACATAGCCGTATTGGATTGCAGCTGGGAGATTATTTGGACATTGTACTTTATTGAACTCAGGACCAACTCGTATATAATCAGAGAACTCTAATAAAATATATAAAGAGATAAATATTGATTGTAGTATACAAAAGAATGACTGCATGGCTTACGTAACTGCAGAACAAAAATAAAAACACCTCCAGGGCTGCCAAGACATGTAGCATTCATTTTTTATATTTATTTGACCATTCTATCTTTTAGCTCGGACAGACACTCCAGTTTGGACTAGACAAATTGTATTTCTTTTATTACATTACGTAGATAACTAAAAGCAATAAAATGTAAAATTATTTTGGAGCAAATAAGGTTAACGTTTCATGTTGGATGGCATTTAGCGTGGGTTTATGGTGCTAAACTGGCGATCATCAGAAACAATAAATAAAAATGGACTCCCTGGACACAACTAACTGTAACTGAACCTACACACTGCAGCTAAAATGGGTTTCGGTTTTGATAAGCCAACACGTGTTTTTGACAAGGAAGCCTTCCTGGCATGAGGGTGTGCGGCTAAAGAGGCAGGCATAAAGGGCAACAGTTACCTCAAAAAGATCCATCAATATAATAATCCTTTAACAAAGTTTTTAAAGGAAACAGACACTGCTAGAGTCCTATTGTGGAGTGTATTACACAAGTGACTTACGTGCATTAAGCAGGAGATGATTTTGCGGGGCTGGACAGAAAACTTGTGCAGCATAGTCCTCAAAAGTGGTGGGCTCCAGATGTTGTTGAATGATTGAATCCAAGTACCGCATCCTCTCCTCAAAGCTTATTATGGTTTTGAGTTAAGGGGACAAGCATAAAAAGCAAACAAACAAACAAACATGCTCATGGCTCATACCATAAACTTAAAACTTAAAAACCAATACAGTAATACAGTTATACAGAAAAACTGATCAAGACAACAAGCATTCCACGACTAACTCATGTTTAAACAAAGGTATGATTTGCAAGAACAAAACAAATAATTAAATAAGTGAAAACTAAGTGATTTATGTTAACAAAAACTGTAAAAGGTGCAGTTGATGGTCTCTCCAATCTCCCACTGACTAAAGAGAATAAATCATTTATTTACTTGGATTGCGTTTCCACGTCACTTTGATGAAATACTATTTCACTTTGGATGCCGATTAGATAGTACGGAGCCTACAGGAAGCTATGCAAATGTGTCAATTCTAGATTTTAAGTTTAATGGCTAATAAATTCAAATGTTTGGAAAATAAACACACTGGGCCAAATATAAAAAATAAAAATAAACAAACCTGTGAATATTACACATTTTGGGGGCTAAATTAAAAGAGAATAATCATTTCTTTGTTCAGTAAAAAAGTAGCCCATTCCCTTTAAAGAAACAAACAAGCCCTGTCAAAAATGTCTATTCCAGTATGTAGAAAATGGGATTACATTAACATGAAAACCCAGAAAGAAACATTCCATTCAGATCCGTCTTCGGTTTGAAGTTCACTATTTCCAAAAACGGTCAATCCAAACAATGCATCAGGTTTGCAAACAAGGTAGCATTATCTTAAGTTGAAGACAAAACAAATACACTGATCAGCCACAACATTAAAACCACTGACAGGTGGAGTAAATAACATTGATTATATTGTCCCAATGGCACCTGTCAAGGGGTATATTAAGCAGAAAGTAAGCAGTCAGTTCTTGAATTTCATGTGTTAGAAGCAGGGAAAATGGGCAAGCAAAAAGATCAAGTACACCCCTTTATGGGAATGATGTGGATAATGCACCCTGCCACAAAGCAAAATTGATTCAGAAATGGTTTGAGGAACATGACAAAGAGTTTAAGGTGTTTCACCACCTTGCAACTTGCAGGACTTAAAAGGATCTGCTACGAATGTCTTGTTGCCATGTACCACAGGACATGTTTATAGGTCTTGTGGAGTCCATGCCTCTCTGCATCAGAACTGCTTTGGCAGGAGGGACCTATTCAATATTAGGCAGCTGGTTTTAATGTTGTGGCTGATTGAAGTAGACATCTACTAGCACAGATAGAAAAACACAGATGCATAAAACACCTCTGACTGGGATGCACAACATCACAGACATACAAAATGAAGAATTGAGCACTTTTGTGATGTGACAAAGCTCTTTTAGCAAATAGTCCAGTGAATGTGAGAGCCACAGGCAGCTACATACAATTATCAGAAGAAGTAACTAGCCTGCTGTCTGTGTTACTGCAGGTTCCTGATCTGGCACATCTTTTTACCATCCTCCCACAACTTTTCGAGCCTTCCCACTGTGGGTCTTATGCAATCTTTTAACTGTTCCACCACCGTCATATGCCATCAACTTGTTCACATGTGGTAACCTACCTTTAAATAAAAGAGCAACTGTTGATTAAACTTAAAATAAATGCCAAAAAAAATAAAAAAATAAAATCGACCTCCACATATAAGATGGCACAGAAGGTGGTCTGTAAACCAGTTGGTCTTATTTTGTAAAATCAAGTTTCTATTTTTCTGCCAATGATTATTTCCTTCGGATCCTCATTTTTCCAATGTAGTTGTAGAAAATTCAGTGTGAAATAATACAAAAAGAGTTATAACACCCAATTTAGGGTTTCATCTTTTGTGTAGAAAATAAAATACTTGACTTTGAAATGTTTATATTTGCTGCATGTTCAGCATTATTCTTGCATGTGTATCAAGAGGTGAGATTACACTAAATTCATCTATGTTGGTTATGGTTGCTCAATGTTTTAACAGTATAAATTATTACAGGTAAATGATTTAAATGTATCCTAACATCTCTTTATCCTAAAACTAAGCAGCTCCATTTTCACTCTCTGTCAATCATCGTTAAAAGCTCTGTTCTTTGCACCTGGCAGTCAGAATCAAGAGAAGAGGAGACATTAAAATTTAATTTTTCCCTTTAATTTGCAATGTTTACCTTGTATGAACTGGATTGCGAGGTCATGTTAAATCTTTAACAGAAATGTAACAGAAAATGAAGCATCCCTTGTAAAAAAATAAAAAATACAAAAATAAATAAATTATGGAATAAAAACAGCTTATATAAATTAGAGGAGGATTTCAATGTTTTAGCCCATGGTATAATTTTCTGAGAAATGACAGTTCCTCATGCCACATGCAGCTCATTTTACAGGGCCCTTCTCATCCACCAACACATACATCACAGCTCCCGTACGTTACTGATTTTGTTCACGCCCCCAGAATCCATGATAATTGTATAGCATAGCTTATTGCTACGTTTTTTTTAAAAGTCCATTACACTCGTAATAGATTTTAACAGAACATATGAAGATGTAAACAAGACATACAAACAACAAACAAACTGAGATACATAAATCAGATCTAGACCTGCTAGGTACACATGATCCACAACTGTTTTAATTCCAATGACACTTTGCAGTAAACGTAGCAAGTTAGCGGGCTGATAAGATTTATACGGCTTAATTAAATGTACTGAAATAAATAAAGTCTGCAATGCAAAAATGTGGTATAAATGCAATTTTAAAATTAGCCTGATTACTTTCTTATTACTTTCACGTATTCAAGCCTTACACTTACTGGAAGGGCTTGCATTTTATTATTATTATTATTATTATATAAATTGCTATGTCCCCTTCACATGTTACCCCTCCTATTCACAAATATGATAACAGTTCAACAGACAACTCCCATTTCCACTTGAAAGCTAAAATCCCTTGCATGGCTTTGGCAAAACTACAGAATATACATCACAGCTCTCATATGTTACTGTTAGTTTGTTCACACCCCAGAATGATAATGATAATTGTATAGCAATACTTATTGCACTGACGTTTTTAAAGTCCATTAAACTCATAATAGATTTTAACAGATCATAAAAAGATGTCAATAATCATACAAAAAAAACAAGCCATGATATATAAAATCAGATCTAGACCTAGGCTAGATCCACAACAGTTTTTATCCCAATGACACTTAGTCAAACGTTCAAACCAGCCTCTCCACACTCCATTCCCAGATTCCCAGATCTACTGCAGATGATCAGAAACAACCCACTCTTATACGTCACAATTGGTCAGACTCAATTAGAACGTTCAGTAGACATTCCCTTTTTGTATTCTCTTTATTTACAATCTCTGTTTTCGTGATGGAGAATCCTGTTGTGCTTACATGGACTCCGATAGAGGACAGTTTCAACATCACCTCAAAAACGCATACGGACATTTGCACAACTTAAAGATAAGTTCCATAACGGTATCAAAATCCAGAATAGGGTCATTAACATCATCCTACCTCATCTAGAGGAAAGTAATTAACTGTCCCCACTTGACCTCTTTGCAAACAAAGCTTCCCTAATCCATTATTCTGGTAGCACATAGGGTTCCCCGTGTAAACTTGATGACTACACTGACCTGTGCAGTCCAATAAACTCATAATAGATATGAACAGGTCATAATAAGAGTTTTTTTTTTTTTTTTTTTTTTTAAGGGGCAACAGCCTTATGGCTGAGGGACAGTGTAGCATTAGAAATACACAACACAAAAAAACCCACAATGAATCTCAAATTTAGCTGAACCAACTTTCCAGTAACAAGTGAACTTCCTGGAAGTAATACAAAATGTAGAATTTTACCAAACTACCTGTGGTTAAGAAAGGCAGCGCTGAGGAAACCAGTAAGGTGAGGGAAATAGTTTTGGAGGGTTTAGTTTAACTCTTTAACCCCTTAAGGACACAAGACATGTGTGACATGTCATGATTCCCTTTTACTACAGAAGTTTGGTCCTTAAGGGGTTAAGTGAGACACATCCAACTTTCCAATAGTTAGGGTTATTCTTCATGTCTTGTGATCATGGGGGGGGGGGGGGGGGTTGGGGGAATATTAACACAGCTATGTCTTATTCATCCATTTGCAGGATTATTTACCGTATTTTTCGCTCCATAAGACGCACCTCACCATAAGACGCACCTAGTTTTTAGAGGAAGAAACCCAGAAAAAAAATATTCTGAACAAACTGTCCCATAGTGTTTCTTACTATGGGACAGTTTGTACAGAATATTTTTTTTCTCCCCTGTCCCATAGTGTCCCCCCCTTCCATAGTCTTCTCCTCTCTCCCATAGTCTTCACCCACCCCCTCCCCATAGACTTCATCCCCCCCCCTCCCCATAGACTTCATCCCCCCCCCTCCCCATAGACTTCATCCCCCCCCCTCCCCATAGACTTCATCCCCCCCCCTCCCCATAGACTTCATCACCCCCCCTCCCCATAGACTTCATCACCCCCCCTCCCCATAGACTTCATCCCCCCTCCCCATAGACTTCATCCCCCCCCTCCCCATAGACTTCACCCCCCCCTCCCCATAGACTTCATCCCCCCCTCCCCATAGACTTCATCCCCCCCCTCCCCATAGACTTCACCCCCCCCTCCCCATAGACTTCATCCCCCCCCTCCCCATAGACTTCATCCCCCCCCCTCCCCATAGACTTCATCCCCCCCCCTCCCCATAGACTTCATCCCCCCCCCTCCCCATAGACTTCATCCCCCCCCTCCCCATAGACTTCATCCCCCCCCTCCCCATAGACTTCATCCCCCCCCTCCCCATAGACTTCATCCCCCCCCTCCCCATAGACTTCATCCCCCCCCTCCCCATAGACTTCATCCCCCCCCCTCCCCATAGACTTCATCCCCCCCCTCCCCATAGACTTCATCCCCCCCTCCCCATAGACTTCATCCCCCCCCTCCCCATAGACTTCATCCCCCCTCCCCATAGACTTCATCCCCCCCCTCCCCATAGACTTCATCCCCCCCTCCCCATAGACTTCATCCCCCCCTCCCCATAGACTTCATCCCCCCCCTCCCCATAGACTTCATCCCCCCCTCCCCATAGACTTCATCCCCCCCTCCCCATAGACTTCACCCCCCCCCATAGACTTCATCCCCCCCCTCCCCATAGACTTCATCCCCCCCTCCCCATAGACTTCATCCCCCCCTCCCCTCCCCATAGACTTCATCCCCCCCTCCCCTCCCCATAGACTTCATCCCCCCCTCCCCTCCCCATAGACTTCATCCCCCCCTCCCCTCCCCATAGACTTCCATCCCCCCTCCCCTCCCCATAGACTTCCATCCCCCCCCTCCCCTCCCCATAGACTTCATCCCCCCCTCCCCATAGACTTCATCCCCCCATCTCCCCATAGACTTCATCCCCCCATCTCCCCATAGACTTCATCCCCCCATCTCCCCATAGACTTCATCCCCCCCCTTCCCATAGACTTCATCCCCCCTCCCCATAGACTTCATCCCCCCCCTCCCCATAGACTTCATCCCCCCCCTCCCCATAGACTTCATCCCCCCCCTCCCCATAGACTTCCATCCCCCCCTCCCCTCCCCATAGACTTCATCCCCCCCCTCCCCCATAGACTTCCATCCCCCCCTCCCCTCCCCATAGACTTCATCCCCCCCCTCCCCATAGACTTCCATCCCCCCCTCCCCTCCCCATAGACTTCCATCCCCCCTCCCCTCCCCATAGACTTCCATCCCCCCCTCCCCTCCCCATAGACTTCATCCCCCCATCTCCCCATAGACTTCATCCCCCCCCTCCCCATAGACTTCATCCCCCCCCTCCCCATAGACTTCATCCCCCCCCCTTCCCATAGACTTCATCCCCCCTCCCCATAGACTTCATCCCCCCTCCCCATAGACTTCATCCCCCCCCTCCCCATAGACTTCATCCCCCCTCCCCATAGACTTCATCCCCCCCCCTCCCCATAGACTTCATCCCCCCCCCTCCCCATAGACTTCATCCCCCCCCTCCCCATAGACTTCATCCCCCCCCTCCCCATAGACTTCCATCCCCCCCTCCCCTCCCCATAGACTTCCATCCCCCCCTCCCCTCCCCATAGACTTCCATCCCCCCCTCCCCTCCCCATAGACTTCCATCCCCACCCCTCCCCATAGACTTCATCCCCCTCCCATACTGTCCCCCTCCCCTTGTCCTATAATTACTTACCTGTCTTGCAGCGTTGGCCGGCAGCACAGGGCGCACCGCGGTAGTGGAACTTGAATTTCATGTTCCGGTTTCCGGCGGGACTGAAAGGAAGTGCGCACTCAGCTTGTGCACACTTCCTTTCAGTCCCGCCGGAAACCGGAACATGAAATTCAAGTCCCACTACCGCGGTGCGCCCTGTGCTGCCGGCCAACGCTGCAAGACAGGTAAGTAAAGCTTCACATTCGCTCCATAAGACGCACAGACATTTCCCCTCACTTGAAGTAACTGGTGAGGCCTAAACTGTGACATTCCTAACAATTCACACACTAGTAAATAACCCTGGACTATTGATTAAAGGAACACTAAACATTAGTGGGTTTGTGGGACATGGTAGCCACCATAGGCGTGCGTAGCCTATTGCATTAGGGTGTGCACCCTAAAGCACAAACCTGGCGGAGCTGCTGTCTGGAACCTGGCGGAGCTGCTGTCTGGAGTTCCCCGGGTCCTCTCCTGCCTCCCTCCATGCTGCTGTGGGCCGGTGAGGTAGATCTTTGATCTCCCCGCCGGCCCATGGAGGCTTAGAGCAGAGCCGGCACTCAGATAGCGCTGGTTCTGTGTGAGCCGACAGGGGAGAATAAAGTCCTGGGGAATAAAGTGTGGGAACTCTCCCAAGATCCCCCCCCCAAAAAAAAAATAATATACATTCCAATGTGTGTGTGTGTATATATATATATATATATATATATATATATATATATATATATGTGTGTGCACACACACACACACACTGACACGCATACTCAGACACACACACATTCAGACACACACACTCATACATTTACAGACAAACATACACACACACACATTCACATACACTGACACACACTCATACATTCACAGATACACATACACACACACACACATTCATATACACACACACACATTCACAGACACATACACTGACACACACTCATACATTCACAGACACACATATACACACACATTCACAGACACACAAATTATTATTTTTTAATTAAAAAATGTCCACCCAGCCTCCCTACCTGGAGTGCTGGCGTGGACTTGTCCCTGGGGTCCAGTGGGTCGGGCGCCTGCCTTCATCTCAGCTGCGGCGAGGGAGCTGTGTGTTCTCTGCTCCCTCTAACCGCGCGGGCTGTCTGCTGTAGCTGGGAGCCGGACATGACGTCATATTCCGGCTCCCGGCATCAGCAAACGGCGCGTGGCGAGAGGAAGCAGAGAGCACACAGCTCCCTCGCCGCGGCTGAGATGAAGACAGGCGCCCGACCGGCGGGTTTGGGGTCCATCACCTCTTGCCCCCCCATGACAGGGGGAGGAAGGGGGGCATTTGGGGGCGCTGAGTGCCTGCAGGAACGGTGTCCCTGCTCATAAAAAGTGCAGGAACTCCGTTCCTGCAGGACTTAATCTATAGGCGTGCTGCGGGGATTAGGGTGTGCCCAGGCACACCCGGCACACCCCGTGCGCACGCCTATGGTAGCCACTGATATTGCTTCATCCGACTTAAGTAGTTATAGTGTCTGGAGTTCCTTGTTGTTAAATAATTTCAATGTTTTAATGGTAATTGAGAGTCCCCAGCAACTCACCCCTTCTGTGCTGCTTGGGCTAATGAGGAAGCATTAGCCTGAACAGCAATTGACAGCGGAGATTGGTTGAGTGTCAGCTGATCGCTTTCAGACTATCAGAGCATCCACTGCTAATATGATCTGGTATTACTAGAAGAAAGTGTGTAAGCTCTGTCAAAGCCAGGCATAGGCAACCTTCGGCACTACAGATGTTTTGGACTACACCACCCATGATGCTTTGCCAGCATTATGGGTGTAAGAGCATTATGGGGGATGTAGTCCACGACAATTGGAGTGACGAAGGTTGCCTATCCCTGGTCTAAGCCATACCTCCAGTAGTTGTCAGGCTGTGGGTGGCCAGGGGTCTTTAGTGTTAAACTGTTCAAAAATGGTTTAACACCAAACAGAGGAACTGTGCCAGGGGTCTTCAGCCGCAATAACCAATTCAATTAGATTAAAAGGTTAAAGTGCCTGTAGTGTCCTATAGTTGAACTAGGTGTTTGAAGTGTTCCTTTAAAGAGACACTATAGTCACCAGAACAACTACTTATTGCATTTGTTCTGGTGAGTATAATCATTACCTTCAGGCTTTTTACCGTAAACACTGCCTTTTCAGAGAAAAGGCAGTGTTTACATTACAGCCTAGATATAACTCCACTGGTCACTCCTTAGATGGCTACTAGAGGTGCTTCCTGGGGAAGTGCTGCAGAGTAAGCAGTACTGTTATGGGCAAATGCAAATATTACAAGTTTTAGAATGAAATGTTGTATTTCTTAAACTGTGTACTTTGTCTTTAAGAGATATTGCAAATTGACCAGGTGTTAGAAATGGAACATATTGTTTCTCATAGATGTTTCTTTAAGCAATAACCTCAGTGCATAATATGTTTGCGCCAATTTGTCCCAGACGAATTACAATAACAATAATGCATAAACAAGCTTCAAGGCTATACTACGACTCTTTCAGTACACAATATACTGTGGTAACCCCAAGTTAATGGAACTTCCCCAAATCCGGGAATCTCCCACGACTGTGCACTTACGTCTTAGTATAAACAACAGATAAGCTATTCAGACTTTAAGATGCCATCTTGAACTAAGTCAGGAAAATTTCCATGACGTATGCACCCTTTAGTTATTGCCTTGTACCTTAAGGGAGGTCCTAAATTGATTTAAAGTAGACAAGTTACTTTTTCATATATGAACTATGGTGACTCTAAAATGACGACACTTAAGGTATAAATAAGTGTACTTTTAAATGTTAAGACACAGAGGAGAGACTTGGAGACAGACGCTGCTCCATCTTAAAATGACTGAGAGGCTGACATGATGACATGTTCAGAAAGGGTATGTTAACCTATTAATGATATTTGCAAGCATTTAATTTCATCTTATAAACTCTGCTATAATGGATTTTATATGTCTATATTTATATTTTTATATAATAAATATCTAAAAGACAAAATCTATGGCTTCCAAGACAATCCTTATTTTATATTGTATTCTCAATTATTTATATATGTTAAATAGAGGATCTCTTACTAACTATATAAAATTATGGCTAAGATATCTGTATGGTTAGCCCTACTAAGTTCTATGCTTTAAGACATTATAGTGGTAAATAAGGGAACCGCCAGCGGTTACAGTACTATCATTCAGTGTCCCCACCTTCTGCATGCAGACACTGAACTTTCCTCATGGAGATGCATTGATTCAATTCATCTCTATGATTAGATGCCGATTGGTCAGGGCTGTTTTTGACTTGTGCTGCCTCTGCCCCGATCTACCTCCTTGACAGTCTCTGCCAATCCTATGGGGAAGCATTGTGATTGGCTGAGACCACCACATTTGATGATGTCAGCAGACAGCAGGCAGGTCAGGGGCAGAGGCAGCAGCTGCAGCTCTGAACACATCTAACAATTTACTATATTTAGGGAGGCTGGATGGCGATTTTAACACTATAGGATCAGGAATACATTTGTGTTCCTGACCCTATAGTGTTCATTTAAAATGTAAATAGTCTGGAATACAAAATTACTTAAAATTCAAGGTCAAAAAAGTCAAACTGGAAAATTCTCCATGTTAGTGGCATTTCCAATTTGACAAAGTTAGCCTACAATTTGAAATTCACTTTTAACCCCTTAAGGACACATGACATGTGTGACATGTAATGATTCCATTTTATTCCAGAAGTTTGGTCCTTAAGGGGTTAATTCCCAACTTTAGTGTACAACTCCGAGTGTATCTGTAAATCGGACTGCTAAGTTTTCCAACAGCCTTAGGAATTCAATATAAAGTGCCCATAGCCCAGCAACGTTTGAATACCTTTGCGTGTACCCTTTCCTAAAAAGAGCAGTGAGCAGATGAGAGACTAACTAACCTCTTTGCCACACGTACTGAAAGAACATTTTCGGGGGCCCATTAAAGTCATATAATCCATGCATTAGAATTACAAACTACACAAGACTACAGAGATAAAGCATGTTTTACAGAATAACTACTAATCATTGAAAGTAGTGGGCTTAAATTGAACTTACACACTATTGAATTTGCCAGTCATCATGAGAGTTAATGTGGAGGATATAAACTTTAATATGTGGTAGCACTTTTGTTGAGAGTACTTTGCCCGCTTTGTATAGTGTATATTAATCTTTTGATTGGAGGTGCATGTGCTTGTCTATGTAGACAAGGAAGGTTCTGAAAGAGGAGTTATTCTCAGCTGCTGATTTCTTTGTAGTTAATAGAATCCTCAGATTCACAGCGGTCTTTCTAGTACATGAAATACTACCCTTTGTGTATTACCAAAACTAATTTTCTATTTGGCTGAAAAGGGAAAGGAAAAAAAAAAAACAGTTCTTGCTTTTATCTCCTGTGGTGCTTTTCATTATATTTAGTACGCTCAACTTCCAAGCTATTCCTTTGAGGGGAAGTGGGGAAAAAAAAAGGAAGGGGGGAGTGGGGGGGGGGCTAAAATGAGCTTGTTAGCACATTGCAAGACCAGTATCTAGGTGGGTTCTCAAAATCCTCACTAGTTTAACTTATCACTCTAGGCATGCTGGCAATCAGACGCTTTCAATTGATCACTCCTTTTCACACTAAAAATCAAAACTGCATTAACACAAACACGCAGGAAAAAAATAAAATGATGTCACATTTATTATATACTCAGAATTTTAATCCTCCTAATGTGTGAATCTAATCAGCACTTAAGAGGCATATGATGATTTTTAAATATTTATGCCAGATTTTAAATAAAGTATATGTGAGTTGGATTAATAAAGGAAGCTTATCAAATATTAAATATAAAAGATGATAATTTGATAAAATCGCCCTAAATCATTTTCTCCTATTCAATGCGAATTCAAATCTCTTACATTAATTGGCATGTCAATCATTAACGCGTCCGTCGCCTCTCTTTGATTTATGAGTATTTCATAAGGATAAAATCTTTATGAAATATTCAAATTGAGGACGCCGACAATTCAATGAAATTCAACACAATCCAAAGATATCATAAGACAAAAAAAAGGAAAATGGCATCATCTTGTGTAGTGCGAGAGTTGGTCTATTGTGGATCTTGTGCGTGCCGCTAGAGTACAGCAGTGATGCGGAAAACTGACAGATGAAAAATTTGGGAACTTGCTAAATAAATTAAAATAAGATGGTGGTGTTCATTAGGGACATCTCCAGGTAAGTAGACTTTTTGCTTCTTCCCACGGACACTGCACACTAATTAGGGATATCACCTTTAAGGATCTTGGTTAAATATGCCAAGATACTCAACAGTGATAGAGTTGCTTTAAGGAAATCTATAGCTAGAACAAGAGTTTCTATTGTATAAAGAACGGCTTCGTAATAACATTTTACCCTGACATTAAAAAATAGCACTAGCAATTTGAAAAAGTGAGAAGGTCTGACAAACTATGGAACTCTTATATAACTTAATATCTTAACTATAATCTTGTTATGAATCACGTTGAGTTGCCCTCATTGTAAGACGACAAAAATATCCTCACTTCAAGTTATTCATGCTATAAGGTAATAAGCAATGAAACTATATTGAAGGTGTAGCTATGAAGCATAGAAACAGTGAAGATCTGCAAATCAATTATAGAAATAGTCTGGTTTCCATCATCTCAGCTGGCAATAAAAGGTAAAAAAACCAAAAAAACATAACCGAGTCCTGAATGCAGAATTATGGGTAATATGGTAATCGATTAAATTAACTTCCTCACTTTTAACACTACTATATAGTTAACTAATGGTTGTGTTAAAAGTGTTTTTTTCCCCCAATTCTCTTTTGTTCTTTATATTGCAAGTATGTAAATTAGTTACAAACAGCACATGCTTTGTTTAACATTAAAAGAGAATATTGAGTGCAAACACGTCTCTTTTAGACAGCTAGCACACTCCCGAGACATCATAGGACAGCTATTCTGCCTCAACGCAGAAGTGTAGAGTTTATTAATTAGCTCTGCTGCTTTTTACATCCCAGTAAATACTGTAAACAAGGAACTGTCTCTTCTCTCGATGTGGAAGTTCCCCTTTAAACATATACAGATTCAGAAATCCATAATTTAATTCTGCAATCAAAGTGACACTACAGCCCCCCCCCCCCCAAAGCACATCAGACATTGAAAAACATATTTTTCTACGGAAGACAGTGCTAAGAATTATCATACATTTGTTATCTCCAGCAAGGTGTTGAATGAGCAGACAGACTACAAACTTCCAATTTGGCAACGTAAGAAATTGGAACAAAACGTAGGGAAAAAAAAAAAGGAAAAATATCTAAAAATAGTAGCACTAGGTATCTACTAGAAACAAAGTTCAAACCTGCACAACGTACAAAGTCTAAAGCCAACAAGGCAGACATCGTGAAGAGTTACATTAAGATACTTTTTCTCTTTGAAAAAGTAGACAGCGCGGTGATCGTGGTCCTTGCATTTTATTACACCACCGGTTTCATCTATATAGATATCTGCATTACTTAGACAACACTGACTACACGTTAGTGTATGAGAGTAGAATGGGCTTCTTAAAATGTAAACATCTGATTAAAGATCCCCTGGTATGCCTTCTTTTAAATCCACAGGCTACCAGATGACTCAAAATCCAGAACAGGTGTCGATGGCTACATAAACGGCGCCCTCCGTAAGACATCTGCCATGACACAGGACGACATTATTAAAAGGTGCTAAATTAATGAGCTGGAAAAAGAAATCCAGCATTAATATTGGAGTCATGCACTAAATCTGACAGCTCTCATTTGAGGCCAAAGGTTGATGTAAGCTTAGGATCATAATAGTCTTATTTTTAAGCATGTTTTCCAAACATTTTGCTTTTGCTGGAAGGCTCTTAACAATCTTTCCAATAAAAGTAAATATCCTAAACAGAAGACCACATGTGACACCCGATATATAGATAACACAATGGCTTGCTAAATATAAAGATACTTTAAACACAATAAGGGAGAGGATGACTGATGTCAGATATGGATACTGTTGCAACAAAATCAGCAAATTAAACCAGTTTAAAAAATACAGTGTCACAAGGTGTGCCTGAAGTGGACATGGTAACATTTCACAACTTGCGACACAATTAGCACAAATGAAAACATACAATAGAAGTGACCATACATGTATATTTAATACGTGGAGTAAATTCGTTAACTATGTTGAATAAATAGTCAGTGGATACAGACATATTGTAATTTAGAAACTCACACCAAGTAAAAATAAAAATCCTTAAACTTTATTACATTTATTAAAAGCGGTACTGAAAAGTTACTATTGTAGGCTTAGGTAGACATGAAGCCAAATAAACACGTATGGCTCTCATGGGAAGCGCAGTGGGACCTTTATACAATGACCCGTCCCCATGAGAGCCATACGTGTTTATTTGACTCCATGTTTAGATAAGCTACAGATGCACCATCTATTGTATGTATGATTCATGATTTTATTGGACTGATGTGTGGGGACTCCACTCAGGTGTTTTGAGCATCCACTGGTACCATTCACCCTTAACTGTGTATCCTATTAACCAGATTAGGTAGGCAGGAGCTGGTAACCGGAGGGGGTGCCACAATTTTACATTTTTCCTACCAGTGACACTGCTAACAAGTACAAGCCTAAGGTGAGCCTGAAGTGTCTGGTTCTAATTTTAGTTTGTGCAAGGTGTAGGTTAACATCTGGGGTTTAAATTAAGTTAGAATCAGATTATTAATTTAGGGTATTAGGGCACAACTCCATAAGCAGGGAGATTGTATTCACTGTGGAAAACTAACACGGCCCGACAGAGACTTTTACCATTTCTCAGGAACATCATTCCTGCAATAATAACCTTATTTCTATAATACCTCCCTAGCTTGCTATGAACGCTTGTTCATAGATTTGTCAAATAACTCCCTGATGCCAGCAAAAAGAATATTGAATTGAGTGTTATGTTACTTTTGTTTCATCTTACACCTTTTAATGAGATTCATTAAGTTAAGTAATTACATCTGTCACACCACACTACAGCATTGTGCAACTAACGTCACCCCATTCACATGCAGTCACACCCCATTATCCCAATTACTCTGCAGTTGTATCGGAGTACGCATTAGATCCTAATGTGTAACCCCTTGTAATTCTTTAATTATAAAGGTTCTCATTCTGCCTTGTTAACAAAAGGCAGAATGAGACCCTTTATAATTAAAGAATGTTTTACTATTTCACTAATACTGTGATATTCGGACATGTCTACATTTTCAGAATGCAATGAAACATCATAAATATTGGAAACCACACGTATGTATCTTTATATACCTATATCTACACAATGATCAGCCACAACATTAAACTAACTGACCGGTGAAGTGAATGGCATTAATTCTATCGTTACAATGGCTCCTGTCAAGGGGTGGGATATATTAGGCAGAAAGTGAAAAGTCTGTTCTAGAATCTCATGAGTTGGAAGCAGGAAAACTGGGCAAGCGAAAAGATCTGAATGACTTTGACAAGGGCCAAATAGTGATGGAGTCAGAGCATCTCCAGAACGGCAATCTTAGGGGGGGTTCGCAGTATGCAGTGGTTAGCACCTACCAAAAGTGGTGCAAGGAAGGACAACCGGTGAACTGGCGTCATGGACGCACAAGGCTCAAGCTTAATGCTCGAGGGGAGCGAAGGGGAACCTGTCTTGTCTGATCACACAGAAGATCTACTATTGGTCAAAATGCTGAAAAAGGTAAATAAATAAATGAAATGTTATTCTTTTAGATCAGGTGGAGGGTCAGGTACCATAGCCAGGATGCAATATGGGAAGAAGGCAGGCAAACAGGGGCAGGGGTATGGGTATGCTCTAGGAAATATTGGGAAACCTTGGGTCCTGGCATTCATGTGGATATTACTTTGACACATACAACCTACCTAGAGATTGTTGTAGACCACATACACCCCCTCGTGGCAATAATGTTCCCTGATGGCAGGGTAATGCAGCCTGCCACACTGCAAACATTTTTCAGGAATGTTTTGAGGAACATGACAGAGTTTAAGGCGTTGTCGTAGCGTCCGAATTCCACAGATCTCAATACGATTGAGCATCTGCAGGATGTGCTGGAACAACAAATACGTCCATGGAGGCCCCACCTTGCAACTTGCAAGATTTAAAGGATCTGCTGCTAATGTCTTGCTGTCAGATATCACAGCAAATGTGAAGAGGTCTTATGGAGTCCATGCCTCAATGCATCAGAGCTGTTATGGCAGCACAAGGGGGACCTACACAATATTGAGCAGCTGGTTTTAATGTTGTGGCTGATCAGTGTGTAATATACACACACACGACAATCTGTATAACACATACTTGTCTATCTATACTATATTATTACAATATATGTAATAGCATCCAATATTTATAGGAAAATGATGTACTGCTAAGCAGTTCTTGAAGTTGTGGCGATGCAGATATTTGTTGCATTTTCAGATTGCATCAATATTAAGGGGTTAACAGATCATTGTAAGGAATTGCCAGGGGCAGAGACTCTTGTGACAAACGTCAGAACGATGGGCAAATACCAAAACAAAACTTCCCCTAACTTGGAAACAAACAAGTATGTACGTCTACATCCTCACATGCCGAATTACTTAATTTTTATCTGCATCCATGTATTGGAGAATTGAGTCAGGGTTAAATTTGATCCTGTAATTATAATGAATGCACAGAGGGTTTGATTGCATTACTTAAAGGGAGCTGTGACAAATGACAGTCCGATATTGTGTCAGACACTGTCTTTGTCATTCAGATAAGGAGCATATTAGTTTAACCTAATGCACAATTTGCCCCTAGGGGTCAGCTGGACTGGTCTTTGGAACCAGGTTTCAGCAATCTTGCCATTAATCTACAATTAAACACAATATATACTGCAGTAAGAGGCCGAAATGGCCTTCACTGAATTAACTTCTACAATTAAGCTAAAACATTTTTGTGCCTTGGTTGTGTCAGCATACAGATCTAGTAAGTTGTGTGGCTATTGAGTTAAAGCAAATGTGTTTTTATCCCTTCTACTGGAACAGGGTGTTCACCTCACTGTAAATAATATTGGCAAGGAAAATGATCAAATACAGCAATATCATGTTTGGCAAAAGCAATAAGATTCCATTCA
Source organism: Pelobates fuscus (assembly GCF_036172605.1). NCBI lineage: Eukaryota > Metazoa > Chordata > Amphibia > Anura > Pelobatidae > Pelobates > Pelobates fuscus. The sequence goes on along the minus strand of NC_086329.1, from coordinate 25,283,711 downwards.
CAAGTAAGGATTTAAACAAATAAAAATTAAAAAAAAGCGTTTTTTTTTTTTTAATTAAGTTTTTCTGTATGTGTCATATTGGCATGGGTGACCTGTTGATATGTAGCTGTGATATACTGTGCAATAACGGTTTTATTTTTTATTATGTTATAATGAAAATGAAATGGTTAAATAACTGCTTGACACGATAGTACGGTTGACATGTTATGTTAATATAAACCTGTGATATAAAAAATATATATATATTATATACTATATAAAATTACACGTACAATCATTCGTCTTCTTATTAGATGTTTTGTATCTTTTTACCAGAAGTATTTTTTTCTTTAATCCCTCAAGAACACATGACATGTGTGACATGTCATGATTCCCTTTTATTCCAGAAGTTTGGCTGGCCTCTATTACCCCAACAGACAAAACATATTAAACCAGTTCATTAAACCAATTGATTATTTTGTATTTATTTATTTTATTAAAGGTGAAATATATATTAATTAATAAATTAAAAATGTGTATTTTATCGCTATACTGAAGATTGGACCGTTATTTACAGAGATATTTGTTGGAACAGATTGTATGTAATTAGCTCACATTTTTCCATTGGTCTATTACTGGAAGTTTAAATTGTAACTTGTGCCATTCGAATTGCCCAACTCTGTGTAAAACATGCAAGAGGTGCTATAATTATAAACTACATCAGATACTTGTTAATATTAAGTAGGAAAGCCTGTATGATCTCACTTATATTCAGTTTTTGTTTGTGTTTTATTTTTTGTATTTTTTTAAATCTTCCATGTAAATTGACATGAGAAGACAGGTTCAGACTAAAATGGCCTCCGATCCACATTCTTCTTTCCAACAATGAAAAGGTTGCTTTAACAAGTCATAACATAAAAAATCACTTTTATCCAAAATTTTAAATAATTGTAAATCTCACTCCTTGGTTTTCATGCTGTTTTTGGCAGCCTGTGCAGGATTCTAGGTTCTAACCTGCAGATGGTGCTTAGATAGAGGGATTCCTCCCATTCCCTAACCCCCCTTTTTTTTTTTTTTTTTTTTTAAAAGGATCTGTCAAGCTGTTTTGAGAAATTTGCAACAGCACAATGCTGCTATTGTGAACGTTGGCGGTCAACTCTTCCCACTGAGAGGAAACTCCTGCTGCCCCTGATTGGTGTCTGCAAGAACAAAGGCACAGATTTAGGTATTCATCGACTTCACCAAGCCAAGCGCTGCTATCAGGCTGCAACATATGCCAACATGGATAGCCGGCCTCTTGGGTCTATGAGAAGGAAGCAGTCCCTTCAGAGACTGTAACTGAGCATGCCATTGTAATAGGCATAGCAATGCTAAAAAGGTATGGGAAGCTACTATTGTTTTTGTCAGCACCAGATGCAAAACGAAATAGAATTCTTTATACATAGCGGTCAAGGCAAATGTCCAGTCTTATTGATTTCACCCCTTGGGTGGCAGATGGGTGAGAAACACAGTTGTAGAAAAATGGGCATACTTTGGGGAGTTGATTATGGATTGGCTTGGATCAAAGTCAAGTTTTGAGCATCTTTTCAAGCTATCAATGGATACTACAATGCATGTACAATAAGGAGCATTTACAGATTGAAAATGTGTAAACTAACTCAAACCTATTAATGATTAGAAATAGTAAACAAGGTTTCACAGTGAAATAATACAGAGCTAAACAAAAAATTATGGAGGAACAATGTTCAAGGTCAGAATGACCTATCCTCCAGGACTACACGCAATAAAACAATTTTTATAAATAAATGTTCTGCTGCATTCTAACCCAATCGGGACACGCATTCAATGATCTACAATAAATACTGCCAATTGCTACATCCAAAACTGGTTAGTTTAAAACACATATGTGCTCCTCCGCAAGCACTCTAATAGGGAAAACAAAAACACAAATATGGTGATCAGTGAACAAATATTTTACCCACGTAATGAGAAGTTGAAACTATTTTCAGTAACAATAAGATAGGTAACAAATGAACATTACATAAATAGAGTATACTCCGTAAATCAGGTCTAAGTTGCTTTTAACAGCAGAATCCAAAGTTAAAACAAGTTATTAACATGTCAGATGTTCTTTATCTTGTCATGGAGATGACCAAGGATTTGAAGAGATATGTTCACATAAATGCTGTTTGATGCTTTGGGCAGCTAGTTAATATTGATGACCTGTAACCAACATTGTGAGATACCATATCTACAGATGCGTAGAAAAGTGACGGTAGGATTACACGGTCACCTGACTTACAGTGAAACACAGATAAAGATTCTAGCATAGTACACAGTGAAGAGCCAATCGGAAGGAATACTAAGGAGCTCATAATTGGGGACCAATAATTGATATGGCTGTGAAATACAGGTCATTTTACTTTTAGTGTATTTTAACAGATTGTAGATAAATCAAGAAAGAGAAAATAGTGGAGCCCTTATTTCATAAACGCCAGTGCACGTGATGTATAAATAATACATCTTATAAAGATCCGGATAAAAATCTTACATGTGTGAGTAATAGTATATACCTTAAAAATCTAAATATTATACAACATGGAACACTCACATGGGCAAGTCACTGACTTACAGCCACTAGAGGCATTCTGACTGACAAATGTAAATAATACCAATTATCATGAAGGGCAAAGTTTGACTGCAGGGACAGGGTATTTGCACCAAAATCACTACAAGATGTAGTGGTACATAGAGTGTCCCTTTAAGTCAGGGAATCCATTGGTAAGATGTTTATGTATTAGAAAATAATACATACACAAAGTCTTCAATTTTCAATAATGATTCATTGGACTTCCTTTAAATAGGTTTTTCTTAAAATCTCAACTTTGGCAATGACACTCTTGGTTGCCAGTATCATATAATGACTAAATACAATGATAAATGAAGGTCCTGTACCAGATGGATCACATCATTATTAAGTAACTTAGTCCAATAATTAAGATGCCATTATTATTTTAATCTTTAAGGATTCTTTTATCCAGATTATCTACTGGATAGAGAGAAAGATGACATACATAATAAAGGAACCTGATCTGAATCTTTATAGTCCTGTAATCCTCACATCCATAAGGGGAAAGCTGAAGGATTGCTAGAAGACCGTATTCAAGAAGCAATATTATCATTGGTAGACATCAATATAGTTGTTAGAATAAAAGACCAGGTTGGATTAAACTAATTAACGAACACCCGAGAAACAACCAGGACAATGCAGAGGATGTGATCAATTTCGATTTTGCAAAAGTCTTTGACACGGCCACAATATATATTACACTAAGTGAAAAAACAGGGTTGAGAGTAGTGTTTGTAGAGCTGTGGATTGGTTGCAAGGCAAGAAGCAGAGGATTGATGTGAAGGACATAATATTATTTTAGAAGGTACTGCTTTGAGGGTAAATGTACTTGTAAAAAAAAACATATAAAACAATTACAATAACAAAAATAGGGCAATTACATTATATTGATACTGAATTACTAATGGCAAATACACATACACTTACAATTTGCCTTAATAGTATCCAATATAAATGTTGATGCGCATACAAAGAGATTGAAACTCCAAGTTTTGCCATGTCATTGAGGCTCATTAGCGAGCCCCAAACAAGAGTTCTGGGCTGACTAACGTGAAATTTGGTATCTGATACCAGTGCTCTCACAATATTCTAGCGCCTGACAGCAAGGCGCCCTCCCTTTTCCTGTTTTATACCGTCATATTGACTCCAGATGACGCATGACAGCTAAGCTCCTGCTGCTTATCAGTTATACAGCCCATTTGTCACATATCCACTCGCTGATTTCCCTCAGGTTCTGATCGCGGTACTCAGGGTTGACATAGGGAAAAGGACTAAGATAATCAAACCCCTCACAGTGGAAGGTTCTCGCGACATCAGACACTTGCTGCAATCAAGGCCTAAACTTAAAATAGCGGTGCAGCCAGACCCCTGTCTGTCCTCCTCAGAGAATAAAAATCTGGATGCTCCTGACAAAATCACTTGCACAGGGGGACTAAACGCTCCACTGCTGGATGAAGATCTAACGGTTCTAGTTAACATAATATAAAATATCAGGGCACAGTTTAATGCAGACCTGTCTGTCATCAGGGAAGAACTTATGATGGCCACTGCCAGAGTTCAGGCGACGGAGGAAGACATTACCCTCTATAATCCAAAGGCAAGCAGATACCACGGAACGGGTACATCAACTTCAGGCCTCCCACCTGGCCATACAGGCACAAATATACAGCCTGGATAATGCCAAGAGATGCAACAACTTTAACATTTTGGGCATTGCTGAAACAATCCATGGGCAAGAACTACCACAAGTTAATAGACACATCCTGGCTACTCTCCTACCTCAACGCCAAACCAAAGGTATACAAATCGACAACTGCTTCCGGCTGTCTAGGCTAGGGCTCCGACTGAGAACCCCTCTGATGTCCAGGTTCGCTTTCCACTGTTCCAAGGTGGGATGGCGGTTCTGGAGGCTCTGCCTATCCACCCTGGACTGGAAAAAGTCCTTCACACAAGTCATGAAGACCCTAAGATCAGCAGACATCACCTAAAGATAGGATCTTTCCCATGCATTAACCCATTGTTTAATATACAATTTCAAGTAAACAACTGTATTATGCTCTTAATTGAGCACTGTTCATTATGTGGCCCCTTTCCCACATGTCCAGTTGTTGATTGTGGTGCATGCTGCACTAATTGTATTGTTTATTATTTACTGCTCACCAAAAAGAAAGAATTTTATTGTTTTTTAAAAAGTATATAGACTGCTTTATGCAGTTATTTACTTACATTCAGCATTTCAATGATTGTAAACCTGGTTTATGAGGTCCAGGTCACATTTATTGTGAAGCTCTTTTGAACGGTAACAAAAACTCTAAAGTACAAAACACACAATCTTGAACTGAAAAATTGCAACATGGTTTTATAACTGTAAAGTTCTAAGAGTGATCTTTAAAGAAAAAAGATTACACTGAAAAGAAATAAGATGATCGGAACATTTGGCTAAATTGTTATATAGTGCAGACTACCATTGATGGGTTAAAGACAACAACACAGCTTGTTCTTCGATAAACTCTGAGCCTTTTAAAGGAATTATCACAAAAGGAAAAAGAAGAAAAACAACAATCTATCAACAGGTAAGTAATACATTACTGGCCGATACAGAAATATCTCCTACTAGTTCAGAAATCAGCCATTGTTCTGCAGATCTCTGCCTGTTGTACCTCCTCGTTGTAATTGTAGGAGGCAGCTGTTAAATGTGGGCATAGAGGACAAAGTATAGAAGCTTAGCCCATTTGGAAAAAGCTGGCACATTCAGTGGATGATAAGGACAAAGAAGGGGAGGGCAGGAGACCCAGAGCCACGGGCAGTGATAGAGACAGATTGCCGTAATTCTGCCTGATTGATCCAAGATGCAACTCGCGATCAATAAATGGCCTATTTCGCTCAGAAGCACAAATGCCCATTTGTTAAAACTCTACACTTCTCAAAACAAGGCCTTTAAAAAAAGCTGGGAAAATCTTTTTTATCTTCCACGTGGACTAGCTGAATGCATGCTTTAAAAGAGACTTGTGGTGTATGTTTTAAGAGGGAGTGAAAAGTAGAAAATAGAAACATATCTCAAAGTAATTATCTTATGGGTATTTATATTTTGTTCAGAAGCAGTCACAGGATTATTATTTCAGTCACAAACCATTAGGAAGACTCTCGTGCTCTATAAAAGCATGTCCTCTCCACCCCCAAAATGGAATTTACCACTTGCCAATGCACAGTACGCTAAAGATTAATTAGCCAAGTTAGTCTTACACTTTTTGCTTTAACCAGCTAGAGGAGGCAATATATTGAATTATTGCAGGGGCTAACATTATAAAAAAAGGCAGGATGATTGCAGCAATTGTTAGAAATCTAATGGTGAATTTAGTAGCACAGATAACTGCCTTAGGACTTAGGTCGGACACCACTGATCGATGCCAGTGGTTTCAAACCCAGCCCTCATGGCACAACAGCCTAGGATTTAAGCATTTCTCGGTTCTGTTCCAGTTGGAATGGTGACAAAACCTGGAACAGTGGTGAGGAGAGCGTTGGAAACGGCTGCTCTAGACAAAAATATCCGTCCATAAAAGAGATGGGCATTAAATTATTTGTGTTTATAATCTGCACTAAAATAAAGGCTTGCTAAGAAAGAAATTAGTTCTAAGAATTGGATGGTGTGTACTTGGTACAGGAACAACGTCTTCATTCTGAAACATCTGTCAATAGTACAAAAGCTATATTGATATATATTCCATTAACTATCAGTCCAATAAATGTAATGAGTAAACTTATTAAAGAGAAACTACAGGCACAAAAACAACTTTAGCTTAATGAAGCACTTTCACTGCTTACATTCTCTGCCATTTAGAAGTAAAATCAATTTCTTTATAGAGCCCTAGTCACACCTCCCTGCATGTGACTTTCACAGTCTTTCTAAACACTTCCTGTAAATAGTCATCTAATGTTTACACTTCATTTACTGCACATTTTCAATTTAGAATTTCTTATCTCCTGCTCTTTTGATAGCCTTCTAGACTCTGTAGGAGCCTACTATGTGTGATTAAAGTTCAATTTACAGAGCGAGAAATACCAACTTCTAAAGCACGTTAATATCTGTGTTGCTTAGACTGCTCCTTTAATATATTAGGCCAACCTGCACATACAATAACTTGGGTTTATTCACTAAATTGTGAATTGTCCAAAATTATATTTGTTTTGTGAGCACAATGTACCACAAAATGGTCTGTTTATGTTAAAATATGTTTCCATGAGCTTGCAGAATGCTTACATTGGAGATCACTTTTGAAGAAACAAAAGAAACGTTTCACTCCCACGATTACTAGCTTAAAATAACACTGCAGACACCATAACAACGTCTCAATTATGTTGCAATTGTGCCTGAGGTACTGGGCACCATTTTACCTTAAGGAGTTCAACCATTTACTAACGGTTTAACTCCAGACATGTATAGGGCCTGTGTGCTCTGTCCCTCTTCTCCCAGCCAAGTCGTTGCCGTTAATGAGGAAACCTCGGCCTATGTGCCATTGAAAGACTACGAGCGTAACTGGACACTTAAACAGTGTGCTGGATGTCTAGGCACCATAAAAACTTAATTGAGATGTTCGGAATGTTACTTTAAATTTAAGATACAGTGAAAGGAACATATAATTAGTAGATAAACTACCAAAAAACAAATATATCGATGGAAACTTACAGAATAGCTTGATAATGACCTTAACACAAAATGTTCTTTGCTCTTCATGGTTACCTACCATTTGGTGGTATCTAATACTAAAAAGGATACAAATTTTGGTAAAGTGGAATAATGGATTTAAGTGCTCTGCTGGCATTGATGGCTGTTGCCCGAACCAGACCAGGAAGAATTTTGCCATTCACTATGGCTCCATCAAACAGTGGTCCAAAAAACGGAACCTGTGCACAAAACAATTACAATTAGTTATACAACACACACACACACACATTATATATATATATATATAACAAGACAAATATTTAATTCTAACAAAACATGTATGACATACTGGAACAGTAGGCGAAGAGGGCCAATATTAACTTGGAAGATAATAGCTCTGAAAAGATAATGACCATCACAGGTGGAAAAGAAGAAAGGTCAGAGTGGACCAAAAGGTCAAAGTTACTGAATCAAAATAAACTCTAAGGGGTTTGCTCCTTAAAGGGAAACTCCAGTGCCAGGAAAACAATCCGTTTTCCTGGCACGGCAGGTACCCTCTCCCTCTCCCTCTCCCTCCCACCTCCCATCCCTGGTAGCTGAAGGGGTGAAAACCCCTTCGGGTCACTTACCCGAGAACCCGCCGATGTCCCTCGGCGGTGGTTTCGGGTTGGCGTCGCTCCACCCAGTAATAACGTCAGCCGGTGGGAGAGACTGATCCCGCCCGCCGGCTGAGGAAACCTAATGCGCGGCAATGCCGCGCACTCGCATTAGGTCTCTCCATAGGAAAGCATTGAAAATGCTTTTCAATGCTTTCCTATGGGGAATTGAGCAACGCTGGAGGTCCTCACACAGCGTGAGGACGTCTAGCGACGCTCTAGCAAAGAAAATCTTTGCTATGAAGCAGGAAGTGCCCTCTAGTGGCTGTCTAGTAGACAGCCACTAGAGGTGGAGTTAACCCTGCAAGGTAATTATTGCAGTTTATAAAAATGGGCAGAAGTGGTCTGGGTGCCTGGAGTGTCCCTTTAACCCCTTAAGGACCAAACTTCTGGAATAAAAGAGAATCATGACATGTCACACATGGCATATGTCCTTAAGGGGTTAAAAACAAAGTTTGGTGAATTGAAAATAAAAGTGCAAAAATTAGATTGAAGAAAGAAGAGAAACTGCAATGATTAGTTTGCAGTACTAAGACAGCCTCTAGTGGCTGTCAATCAGCATTTTAAAAAACGCATTTTAAAAATGTTCTTACTTCTTGCTTCTTCATGATCTGGATACTAAACATGTGATTCTTCATGGGGTAAATGACGAGTAACACATCCCCAAATTCAGTTGGAATAATGCCACGGCGGTACTCTCTACTGTGCTCGGACCAGACAATATGGACCTCATCATTACCAAGATGACGAAGCTTTACAGAGAGATAAAAAAAAAATAATAATAATAATAATTGAATGACTTGAACTGAGCTTTCAAAATACTGAAGCCAACACTGTAAACTGTACAGAGTTTAAAAAATATATAATATCTGTAAGAGCAAAATGACATGACAACACAAAACAAGAACATATTTAGCTTTTGTTTGAAAGGGCAGCAGTACTTGTCTCTACTGATACATCACATATATAAAATTACATCAAATACAGAATTTGTTGATCTCGTCAACAATGCAACATGTCTAAACCTACAGTTGGAATATATACAACTGCTGGACTCCAGGGACAAAGCACTTTTTCAGGAGTACTTGTGATAGTCTATGTGCTAGATTGTTGACCCTGAAATAAAAACCAATTAGCAGCAACCTTACTGCTGCTATGTTCTGCTAGAAAAGAAGTCTTCAACAAAATGGCGGGATGAACACTGCACATGTTGATGTGCCAAATAGAATAGAGGTAACACCAATCTAAAGAGACACTATAGTCAGCAGAACAATGACAGCTTAATGTAGTTGTTCTAGTGAGTACAATCAGTCCCTGAAGGATTTTTAATGTAGACACTGCCTTTTCAGAGATGTCAGCCAAGGAGATAGACCGGGGGCAGAGCCAACACATGCGGACCCGTACGGTGCTGGAAATATGGTGACTTTTCTAGTTATGTAAAGGGGGGCAAGCATGTTTTTTAACACTGTAGGGTCAGCAATATGTGTTCCTGACCCTAAAGGTGTTCATTTAAGCAAGCTTAGGATTGTGGGGAGGTTCTGATAAGCACATTTAGTGAATGTTACATATTCACTTATAAAACTACTCATGTGCTTTACGAGGTAACAACTTAAGATTAAAATTGACTATTTTTTTTAGAACCTGGCCAAGCTCTGTGATTTACATGTCCTAGTTTACACACAGTAACACAGTAAAATTAAAGGAGAATCGTCAAACTACAGCTTTTAGGAACATTAAATTATTTATTTCAAAACATGTTTTTTTTCCATACTCAATGCAATAGTTTGAGAGACTATTTGTTCTCAGATGAGTTCTGAAACATATGTAGTAACATTTGCATTAATATCAGAATTAAAGGCTCGCCAAAACGTAATTTTACTTAAAAGGACAGGAACACTTTAATATGGAGATTGTGGAATAAAGGCAAGTAGTCCCATTGACAGAAGCCGATGATTTTTAAATTGGCCGATTACTTAGGTCAATGATCATCATTTGTGAAGAGTAATGAAAAATAAAAAAATAGGGCTTGGGTAAAGGGCAATACCTCTCAAACCATACATGGTACATTTTATGGCAGGAAATACTATGGGTATAGTTTGCTCACAGACTCCTTTCTAGGTTTAATAGAATGGCTTACATATTTACCAAATCAGTGTGTCTCTGAAATTATTTCAATCTGTCCAAAAACACATTGTGTAAGTAATTACAGATTAATACTTGTAAAAACATAATATTCATGGATATCATTTTTAATTAGTGGGGTAATAGCTTAAAAGATAAATCAGACTGCCATTCTGGCATTAAGAATGATTTTTTTTGCTAGTTTGTTTCAAACTGGGGTTTTTTTTTTTGTTGAACTTGATGGACATGTCTCTTTTCAGCCTATGTAACAATATGCAATAAATAGTAACAAATAGGCATTCATTGTATTATCCTGAAGAAAATCTTTGTTTTAATTAGTAGGAAGAATTTTACAAAGAACCGCCTCCCTCCCCCCCCCCCCATTTTTTAAAAACATTGCTTTACACATGCCCAGCCGTGCATCATCCTATCACTTTGGCTCCCGTGATGCATTTCCTTTGGTTAGCCCTCATACTAACTGAAAATATGAGAAACGTGAAATAAATGAAATCTGGTGCCAAGGTTGGACATTGATGCAATAAAGTTCTATTCTCAGATTTCAGCGGTGATCGTTAGCACTGTGTGTTCCTCCACACTCCACTTGTCAAAGCTGAACATAAAGGCCTACCGTTCAAAATAGGACTTACGGATATGGTAGAATGCAGGAGAACATACATTTGAGTATCAGCGCTTAACGAATAATTGTAAAACAGTACATGGAAAAAGATTTGAAAGCGTGATTGAGTTGTTCCATTTCTCAAATTCAAGAAACGCACTTATTGTACAAGCATCTTCTGCTTTTATGAATAATAATTAAAGTCATTACTTCCTCTTAGGCTAAACCAGCAGATAGAATTATCTGCAAATCATTAGTTGCAAAATTACAATCTGACCAGGTTTGGTAATACACTAACATTGAATGAATTAAACCAAATCTTTCTCATCACAAACAGAGACATTGTTGGTTTAACATATAATAAAACTCTAAACATGTTGGAATTATTATGATCCAAAATGTGGAAAGTACGGTAAGTCATCTTTAGAGAAGAGGTTTCTCCCCCAGAATGCAAGATGTGTGTTGCTACATCTGGCATTGTAGTAGAAGACTATATTTATTTAATTATACCATAAAAACTACTATTTGAACAAAAATGTTAAATAATAAATATGGCACAAATCTTTACCCTCCTGGAAAATAAAATTAAAAAAAACAATCTAGGAAAGTAAAAACATTTGTGCTAGAGCTTGGACTACCGGACAGATTCAATCTACATATCCATAACGTTATCAGGGTTAAACAATAAACCGTGGATTGCCAGGAACGCACCAGATATTTGCAAGTTTCAGGCAGAAACAGAATAACTAGAAAAATTAACCCATGTTTCCAAGTCAGCTATTTTCGCCTAAAATGTGCCATTCCATGGTTTATTCCAACAACAGACATTATCGTCGGGAACTCATGGTCTCATAAGTAACCTATTCATCATGACTTTGTATATTAACAATTTTAAAAGGAACAGATGAAGTTGAGTACCAGTAGTTTGTAGCCTCTTTGAAAGACATTGGCCACTTTCAGACTATCACAGCTCCCATTGCAGGTATGAACTGGTATGGCTTGAAGGAAGTGTGTAATCTCAGCCTTAGCCATACATCCAGTGGGGGTCAGACTGTGGGCTACAAGGGGACCCTCATTTAGTGTTAAACTGCTTGAACATGGTTTACAACTTAATAGAGGGACAGTGCTAGAGGACTCCAGGAACAATAACCAGTTCCGTGATATGACATAGGCATAATGCCTACAGTGTAGATTTACATGGGTTTAAGAAGTTTTTTTCAATTCTCATACTAAAGAAAATACAAAATTTTTTAAATGGTTTAACCAATGCTATTTGTGAACTTGCTTGGTCCTGTGTAACAAGTTCCAAGAGCATCAAGGGGCACTTGAGCCATTATTTGTTTCTTTTGTGGTACATGGTACACCATCTTATTCTGATAAAAGGAGAACAAAAGCATCAATCAGTGATTCTCGTCGTTTGGAGGCTTTCTTCTAAACAGACGGTAAGAGTGAGTTGCCATATCTTACATTCTCCTTCTTTGCAAGTAGCATATTAGGGTATCCTTGGAAGAAAGGAAAGGAAGGAGTTGGTGCTTAAACCCCTCATCAGACAATAAGTGAAGGGAATGATCGTAACAAGTGATCTCACTTCTGATGAGCGTTCGTATGCATTCAGGGAATTATTTCCGTAATTTTTGGAATGATCTCCAGGATTTGGAAATTGAGTTTTTGTATCAGAATCTGTGTGTTGAGGAACACCATACCCAGATGAACCAAACCAAACCCTTACTGTCTGGTATAATATAATATAATATAATATACCAGACAACATAAAAAAAAAATATTAACATCTATGTAAAGATATCATGATTGTTGACGGCAGTCTGTTAACTAAAGATATTCAAAAAGCCTTGATACTATGTATAAAATAAATACTAGGGTTCAGTAGTTGAAATCTACAACTCGACAGTGGTCATTCGGCACAGATTTTTTTTTCTGTCACCCAGTGAACTAGGGGGACAATGTGAGTTTTCCCTACACGGTTGATGTTTGTAAGGTGTCTGTGGGTTAGTATATGCAAAATGTTGGGACTTTTTTTTGCATAAAAATATAATATGGAAAACAACAAGTCACTTTACTTCCAAGTCAATTAAGAGAAAAGGAAAAAAAATGTGATCAAGCACATGTACATAAAATCTCAGCAACAAAAACAAAAAAACAAACAAACAAACAAACATATTTGTCCTTTACTAGTTCTGTGGTGCCTAACCCAAGCGCCTGTTAATAAGCATTCTAAATATTTTGTGTAGATATAAAACTACACTTCGCAGCTGTGGGCATGCAGTGAGAGAGTTCTATGAAGTGTGATCCCACAAGGGCCGCCTTTGTTTGCATTTCATTAAAGGATGTGGATATGGTACATACTGTAATTGGCACAGTAGGAAGGAAACAAATTCAGAACATCAGAAAGGATGTGATTATGCAGATATTGCATAACGGTGTGTGCAACAGGATTAGCACTGCACATGTTGATACAAGCTTAAAACACACAGAAATAAAATATGAGCAATCTAACTTGAGAATGTTCACAAGCCTTGAATCACGGCACAACAGGTCATTTTGTTGAAATAAAAATAAATACATAAATAAAAAAATAAAAAAGGATGCATGGCCTGGCTAACTTAAAGTCAGCGAACCAACAGTTGTATGGCAAATACATTAACATGTCTAAAAATATGGTAAATGCAGCGATACAGAGAGGGAGAAACTTGTTATCATATATAAATTTTGCTGACATGTTTTTTGTGTTGTTTTTAGAACAATTAAAAGAAAGAGGTGTGCATCCATTTGGAAGGTAGGTTTGATATTGGAATATAACACACAGCTAGTGCTTGAGGCAAGCTGGTGCCCAACACTCCATTCTTGTAATTTAATTAGAGGTATTAAACTGCATGCTGAGGTCAAGCAGCTCCCACTTCCTGCAACCCCAGCTCTCCAGTCTGTGCTCATTATTGCTTCCACTGACTGGATTAACACCTCTGAAGATGCATGTATGAAGGTGCCAAGGGACAACTTAATCTCTCAGAGAGGGCAACCATAACAAGGCCAGAAGATCAGAGACCTTATCAGGGTAGCTGCAATACTGAATTTACCATATTCACAAGAAACAAATACTTATGCAGTCAGATTGGTTAATGCCTTCAATTTATAATCACAGGTAGATTTAACGCACACCGAGAAATCAACATTTCGAACCATTAGGCATTTAATAGCAATTAGAGAATGATTTGAAATGAAAATGCACGTAGATAGGAGACGATAAAGTACATTACTCACTAAAGTAACATTAGTAGATCACATGCAGAATGCATACTGGTGTCAATGGAATTAAATGCATGCTAAGAAGGAAGATATGCTAAGAAGCAGGGTGGATTTTAATGGGGTAAAGTTAAAGCATAGCAGAGCGGCATTGAAAAGGGTTTTAAACCTTTTCAATATAAAGTGTTGACTTTAAAGATACAGCTCAGATGTTTTGATGACCGAGGTATATTTTCGTGGCCTGGAAACTGATTGACTGGTGTGAAAAGACCTGAAATGGTACGCCACATCCAACATAGATGGTTTTCTGTACATGATCACTATCTCACACTGTACAGCAGGGCATGAAAAGTGCTTCCCTGCAGCATGTACAGTTCACCTGCTGCAAGAGGTCATAAGAAAAAAAACAACAACAAAAAACATACATACATACACAAAGCAGGACACCTATGCATGATGAAGTGATAATTTTCCAGGAAAATATGGTGGCTCTGGCAGCCTTAGAACAACCGTGGACTCCTAAAGGAATGGTTTCTTATTTTCTCATTCTGATTTGCTTTACTGGTTCCTCAAATATTAAAAAAAATAATTACATTCCTCTATTAGACAATAATATTTATGATTGAAAAAAAAAAAAAAAGGATTTATATGCGCTGTTAAAGTTTAAGGGAACCAGATACCTTAGCATCCCTATACAGCATTTGATAGTACACCAGCAGCAACAAGACAACATACTGATCAAAAGAGTTGTTACAAAGGTTTTGGTTACATCCATGCGTTACATTACAATGTACTATCTCCAAAAAGCAAAAATGCATTTCTATCCAGTTCATTCGCTTATAAGGCAGCACGGTGCTATTACCAAGAGAACAACCATAATGATAAATCAATTTTCGGTTTATAGGCAAACAGTTAAACACATTTTACACCGACAGGTTCCCTTTTTACCCACAACAGATAAAAAGATACCTCGGTAGATCAATGGCCTTTCTTTGTGCATATTCAAACATTACCTTCTTTGTCAGACAGTCGTCTGAGTCGGACAACATCCTTGTTGAGACATGAAACATCACTTCTACGTTGGACGTGGCAAAGTAGGGTGTGCTTTGTCCAGTGCTTTTGTTTCTTTGAAGTCCTCCCAGAAAACCACAATGATTGGAGAGATTTACCTGCATATAACATTATTATTATTACTGGTATTTATATAGCGCTAGCATATTCCGTAGCGCTTTACAATATTATCAAGGGGGAAGATTTAACACTAAATGAGACAATTACAAAAACTCACAGGAACAATAGGATGAAGAGGGCCCTGCTCAAATTAGTTTACAGTCTATAGTAGGTGGGGAGTAAAACCAAATAGGACAGGAGGTAGCAATCAAACAAGGTGGAGTGAAGCAGAGCTGGAGGAGATAATAGAGTGCTTCTCTTTAGGAGAGAGCAAGAGACAGGTATGTGAGGTAGACTCTTGGAGGCCAAAAACTTTCCTAAAGAGATTGGTTTTGAAGCACTTTTTAAATGATTGAAGACTAGGGGAGAGCTTGATGGTCGTAGACAGGCTATTACAAAGGAAAGGAGCCACCCGCGAGAAGTCCTGCAAGCGTGAGTTTGCTGTACGGGTGCGAGCAGCGGACAGGAGAAGAGTGGAGAGACCGAGAAGGAGCATACCTGCGGATCAGTGAAGAGATATAGGTGGGGCTAGAATTGGTTAGTGCTTTATAGGTGTGGATTAGTACCTTGAATTGACTCCTATAAGATACAGGAAGCCAATGTAAGGACTGACAGAGGGGAGAGGTGTGTCATCAGCGTACAGGTGATATTGGAATCCAAATTAGGTAATAAGTTTGCCAAGAGAGGCAGTATAAAGAGAAAATAGAAGGGGACCAAGTACAGAGCCTTGGGAGACTCCAACAGAGACAGGACGAAGGGAGGAGGTATCATTAGAAAAGGAGACACTGAATGAGTGTTGGGAGACATAGGAGGAAAACCAAGAGAGGACAGTGTCACAGAGACCGAGAGATTGAAGAATTTGGAGAAGGAGTACATGGCCAACAGTGTCAAATGAAGCAGAGAGGTTTAGCTGTGATTAGGTAGTTAATGACTTTAATAAGAGCAGTCTCAATAGAGTGGAGGGGGCGGAAGCCAGACTGAAGAGAGTCAAATAGAGAGTTGGAATTGAGGAAGTCAGACAAGTAAAGACAAGAAGACAAGAGACAAGAAGCTTTGAGGAAAAGGGGAGCAGGGATATGGGACGATAGTTAGAGGGGGAGGACGGGTCAAGAGATTTTTTTTTTTTTAAGATTGGTACTACAGTAGCATGTTTAAGGGCAGCAGGGACAACACCAGAAGAGAGAGAGCAGTTGAAGATGTGTGTTCAGGAAGGCACAAGACAAGAGGATAGAGATTTGATAAGGTGAGATGGGACAGTATCGAGCGGGCAAGTGGTGGGGTGAGAGGAAAGGAGAAGCGCAGCCACCTCTTGTTCAGTAGCCGGGGAGAAAGTCTGAAGAGTAGGAAAGGCATAAACTAGGTGTGGTTGAGAAAGAGAAGGGCAAGCAATCGTCTGTAAGGTTAGCTTGGGTGGTGGTCAAAGCAGGGCGAAGAAGAGAGTTAAAGGTGTCAAAGAGACGCCTGGGATTGCGAGAGCATGAACTAATGAGGGAGGAAAAGTATGACTGTTTGGCGAGGGCAAGGGCTGTGCTGTATGAACGCAACATGAATTTGTAGTGGAGGAAGTCAGACTGGGTGCACATATCAGGTAAGCAAGTTCACCCACTTTTCTAATGCTCTATTAAAAGCAAACATGACATACTTTATTTTTTTGGTAGCTAACTTTGTCTTTGTTCTTGGATATTGATTTCTTTTTAATTAAATGCCCAGCATCACCTTTACCCATGTTGCCCAGTGTGTGCAGCAATTTTAAGTGATCTTTGTCAGAATATGCTGTTATCTGACACAAGACCACTCTATCCTGTCTGGCTGCTGTAACATCAGTCATCTCCATGTGTGTAGTTTACAGCCAGGTAGCATTCTGTGTAGTTTTGGTACTCTTGTCTGCACTTGTTTTATAATGAATGTGATCTGTTTATCACTTACTTCCACTGGATGCAGTATTCTTATTAGTACAATGCGTATTCTGCACGTTTTAGTTTTCAGGTATTGTGAGAAAGATGATATATTTATGAAATAAGGGAAATAGACAGGGAAGCATTAAGGTCATAGCTGCAATCCAGAATCTCTATTGATGTTGTTTGTGTGCAGCCTGTGTATATACCTCCCATCCAAGTCCAGCCACAAAGTCCTCATAGTCCTGACTGCCACCCGTGTTAGAAAGGATTGAGTGCTTGTCTTCCTGACCATCCGCAACATAGAACACTGCTATTTTGTGTGTCTCGCGGCTGTTTGGAGATAGAACAACATGAGTGAAATAACAGTGACTACATCAATACACAGACACTTCTAGTCTGTTATGCTCACAATAATATATCTGTGTTAATGGCACAGGAAGCCAGAATGAATTTGTCTTAAAGGGACACTCTATAGTCACCAAAACAACTTTTGTATTGGGTGTAAAGTGAAGGAAAATATGGAG
This sequence comes from Pelobates fuscus, assembly GCF_036172605.1. Taxonomy (NCBI): domain Eukaryota; kingdom Metazoa; phylum Chordata; class Amphibia; order Anura; family Pelobatidae; genus Pelobates; species Pelobates fuscus. The sequence goes on along the minus strand of NC_086329.1, from coordinate 25,266,197 downwards.
AGAGGATGACTGCACTTTCCACTTATGTTTCAGTAGAATCTGATAATAATATAAGCCTTGGGAAGGAAAAAAAACATTGAGCGTTCTCACCATTGTCGGGAGTCTAGATTTCGCAGTTCCCGAAGCAGCTTCTCGTTCTTCTTTAAGAGGTGGAAATTTCTCCTGGAAAGATAGAAATGTATTAAATCCTTGGTACATGATTCATTATCTCACTTAGGTTGGGTCCCCCCAAATTACAACTTTCCGTTTTAACATCAAGTTGATATTTCCAACGTAGAAGGTCTGCATACTGTTCAGACACTTGAGGTCCAGAGCTAGTAAACTAGTGGTATAATAAAATAAACATCATGAAGATGAACCAGACCAGATGTCCTTCCATTGGACGACAACAACAATGTAGATCACCATTACATAATAATATTAGTAAAATACCAAAACACTCCCAAGCACCATAGCCATTACAGTACACTGGTATATTGGTAGTGCTGCAATATATTTTACTACTGTGAGCTGTAGTGGTTATGGTGCTTGGAGCCTTTCTTTAAGATGCACTGGTTTAGATGTTGATCAATCATCTTATGAACACCATCAATAAACAGTATAATCTGATTTACATATTAAATGTAAAAAGGACAAAACTCTAGGGTTAGAAATTACAGCTGAAGCTTAGAACTGGACAAGGCGTTCATACAGCACCTCATTTACCTCTTTTCCCAGGAATTCATGCCAAGGATGCTGAGCAATAGACGGGCATAGTAGAAGGCAGACAGGGGTTTTTGGTAAGTTGGCTCCTCTTGAGGCATTGCCCTCATGTGGAGGTTACTACAATGCTTTTCCACAAATTCCATCTCCTCTACACTCTGCTTCAAAATGGCATTGCTAACCTCATTCTCTAGCTTTTCTGAGAAGCAAGCGGGTGGTGGGGATGGCACATTCAGTGGGACTCCCGCTCTTTGAAGGCACTCAGGGCTTGTGGTTCCCAGGTACTGCAAAAGGCAGTCCAAAGCATCTTCCTCGTCTGATAAACTGTCCCATAGGGGCAGAGATTCCCTGCCTCTCCTCCTTGACTGAAATGAAGAATAGTCCTCAGACTCCCGTTGGGTTGATGTCTGTTCTTCCTCCTGACTAATGCAAGGAGGAGGAAAGGCAGGCAGAAAGGAAGACCAGTGAGACATTTGTCCAGAAAATGGGAGTGCAGGTCCATAAAGAATAGAGGATTCCCAACTGTATTTGCCTGAAAGGTCCCTCATAATTATACGAACAGTTGAGTTAGCAGAAGACAGCTCCTCACCAGGAGGTAGTTTTTCCTCTGCTTGAATTTGTAGGCAAGAAACTAGTGTTGTACTGTTGAGAACAAAGAATTGCAGATTTGGGCTGTGGAAGAGCTGTGGAGAGAGGTCCGAACTTTCGCTGTATATGTTGTCGTGGTTCTCGCAGATCTGACTTGTCAGCATGGCGGGATCACCACTCATTGGGTAGTGGCCCAAGTGATTCACAAGATGTGTGATAACTGTCCGTGCAGCCACTGGAATAAGACCTTGCTGTTTGGGGGTTTTTACTGAAAAGACAGAAAACGTTTACTTTAAAAAAACATTATGTCCAATAAAGCATTTTTTATTTGTTAAAATTTCCAATTAAGCTTTTCCCATTTTGTCAATTTAATTGTTAACTTTTCAATAAATATTTCTATAAATTTTTATTGGGAGCTTGACCAAAATTTCAATGAAGAAATGGTTAACCTGATGAAAACTGGTTAACAGTTAACACAACGGGTCAAATTTGTAGATCAACAGAATAACAGGTTTTGTTTTCCAGGCATGGTATGACACAGGAGAAAAACAAGTAGAGGTCTGACAGGGCTTAACTATAGGTCACAAAGAAAGACAAATTTGAGAATGATGTTCAAATTAAGGGCAGATTATGAGGCTCATCCTTCCAGCTAATACACCACTCTTATCCTGCAACCAATAATTAAACAATGAATTTGGGTAAAGTCCACAATTCATCTTTATTTGGGAGCGAAGGCCTGGGGGCAGCATTGATATTAGAAAAGCTTTGGACATATGTGTGCAATTACTTTCGCTCTTCTTTAATTAAAGCTGGGCTCACGTGAATTTTTATGCAAACTGATGAGAATTAGATTAACAAAATGTAAAAAGATACATCAGGAAACTCATTAGAAGTCCTTTTAAAGATACATGAAAAGTTACAATATATCCTCAAGATCAAAAAGGGCTAATGTCTTCAGGAATCAGAGCTTCTGTCATTAAAGCAAAATCATAGGCAATTCAATAGGCTATTCAATTCATTGAAGTAGTCTAGATGTACCGTCCCGGTCTCCTTAATCGTTCAATGTATAACATTGCATAGTTAACTCCACCTCTAGTGGTTGTTTTCCAGACAGCCACTAGAGGCGTTTCCTGGCTTTTCATGGCGTTTAACTCAGCGAAACAACGCTGAAAGTCCTCATGCTTTGCACGCATGTGTATTAGGTTCCCCTATCCCTGTGATGCTGGAGAAGGAGATGCAGCCAGCACCCACGCGCTGGAAAAGCGTAAGTGTTAAAATAATTTTAACCCTTTCAACAACAGGTGGGACAGCAACCTTTAGGTATTGGCAGTGACGACATAGACAGTTTTGTATTCCTAACGCTATAGCGTTCCTTTAAGTCATCCTTATAGCCACTCACAATCTAATAATAATAATAATAAAGGCTTAATGCTGTTTGGGTTAAAAAGGTATTTTACTTCCCTTTTCGCTCTTGCAACGCTTGTCTTCTGGGGGTAGCTCTGCCTCTTTGGCTGAGATCATCGCGATCAAGGATCTCAGCCAACCCAATGGTTTCTGACAGGCAAGCATTGGGAGGCTAGTTTTTATGTGCAGCAAACTGCCACGCTACGCCAAGCAGATGGTCTCTCTGAGACGACCTGATGGAAATAGTAAAGTTTGACTCCACTATTTTGCAGATGCATCTGTAGTGGCTGTCATCACAAATATAATATGTATATATATAAATAATGTGAATGAGAGTCTGTGTATAATATGTGCATGATACACTGCATATAATGTGTGTATGTGAGCGTGTGCATAAGGTTTGTGGGAATTGCTTTGTGGGTCGGTAGGTGAATTTGACTGCACTGGTGGATACATACAGGTTGTTAAAGGGATTCTATAGTGCCAGGAAAACAATTTAATTTTCCTGGCACTATAGATTTCCCCTTTTCCAAGCGCCAACCCCCTCCTCCCCCCATGGCACTGTAGGGGCTTAATAACCCCTTCAGACACTTACCTGGGTCCAGCGCCGATGTCTCTTGGCGCTGGCTCAGCTTCACCCACGCTCCTCCCCCGCCGACATCTGCCGGCAGGGGAGACCTAATGCGCATGCGCAGCAATTGACGCACTGGCATTAGGATCTCCCCATGGGAAAGCATTATTCAATGCTTTCCTATGGGGAAAATCTGACGCTGGAAATCCACATGCAGAGCGTGAGGACATCCAGTGTCCGATAACGGACCAAAAGTCCATTTCAATTCCGGATGTTCCTCTAGTGTCTGTCTGGAGGAATTATCCCTCAGATGTAATTATAGCAGTTTATAAAAACTGCAATAATTACCACTGCATGGTTAAGGATGATGGAAGTTTGCACCCAGACCACTTCAATGAGCTGACATGGTCTGGGTGCCTACAGTGTCCCTTTAAGTGCAGGGAGTTATGTGGCTGTGTGGGTTTGTAGGTGTAAGTGATGAGGTGGGTAGAGAATGTGAACAAGGAGATGGATGATGGCTAAGATATGAACAGATGGGGGAAGTGTGGCTATGGACAGGCATGTAACCGGATTGATAGACATATTCAGTGGGTGGTGTAAATGTAACTAGGTGGATTGCTGTAAGTGACAGTATGGGGGCCATATGTGACCGTATGGTGTGTAAGCTCATTGAGCAGGACCCTCAACCCCTCTGTTCCTGTGTGTCCAACTTGTCTGGTTACAACTACACATCTGTTTGTCCACCCACTGTAAAGCGCTAAGGAATTTGTTGGTGCTATAGAAATAATAACATAATAATAATAATAATAATAATAATAATATACAACAGGTTGGGAGTACTAACAAGGTTCATGACAGATGAATGTAACTAATCGAGGGCTGTTGAGGGCAGCTGTTAAGAGAGAGGGTGGGGGTAGGTTAATTTTACAGCTAAACATGATGTTTACAGCTAGTTGGGCGGGTTACTGCAAAGAGAATTCACAGAGTAAATCCCCCTTCAAAGATGAGGTTCCAAGGTGCACTACACCCTATGGATCCACCGTAGCTGGCCTCTGGTTCCAATTTGATTACAGGAGTAATTGCATTCAAAGTCACATTGACCTGCTCAACAGAAATGCAATCAACACATAGTAAGTAATACGTAGACGAAGTGATTTATCATGTTACAGCCAGAAAGCTGGTAATGCAATATTTATCCTTAGGACAGTGGATTTGTAATCTAACTCATTAGTTTAATGAGGTGGATGGATTAGAGACTTGACTAGAGAATTTCACTTGTATTTACCATTGTCATCAACAGCAGACGTTGATGTTCTAATATGTCGACTAATATGTCGACTGGCTACTTCATTTTCACACCTTGTGACCTGTGAATCTACAGACACATGCCAACTCACAGTCAAATTGTTTGAAAATCCAGTTCATTAAAGATTAGAATTTTGTGATCTGGTTTGTTTATTTATGAATTAAAACAGAATGCGTGTTCTCTACGGTGATTAAAGATTTGAGCTGTCTAATATATATATTAGGGATCGACCGATATTGATTTTTTAGAGCTTACACCGATAATCTGTGAACTTTCAGGCCGATAACCGATAACTTACACCGATATTCTATGCGTTTACAGTCTTGGAAAAAAATACTATTTCTACACGAATCTGCCGTTAGCTGAACATGTTTATTGTTAATGTTAAGGTTTTTTTTTGGTAAATCTTTCTTTTTGATTGTTAAATAAATAATACAACAAATAATAATAAGTTAACCCATTGGCCATTATGCAGAAACACATGTGTCTCTTGCCATACTGCTCTGTATGACACAGATGAAGACCACTCCTCATTTTACTTTTATTTCTCCCAGCATCATCCTCTCCCCCCCTTTAATTCCATCTCAGTTCACAGCTAAACAACAAAATCTCCTTTATATTTTGTTTATTTATTTTATTTTATTTTATTTTATTTTTTTTGCGGGTAAACAAGATCAACAGGTTACATTGTGTGCAGTAAGGGTATCCCATCAGAGATCACATTGTTCAAGAACAGCATCACTTGCTTACTATAAACCCAGTTTTGTAATTTTCTAGCTTAAATTCCTCATGACTGCAAAAGCTGTTAGACCAACTAGTAACTGGAGTCTGCCGATTAGTTGCTCATGCACCCTCAAGGGTTTCAGGAAATAAGGCTATGTCTTAGAGCAATACCGCTTAGGGTGCGTGTTAATTAATAAAAGTTGTCGTAGGGCATGTAAGAACCTAGTTCTGACCTGGCAGTTAGCCAGTAGGTAGTTGTGCCAGCTAGGTCGGCTGATTAACGTGCCCCAGAGCGATAGCTCGCTTGTTAGGGGAAGGATCACGTTAAAATAGAGGAGAAGGGGATGGGGGTAAATAACAGGGCCTGGTGACTGGCTGTCAGCTCGCGGAGCCAGATATAGGTATCGGTCATATGCCTATACAAACTAAAAGTACATAAAATATTAGTGAACTTATATAAAAATAATACAGTATCAAACATTGTTAGGTAGAACTTTGAGTGGCAGCACGGGCTGCAGTCCATGCCGGTTTCAGGTAGGTGAGTCATGTGTGCTCGTTCTTGTTCCTCTGGGCACAAATGGGTTGAGGTTTGCGACAGACCAAGAAGGGCTGGTGTCCGCTGGGGCCGCCTCCATTGGTAGGCCCAGGGCCCGAAGAAAAGCCGGTGCTCCTGATTTGTGCGTAAGGAGGTGCATTTCGCCTGCTTTCTCTGCCATCAGTCGGTTCTGCCCCCATTTATATGTGATGGTGTGCTCTCGAAGCTGCTGTGTAATTTGTCTGAGAGACCTTCTCCATGTCAGGGTGTGCATGGAAATGTCTCTGTATAAAGTTAGGTGTGCCCCTTCAAAGGGAACCGTGGGCGAGCCTCTTGTGGCTCCCATGAGAGCCCCCCGGTCAGAGTCCCAAATAAATTTGACAAGTATATCCCTGGGAGCCCCCTGGGGAGCTTTAGGTGCTTTGGGGAGCCGAAAACAAGAGTCCACACCTATTTGCTTTACTTGTTTGGGTAGTAGTTGGGCAGTAATGGGGTAGTTCAGAGTCAGTGACCGATTCAGGCACCCCATGGATCCTCACGTTCCGTGCCTTTGCCTTATCCTCCATAGTAGTGATTTGTGTAGTCAGGGTGCTGCATTGCTTTTGCAGTGATCCCAGGGCTGCATCTGTGGCAGTTTGGGCTACCCCAACACTTTTAAGGTCCTCTTCCACCATCTTCACCCTTCCTGTGAGAGTGGAGATTTCCTCCCTAATCAGGGCCATGTCAGCATGGAACATTGCTTGTATTTCCTTTACTAGAGCCTTTATGTTGGCCTTCGTGGCTGGAGCTGAGTCACCTAGCTCCATGTGTGTCGCGGGCTTCGCTGGTACCTTAGGTGGAGGTGAGTGCGTGGCCGTCTGGCTCTCGTCGTCTGACGAAGGCGAGGTATAGGCCCCGGCCGGCGCCGTCTTGCACGGGTCCTGCCGCATGGTCGTGCGCATAAAAGCTCCGATATCTCGGGAGCCCGAGCCAGGATCAACCTTATATTTTTTCGCCTTTTTGCCCATGATGTAAGGCACACAGGAGGCGGTTGGTGGCTCGGTAAAAGTGCCATTTTCACTTGTATTCAGCGTTTGGGTGGATTTCCCCGAGGAGCTGCTGCAGGACGCGTCCAACTCGCTTGGGTGCTGGCTCTGCCCCCCCTTATTTTTATTTTTTACTTGGCTAAATCCATTCTACAATCCTGAATCCACAATATATTATATGTATTTGCTGCTTAGTTTGACTTTTGCAAGGCATTACAGCATGTATAAGGGATATGTGTGAGAGACTGAGTGAGTATTGGAGTAAATTAAATACCAGGCTTTTACGCCCAGACCAAAAGGACACTATTGGCAAGAGGGGGCCATAAGAAGACACAATCGGCAAGAGGGGTCCAAGGAGAACACAATTGGCAAGAGGGAGCCAAGGAGGACACTATCGGGCAGAACAGCTGGCCCAGAACATGTGCACTAGAAGGAAGCTCTTCTCTCGAAGTCTAAGAGAGGAGATGTAGATTGCATGCGCTGGGCCACCGCCACCTCTTACATTATCGGCAACAATACAAGTACATGCAAATGTACTATGAAAAGAATGGGAAGGTTGAATAATGCCGAACGCACCCAGTCTGTGACAAAAAGATGTAAAAAGTACCTTGCACTCGAACAGAACACCGCCAAGTACTTTGATTCTGGAAAGTTGGCTCCGTGACATATTTACTTTAAAATTCATGTGAATATGTGTATATAACTGTGAATAAATTACACTTGTTTTATCAAAAAATATATATATTCATAATTTATTTATTTTTATGCCATATACCGTATATATTAAAATAAAACGGTAGAAATTAATACATATATCCTGTAATTTTTTCCCCCCGTGTGTATTCAACCTGAATTAAATAAACCGAACACAAATCCCACAAAATGTAATATTATTTTCCTCTGATTATTTGAATGCCAAATGCTCCTCTCACTAACATTATAAAGGACATATTCTCCTTTTATATTAATTAATAATAAAAAAAAAAAAGTTTTTGTGGAAAAATAAAGCGTACGCACGTATTAAGCAGTGAATACTCTATTGTAAAAATAACGTGTATCATTTAACATCTCACATGCTTGTCATTGTAATCTTTGCTATACATTAAAATAATAAAAAAAAATTAAATATTTTTTTTTTTTTAAAAAAAGGATCACGGCTATGGAAAGGTGAAAAAGAGAGTGACAGAAAATGGCAGGGCTTCTACATATATAGAAAACAAATATGTATTTACAAAAGACATGTGGGGAATGCCATCTCTGAGATATCTCTGATGATATAGTATTGTGTAGCTCCTATTCGCTTAATAGAAGCCTATTCAGAAAGAGCTATTCAGTTTTAAACAAACATTCATGCATTGTGCTGCAAACTCGGTAATTACTGCTCATTACGGCCCACAGAGAAGCTTCACAACCACAGAACGCCCGCTGTCCTTAGCACTGGAAAATAATACGCATGAAACTAATTGTTACAAGAGCCCCAAATGTTAGCCTCTGATAAAAGCGAGAGGTGAAAATGTAATTACGAGAGAATAGATCTAGCCTGGCCTACAGATGAGTACATTGCACTAATAGGGACAGTCATCATTTGACAGGAAAAATAAAATAAAAAAAATACATTTTCACATCGGTCATAATTATGACCTCTTCTGCTAAATAAACAGCATACTTTCATTCATATTAATGACACAATAAAATGGTTCTTTATAGGCATTATACAACCATGGCTGCTTCATATCGTGAACCCCTATACAAGCCTCAATAAAATGAAATTTGCCTTACATATCACTCACAACACAAAGGTGCTGTACATAATCTGCTTATAATAGAATATTCAACAAGCAGAAACGGAATTAAACATATATGTAAAATAACAAAATAATAAAAACTAATATATATATATATATATATATATATAGTAAATATAGAATAGAAAAACAAAAAAAATATATATATATTATTTATTTTAAGTAAAAGTCCCTTGTCTGTCAATCAGTTCCCACCACACATTGGGCTATGTCAATGGCATATCATGACGAGGAAAAACAGACAGGCGAGTAGTAGTTTGCCTCTACACAACATATTTATCGCATCTGCTGTAGTTGCTGTGATTACTTATCTGGCAAGCTTGTCTTTAGTTTTAATTTAGGAATAGAATGATCAGACGTAGATAGGTTGGCATTGAAATCAGTGTGTTGGCATTACTTTCAAGGTGTCCCCTGCTTTGGGAAGTATCAGAAGCACTGACAATAAGGAAATGGGTTGAAAGGTAGGAAAGTATGGATTGGTAGGTGGATGTCACTCAAAATGTAACCCTCCCCAAATCTGGAGTCGTGGCAGTGGTAAGTATTTAAAGCAATAAAATAGAACATTTATTTTGATGAGCAGTATATTCTATATTTGTTAAGGAGATGCTAACACAAAGTAAACCATTTGAGAGAGATCCAACTATTTTTTTAACAAGCAAGGCCTATCTTTCTAGCATTGAAGATAAAGTACAACAACACACTTCTTCTATAGGTTTCAATAATTCTTATTTTTTTGGTGCAAACAAGAGGACCTCCTGTTGATATCAATAAATAAGGGTCATTGACACTTGCAGAGGTGTGCTGGACTACGCTATTTCTACAAAATTTACCCAGCAGGCAGAACTAGGAATCCTTAACACCCTCTCAAGATTTATTGATTTTGTGAGTGCTCATCACTATTCCTATTTTTTTTCTGCATACTTTTAATTCTGGCAGAAAAATGTTCCAAATAGAAAGCAGATGGACAATGCTAAGCCTAAATCACTTTAGGACAGGAGTCTTATCAGACCGAATGACTATAATGATCATAATAAAAGGCTAATCTCATATACACTGTAGCGGGACTGCTGCCTGTTCGGGAATTGCTATATTATATTCTGTGTATTTCCCTGAACTTTTCCCATGAAAATGCCTGCTCCACATTCGGTCCTACACAAAGGGAAGGCATTCACCTCCTGAACGGGGACTACCCCGACAACTCATTTAGAATGTTGGTTTAGAACCTTGTAATGAGGTGTCAAGACCACAAACCGCAAGTGAAGCCTCAGCGCGTGCCTCCCCTCGGTGGAGGCCACTCAGTATGCGCCTTGTTTCATTGTACCTAGTGGAAATCGTAAAGGGACATGCATCATTTTGAGTCACTCATTCAGAGGCAAAGCCAAATAACGCAGGTAAATATGATTTCTTGTCATATTTACATGCTTCTTCTGCACTCCATTTTCCAAACCTACTTTGTCGGCAGTGGTCCAGCCAATCAGTGTCATACCCCTAGCAATTGTTCAAATATGCATTGTGCATGCACTGACCAATACCAGAGGCTACTCTGAATACATTTCTATTTCTTTACTTGTGTATTCTCCTCTTCTGTCACTCCATTAAGCCAGTGACCTTCCTACCCCTATGTACACAACCATACTGCTGTGACCAACAGGGTTTCTCAAAGGCAGTTCCATTCCTATGGAACAGCCTGTCTACACCCAATTAAACGGTCCCTTATTCTTTATTTATATCTCCTCAGGCAAGCCTATGGTCTCCCTGGGCATTTGTCTTTTATTAAAGCGATCTCTTCCATTAAACATAATTCATGGGCCAAAAGTCCACTTCCACCTTTCTGCTCTTCTCCTTTCTCACACTCTCATTTGTTGATCTTAAAGCAGGGCTTGACAAATTAGCTTAACATCTAGGAGCCAGCTAAAAAAGTTAGGAGCCAGATTTTTCAATGTCAAAAATACAATTTTTAAAGGGACACTATAGTCACCAGAACCACTACAGCTTAATGTAGTTGCTCTGAAGTCTATGTGCTGCCCCTGCACACTTTTCAATGTAAACACTCTCTTTTCAGACGAGATGTGAATACTGAGAGTGCTATGCTCGTCCAATCAACGCTTCCCTTTGATGACATTCGACATCCTTCTACAATGTGTAAGGACACTCTGTTAAGTGTGAGGAAGCGTCTCTGATGGCTGTCAGGAAGACAGCCACTAGTGGCGTGTTTAACCCTTCAATCAAACTACTGCAGTATCTACAAACATCAATGTTTTAGATTGCAGGGCAAAAATGCCACGGGCACTGAATCCAGACCACTTCAATTAATGAAAAATAGAAACAATTGATTATCTATAAGTTTATTGTTCATATTATACTGTTCCATTTCTGTTTTAATTGTGTCTTTAAGCTCAGGTCATGTGATATTGTCATGACCACCAATTATAATTCAATTGTACCTATATAAGGAGTGTTGATCCAGTGTACTGTGACACTTTGAAAAAGCCACATTTGTGAAACGCATTAGTGTTACTTTTTACTATATTTTATAGCTCTTTTAGCTTTGTGTTTTAGAATAAAGATTGATTTATTTCTTTAAGACACTCCCTGGACCCTCCTGCTTTTAATATTCATCATATACTGGACGTCACTTTCCTTGGTGGGGAACATACCACCTAAATGGTTTTTGCACCACACTTGTAAGTTATCTTCCTTCTATTTGAAAACAAAAATTACAGTATTCACTAAATTTCTCATTTCTGTTGTATTGCATAGCCTATATCCGGAGAGGACTGTCGTTCATCAGCATCCCAGAACACAGAATATACTTTGCTATTATTTGGAAGGTACCCTTACTGCAGGATTTACCTGAACAAACTAAATGCATTTTTTAAACATAAACATCGGAAGGATATTTCCTTCGCATTAAACCATGCTACACACAAGCTGGCAAAGCTTGGAACATGAAGATGAACAAAACTTGAAATCCGTGATCTTTCATTAGCATGCTGGTTTCTGAAGCCCTCTTGTGGCAGAGTGCAGAATTTAACCAAAATGGTAATGGATCTGACTAAAAGTAGACTAACTTCTCTAGAATTGTTCAGAGATTAAAACACTAAACATCAAATGATAGTGAATTTAACACAGAGCTGAAGAATTTAGGCAACATTCTGTACAGTCACTGCTTTGATATTGCAGCCTCAATGTTGCAATTTGGTCAATGAGTTACTACAATTTTGTTTTTATAAAAAGTATTTTCCGCTTGTACCCAAACTGGCTGTTTGCTTCTTGTTTTTCTTCAATAAGCCTTCTAAAAAGTACAACTATTTGTGTTTTATGAACTAATACACAAATACCTCATGGTGGCATCTTCTAATGCAGTTACCGCTTACCACGACAAAACAAACCACTCGAAAGTTGATGCTTCATGGACGAGGCATAGTTTCTTATTGGCCATCATTGTAGAATAGCATTTAATCTACTCATTGGGTCTGCTGAATTACTAGCAAAAGCATTGTATAATCCTTCAGATCCAGGGATATAAAATACAGGGAAATTAGGAGCTAATATGGCCAACACAATGGTCAGATGAACTATTTTTTTTAATGGCCATAATGATTTCATGCAAAAACAGCTCTTGACGACAACTATATCCAGGTACTCCGATAATTAGAAATTGACTCATTACTTTCAGAAATCTAACAGACAAAAGGCTAAAAGTGGCACAAGCCATTGTTATTTTGCCTTCTCGTCGACGCGTTATACTACTACTCAATGCGATTTATGAATACTATAAAATTATCCATACTTGCATTACTCATAATTTAAAACATTAAGCTTATAATTTCTTCACTGGGAAAAACGATGCATGGTCTGTAGTTACAGCCCTGACTCCTTATTGGGAGTCATTGGCAAATCTTTGCTGATCCAGATGTTTAAAGGTCCCACAATGTCACAGTACAAGCATTTAAGAGTCCAAGAAACAATTGCCACCTTCAGGATAACAAAATGGGGACATTCAGCTTTTGAAAGATCTCAAAACTGAAGTGCAATATTATACAGAATTTACATAAGTGAAGAGGAGAAAAAAAATACATAAATTGAATGTATTTGCAGTGAAAATACAACTACCAAAAACTAAATAAAATGAAAACTATTCAAGGAAAATACAACTTTCCTGCTGTAGTTTATTATTATTATTTTTTTTTATTCCCCAGATAATAATAAATAAAAAAAACAGGAAATGAAGCTGCAGCCTAAACAAGTCTAATCCCATAGATGAATTGAGACCCATATGGAGGTTTCAATTTATTTGCTGATCCAAGAAATGAAATGATTTGTGTACGACTTCCCACTGAGCAACTTTCTACCGGTGCCGCGGCTGCTAATAGAATTGCTGTGTTTACCATTAGGGAACCTGGCTCAAAGCCCTCCTCTATTTTTTGGTGTGAAAAATCCTAAATTATGGACATAAAAGTTTCTTTTGGCACTCAATATTTCAGCTGGCATCATTGAAGAACAAAAGATTACAGGCTGTAAGATGGAGAATGGGTCAGACCCTTTTCTAGAAATAAGAAGGGGGGAAAAAGCATGTTGTCCATAGGAGGTCCTTGTATGTCTCAAGTTTTTTTTTCTTAATAAAAAAAATCATGCTTCCGCAGCATGAAAAATCTGCTCATTGTACATATTAGATGACAACTGATGGGAATCTGTGTGGTCAGTGCTTGTTAACGCGCGTTTTGCTGCATCACATGAAATGGAAGAACCGGACATACACAGAAAATTCGGGCAACAAAGTCTATTTTGGTTCTGCATCTATCTAGACATTCTCTTGTAATAGTAATTGCTCTGAATGATTGAGGAAATTTTTTTTTGTTCATACCACAATTGTCTTTTCGTGAGCATTAAACTAAATATATTAGATTTTCCAACTCATGTAATCAATAAGATTTGTAAATATCTGCTCCACCCCTCATGACGTATGGAGTTTTAGAGGTAGCCATTAGGGATGGCTACACAGTGTTGCCATGAAGAGCCAGGAAAAATAAAATCATGGTATGCAAGTAAAAAATAAATAAAAGTATTTATGTAGACAATGATGCTTAACTGCAAAGTGTTAAAGTGACACTATAGGCACCAGCACCACAACGATTTAATGTAGGGGTCCTGAAGTACAAAGCCTGTCCCTGCAGGCTTAGCAGAGTAAACAAAGCCAAACGCTCCCCACAGTGTGAATTGAGTCAATGCAACTAAGGGAGGAGATGCGGACTGGTGGAGTACGGCGGTTGCCGCAGATGCGCACTAACCTCTCAATACTGATGATATCAGTTAATGAAGACGGGGTGACTATAGTGAGACCGGCAAGGGGGGGGGGAGGGAAAGATAACAAAAATAGTTATAACACTCTACATTGGGAATACATGTTTCTTTAAAACAAGCACACCTAATAATGGACATAAAACTTGGATGTTAGGGTGGAAGATCATTACCAATACATTCATTTTCCCCAAAACAATCACCTGCATATATGGCAAGATATTGAAAGACTTGAAGCCTTGCCTTTAAAAAATGAAAGTGTAGCCAATGTGATTGCCCCACTATTGAATTCTCCCACAATTTGTTATTAGTGATTAGTAATACATCTTCAAATGAATGCCCTGATCTAGTTTTAGGTGTAGAAAGACGTGGTAAATTGCAACACAATGCTAAACCGTAAGAATCTTTAATGAACAGCTTCTGCCGTAAGAAGAATAAGAAAAGCAAGGTTTGTAATTAGAACACTGGTTGTATAAATATATCCCCCCAAGTCCCCGAAGGAGGAACAAAACAGTATATAGTACCTCGACCTCCAGATAAATGGTTTAAAAACTGAGTGTTCTGTGCTAATGTCAGGTCTTTGGGGTCTGAGTATGTACAGCCAGAAGGTTGAATCTGCAGACCCTTGAATATACCCTATATCTTAGAACGTCTGTAATGTAAGGATGCACCTAAATGAAAATCCTGGGCCGAAACGGAAGCCGAAAATTCAGGATGCCCTTGGCCGAAAACAGAAAATGACTTTTTTCCCCAAATGATTTGTGTAGGTTATGTAGTGAGGTGTGGGAACGGGATGTAGTGTGTATATGTGACTGTTATATAGTGTGTGTAGGGAACATGATGTGGTGCAGTATAGAGATGTAGTGTGTAGGTTATATAGTGTGTAAGGAACATAGTGTGGTGTGGAATAGGGATGTAGTTTGTATGTGTGTAGGTTATGTAGAGTGTTTAAGGAACATAGTGTGGGGTGGACTAGGGATGTAGTGTGTGAAGGGCACATAGTGTGGGGTGTGATAGGGGTTTAGGGCATAATGTGGGGTGATTGGGATGTAGTAAAGGGGGTGGGATAGGGATTGCAGAGTGAGTGGGTGACATGTGGCAGAGCGTGGGAAGGAGGGAGGGAGTGACAGAGCGTGGGAGAGAGGGGGTGCCTAGTGGCAGAGTATGGGAGGGAGGGGGTGACTGGTGTTAGAGCTACTGAGAGAGGGGTTGAAAGAGTGACTGAGGGAGGGGGTGACTGGTGACAGAGAGGGGGTGATTGAGGGAGGGGGTGACTGGTGACAGTGAGGGAGGGTGTTAGAAATACCTTTTTTTTATTTTTCTTTCCCTGGTGGTCCAGTGTCCTGGCTCCCTGTTAGTCCGGTGGTCTGTCTCTCCAGTCTGCAGCTCTGCCGGGTGTGAGCTGCAGACTGCGCTGTATCTAGTCAGGCAAGAGACCGCTAGATACAGCACAGTCTGCAGTTCACACCGGGCGGAGCTGGCTCTCTCTCCCCGGGCAGACAGGAGGGGCCTCGCACCTGGCAGGACACACAGCGCAAGCCGCCCGGCCCCCTCCCAATGTAGGGTCCTCTGTCATGGACCGAGGACCTGACAAGTCACTCTGATCTATTTTTGGCAGATTTGACCCTTTTTCGGCCGATATGGGATAGGCCCATTTTCCAGTGAAAATTTCGGCAGCTGAAATTTCTGTGCATTCCTACTGTAATTCGAACAGTTTGAGCAATTTCACAAAATAATTGCCAAAGCCATCTGCTGCCACTCTGTTAATAAAGAAGTTTCACTTTTAAATTATCTGGAGAGCTGTGTGAATGCTGCCCCGATAGCATGTAACCTATCACTGACATACACAGTCTAACAGTTAAACTTCTGCATTGTCTAACTGGCAACAGAGGTGAGCTTTGATTACCCGAAGAATCACCTTACCTTTTTTATAGACTTCTCAACATATATAATTGCACCATAACTACTACAAAGAAACAATGGTTATGGTTCTTGCAGCATCCCTTTAAAAAAAGAGTACTATGCACATGGAACAAAAAATAGCTAAAATAACCTTTGTGTGCTGTTGAGGCATACTTCTAATAATCCTCCAGCATAACAACCTATATAAAATCATTTTGATTAATTATCAAGTTGTATAGAGTCTAAGGAAAGATGTACTTAATGTCAGTCTTGTTATTATAGACACTTGTTCGTATTAGACACATTTATTCTAAAGCTTTAATAAAACATTCTTCTGCTCACTGAACATACTAACCAGAATAATTACATTGTGATAATTAATTTTTGTTTTTTAGAAAAAGTCACAATAAATGTAATGTGAAAAGTAATCAGACTTGTATAAATATAAAACAAATAAACAACGCTGATGTCATCTTTAAGGACAATTTTCATGAATATTTACTAAAAGGTGTTAACTTAGTAGGAAACCGCTAATTTAAATAATACCAATTTAATTTTTTATTAAATAATTAGTCAAAAGTCTTCAATTTAAATTATTATGCTCCATGGGAAACACATTGTCAGGTCTTAACACCACAACACAAATTTTTCACAGCTTATAGTTGGCTGTGAAAGATAGAGAGAACGCTGAGACTGCATTAAGCCCGTACACACACTATAGATTAATCCCAAGGATGCAGGTGGTCCAGGAATTGGCAAAGTTTTAGGTTTTAACATATTTATCAGGGTGATTTCTGACACAGCTTCTAGCTTATCATTCGAGATCCTTTATTGATGCTCAGAACAGTACTGTACACATGTTTAATATCAAAAATATAATAAAATGTATATATATATTTTTAAAATTTATATAGACAATGTTGTTCATAAGAAACTACCGCAACACTTTGTTGTGCAAAGTGTTGCATTAACATAGCAGTTGAGAAAAAACTCATAGAATCAATATTTGTTTACAGGGGCACTATAGTCACCAATACAACTTTAGCTTAATGAAGCAGTTTTGGTGTATGGATCATGCCCCTGCAGTCTCAATGCTCAATTCTCTGACATTTAGGGAGTTAAATCACTTTTTAATAATGTTTATGCAGCCCTAGGCACACCTCCCCTGGCTCTGACTGACACAGCCTGCATGAAAACAAAAGATGTTAACTTACTTTAAAAGGTTTTATCTCCTGCTCCGTAAATTGAACTTTAAATTACATACAGGAGGCTCCTGCAGGTGCTAGCAAGCTATTAACAGAGCACAAGATAAGAAATTTTAAATTAAACACAATTTGATATAAAGGAAGTGTAAACATTAGATGACTCTTTACAGGAAGTGTTTAGGAATGCTGTGTAAGTTACATGCAGGGGAGGTGTGGCTAGGGCTGCATAAACAAAGAGCTTTAACTCCTAAATGGCAGAGAATTGAGCATTGAGACTGCAGGGACATAATATATACAACAAAACTGCTTCATTAGAGTAAAGTTGTTTTGTTGACTATAGTGCCCCTTTAACCACTTAAGGACCAAACTTCTGGAATAAAAGGGAATCATAACATGTCATACATGTCATGTGTCCTTAAGGGGTTAAACACAGTGCAGATTCAGGTTTTTACCCTTAGTACCTGCTGAATCGGGCCTTGTGCATTCATACTTATTGTTTGAAAGCTGAAGTAAAGACATGACACATACCCTCTTTGACCGGCTGCAGTTTGTTTGAACGCTCTGAATCTGGGGAATGTAATGGCTCTGGCTCTTTCAGGCATTCAAGTTGCATAAAGGGATCATAGTCTTCAGATGCCAGATCTGAAAGGCTCATGGGAAAGTACCTTGGGTTGCTGAAATGCTGAGAGCCATAGACACAGTCATGCAGGACCTGCGGTATACAAAGAGAGACAATGCCATGGTCAAGTACTTACAATAGCAGGAGCAAAGCAAACACCCTACAACTGCTATAGCTAGTCAGTCACAGGAATTATCTGCTTACAAGTAAACAGCAAACTGTACATGATTAGCCATGGTAAATGTATCTGTTCGAGTAAAGGAAAACCAATGTTTGTGCATGTAGTTATGTGGAAACGTAGATTAAAGGTGAACTCTAGGAACCATACCAAACAGCAGATTGTTGTAATAGTTTCTGTGGCAGGTCCCAGGGTCTCATCTCGCCAGTTTGTGTCAAACCGTTTCAGTGCTTTGTTCATCCCTTTAACACATTGATTGATTCTTTTATAAACTACTTTTGTATTTGCAAGATAAGTACATATGATTTACCTTTTGATAATACATTTAAGTTTTGCTCATTTCAAATTCACTATTACCATAACACATTTAAAGCAATTGTTTTAGCAAAGAATCCAGACAATGTGATTTTAATCTGCCACTCGATGGCACCCATGATATGAGAGCCAGTAGGCATAATATAATATAATGATGGGATTAAAGCTCTCTTTATCTGTATGAACCAAATATTGCTTCTTCATCTATATCACAACACTAAAATCCCCTACAACGAAAAGGCTGGCAACACAAAACAAGCATATTTAAAAATGTATCGTACACATTTCTTTATCAGATGACATTCACTTCTGTAAAAAGGATATTTATTAAACCTAGAATGCGGTTAAAGCCACAGAAGGTGATCTTATCGCCCTACCTTATATGCACAGTTTAATACGGAATTTTCTCTGCCCTGGGAGTCTGTTGCAGCATGATGCATCGGTTTCAGTAATACTGCAAGTGGCAGGGCCATCATCCAGTCCAGGAGGGAAAGCAGCAAAGATACCACCAGCTGGGAGAGAAACAACAAAAGGAGAATCAACAACAACCTGTATGCTGCCTATTGGCATGTGCTTAATTTAAATCCTATGGATACCAAATTATCTCAATATTGTTTGATTTCATGACTTTGCAGACTAATGTTGTAGTGACAATACTAAACAGAAATGCCCATGTCTTACTTTAGCAATGTTATAAACCACTTAAAGCATTCATCCAATGGGTCTTATTTTGTAAACCTACAACCATAGCATTTAGAGGTGCTTATTACAGGTGAAAAAGGATTTGGTGGTCAGCTTCATTGGAAATCAAGTAGTAAAGATCGCTTATAGAACTGGCTGTTTTGGAGAACAGTAATTCAGTATAGATATCAAACTTGGCAATTAGTTAAAGGCAATTGAAATAGCCATTTATTAAATTCAAAACATGCATAATAGGGTCAAAGACAACCAGCCTTGGCTACTAAGCACTAGGCTAACTTGCCTACAGTGTTGCAGCCTATAATGGCAGCTTCAGAGCTCTATTGCACTCCTGCGTGTCTTGATGACTAGGCCTGCTAATGGAAATGATATAATGGCCCATCCTCCTCTCAGTGAGAGTTAGGATGATGTGTGGGAGTGCAGGGACGCCCATAACCAGCCAAGATCGGCAGCACAGAATAAATTCCATTCCCCTCCAGACACCAGGGAAAAATACTGCACACCTCTGCTGATCTCCATATCTTCATCACAACCACGTGGTGGTGAATACAGAAGGAGAACATTAATTTAGTATGTGAATGTTAATACCCACCCGTTTATCTTGTTCATAAGAAGAGGCCTCTGCAGAAGGTAAAAGATATGTGACTGTAGCCAGTAATATCTATCAAAACACAGATGTAAAACCCAGATTAGTGGAACCTTCAATCGCCTGTAAAAAAAAGAATGTCAACAACGAAACAAATCTATTTTCAAACAATATGTATTGATGATGCAATGATCGGGATTGATGGAATTCACTTAAACAAATGTTAAAATGTTGAACAATTAGCCAATGCATTGCTTGGGGAGAGCACTTTCATTTCCTTTGTATCCTAGCTGGATCCTAACCTTTAATGTCAACTATGCTGAGAGCTGTGATGACAAACCTCAACCCCTTAGATGTTTGTGAACTATATTTCCCATGATGCTTGGCCCGCAGGAAGGTTTTCTGCATTGATAAATATGATAGAATGACCATAAGGAAAACAAGTGAAGCAAACACATCACTGCACATACCTCAATGATTTTCAGTGGATAGTCTGGCTGGTAAATCTGCAATTGATTCACGTAATTCACAAGCACATTCAAGACACTGCAGGCCACCTGGGCCACCACTTTGTTGGGAAACTAGAGGAGAAAAACAGACGAGAGGTTTAGTGTTTGTTTTTGAGCTCTTTTGATCGATGTTAAATTGTGCTTTCTCGGGAAAGAAGCAGTTGAAGATCTGCAACTGACAATACACGCACGCACACACAATTATGGACAAGTACATTATCTTTATGCAGTTTGATCTCTAGATCTGTGTTTGTGTATCTTAAAGCGATTCTGTATAATATGTAAGACTTCAAGTAGCAATTCCACTGAAATTCCAACCCAGTCAAAAGATATACTGATACAAAGTAGGGACACACGAGCAAGAGTGACATAGGCTAGCAAAGAAGGACTGGCTGTCACAAAATGGTGGCACCTGATAGGGACAGGCTAAGGTAAGTAGATCTCACCTTTCCATGCCCCACCCCCAGCCACTATACAACCAGTAATAGCCATGTCACTGTCGGGGGTCTTTGCAAATTATGCAAAGTTCCCAGACGGTGACAGTGTCACTTTAAATACTTGTCTTTACAGGAATCTGGATACAACCATACAAAAACAAACCATTTACTTGTACTCGGTTAACTTCATATATAAAGAGGTCTTCTTACTTTTAAAGAGACACAGATGACATTAAGGGCTTCTTTGATCTGAGGGTGATGTGTTTGATTAACAAGCTCCTCGCACATCCAAATTCCTAGACTGCACAACGCTACACACCTGCAAATGCAAATGTGAAAAAAATAATAAGAGTCCATCATATGCACGTTCATAAAGACTCTAGATTAAACAATAAAGGAAACATGTAACAAATGGTGATTAACTCGATTAAGGATCAAACCAATTTTTTTTATATATGACAATCTGGTTCCTGAAAACGGGAATGCCCGTATCAAAGATTAGCAGCTCTATAATGAAATAAAGAATAGACAACCCCATAAAGCAGACGTGTGCTGCATAGCCAGCACATCATTGTCTGAATGGAGTGATATCATAATGCTTATACAGCTGGTCCTCACTTTATGACCTGTTTTACAATGACTCGCACTCGCATTCAATGGATTCCCCACGTTAGAATTTTCCCCGAACATAGACCTGCATGCATCCTCACTAACCGACCAATTTGTTTTACGGCCGGGTCGTACGAATGGAACCCGGTCGGTAAGTGAGGAGTGTCTGTTTTTGCTGTGTTGAACATAAAGAGAATTTTGTGTTCAACAGGTCAGTTAATTGTCAACATTGAGGTCTATGTTGACTTTATGCAGAAGAACTGATTAACAAGTGTAGGCACGGGGGCGGTTTTAAATAGTATTTTCTTCAAATAATAAGATTAAATAGTATGTGTAAAATATTTTTGATGTACCTTGCAGGCCCAGATGGTTCTTCCTTAGCTGAGCTCAGCACGGTTTTGATGGTGAGTTCCTAAAATTAAACGTTAAAGGGTGAATGCAGCAGTATGATAAATAGCAGACCTTGGTATGGTGCTAAGAAGCATCAATATTCACCTTGACATCTGTGAACTGTGACATTACAATGTCAGAACTGCTAGGGTGCAGAGCTGGTAGCTCCTGGTAGAGGTTAGGAAAGCAGACCAGAGATCCCAGAAGAACTTGAGCTTCCACACGTGGTGCCTGTTATCAAAATGAGACATTACCAGGATTAGGACAAATGCTGCCGAAAGAGAAAGTAAATCCTGAGCTGGAGTTATTATTTAGAAAAACTATTGTTCACATCAGTCATTTGACATTATAGACTGTAAACCAGTGGTGAGTTGGTTTATGTTCTTTTTGTTTTGAAAGCTAGGTCCAGCACTTGCAGTCCATCCTTGCCATCCAAATGTTGTCCTATTTGTTTAAAAAACAGAAAATAATCTGGTACTAGTGGCAGGAGAGAAGGTAGGCTTTGGGTGCTGGTATAATCAGTTTTTTCTCAAATGGTTCGATGGTAACTGGAAATGGTTCGATGGTAACTGGAGGGACTCAAACGCCTAAACTAAACTAATAACCCTTGGGTTCAATGGTTCTCTAGGGCAGGGTTACGGTTTGTGCCAACACAATTAAGGAGGGCAGAGCTTATAATAATTGGTAGGGAGCCAAGATGGAGGTGCCCCAGTCCAGAATACAGATAGGTGTATTTAGATGTGCAATTTAAAATGTCAGACCTCTAGAACACATACAGGGCTTTTCATTATAGTGAATTGAAAAATAGCCAGACTGGAGATAGACACACTGAATATTTAAAATTCTGGAAAGAGCCATTTGCCGATTTATAAAGGAAGATGGGCAAATCGTTTCCCAAAATGGCAGGTATAGACTGTCACTGTTCCTTAATGTGTTAAACCGTTGGTAGTGTAAATATAAAAAATACTTTCATGTTAAATGGAAAAAAAAAAAAAAACACTACAAAAGCTTTTAAGTGCAATACGAACAGCCAATAATTACTAAACACAGGGTATTTTCACATTCCAGTAATATGTGTTAATGTCGTTCCGGTCTTACATTGAGAGACGGGGAGGCAGCCACTCTCCCAGCTGCTACAATGAAATCCATAATTAGAAGAGTGGCTCCTGGAAGGCCCAGTGAAAAGAATTGGGGCGAGCAGTGCTTGATGATTGTATTCACTATATCCTACAAAACAAAACATTAAGATTAGTGACACTCCAAAGATACGTCAACTAGTTTATCAAATTATTAAATGTTTACACAGCATTACTCAAGATCAAAATAAGAGGATTTTAACATAACGTCAAAGTGTTTGGATATTATTTAGACAATACCTGGTCTGTGTGAAGGAGGCCACAGTGCATGATGTTATAGAAGTGGGTTAAGAAATCCCGATTTGGAGACACATCTTGCCTTCTCTTCATGATCTTGCAGATCAGTTTATAAGCATGGAGTTTCCCCTGCTTGTATTTATCTGGCAACATGGTAGCCTGAAATTTAGATTTATATATGAGAAATTGGAAAATGGCGTTAATGTGGAGAAAACATACTATCAAATAAAAATGATTGGTGGCTCCAACATTCTACCAGCAAAACACAACAGATCAAACAGCAAAAAACAACCAAAGACCAAGACATATCTACAGCCATCCGATTGGTCAGTAGAGGGGTTTTGGGCAAAACGTATTAATCGGTTTACCTTTGCTCTCATCAGTCTTTTCTAGTGCAAACTATGGAGTCTCTAGTGCAGGCCTGCACAACTAGTGGCCCACCAGATGTTTTGAACTACAACTACCATGATTCCCTGGCTATCTGTTTAATTCAAAGACTCCTGGGTGTTGTAGTTCAAAACATCAGGAGGCAGAGAGACTCGCAGGTTGTGCAGTACTGCTTTAGCGGGATGTCATATCTCCACTGGTTATTGCATGAAGCCATGGGAAGGTCTCTGCTCTGTTTAACCCCTTAAGGACACATGACGTGTCTGACACGTCATGATTCCCTTTTATTCCATGATGCTGCCAGTGATTACAGTTTTTGAAACATCGAATACACATTTCATTCATGGAAAAGAGGTGCAAGAAGAGAGTCCTTTGAGTTACTTTTACTATTAAAATATTTAATAAAAAACATTACAGTTGTGTAGAAACAGCAATGTTTAAATTGCAGGGTACACATCTAGTGGCTTTCTTCCTGAGGAGTACAGTGATTGGCTCTGCAGCGATTGGCTGTGCATGTCTATCTCATCCAGAAGCACTGGATTGGATGAGATCACAGAAGACGTCAGCAAACCTGCTGAGGATTTCTGAGAGTGCGACTGAAGCCGAGGAGTGTCAGAAATGCATTTAACTTTCTTTTTCTTTTTTTGGGGGGGCAAAGGGTGCTGGACATTGAGCACAGCTTTAAAATGTAATCTAAAGTCAAGAAAAAACTATGGTTATTTTCGGGAGTATGGGTACCCTTTAATGATTTCTACATAAACTTAGCAATAACAGCGGCAGACGTCCATTCAAATTCAATCCAGGTATCACATTTAGATAATATATTTTTAAATAATACACTAAACGCTTTGACCATAAATACATAAAACATGCCAAGCAATATTACATCAACTGTAAGGAATAAAGGGAATTACCCATGCAACATGCTACGTATTAAAGGGTCTCTATAGGCACCCAGACCACATCAGCTCATTGAAGTTGTCTCGGTGCATATTCCCAGGTCCCTTAACCCTGCAATAGTAATTATTGCAGTTTTTGATAAACTGCAATAAATACATGCCAGGTTTAACCCCCCCTCTGGTGGCTGTCTGGTAGACTAGTTGTGGACATCCGGGTGGTTAGGCGACTTTTGGTCTCGTGATGGTGGACGTCCTTACTCTTTGCATGAGGACCCGCCGGCTGAGGAGGAGTCTGAACAAGCATCGGCGCTGGAATGAGGTAATTGACACAAGGGTAGGCACTATAGGGAGCTATAGTGCCAGAAAAACAAAACAACTTTGTTTTCCTGGCACTATAGTTTCCCTTTAAATTCACTATAAAACTAGGTATTTTACTTCTTACTTTAAAACCTGAATTATAAATGACCGAGATCTGTGTACAAAGTGTACTTTTTCATTACTGCACAACCAATGTGTACTTTATACATTTTATTAGAAAATAACCATTTTCACTGTGCTATACGCAAAGACAGCAAAGTTACTGGACAGATAACTTGTTCCATGCATTACCTTAAACAGCCAGGGAGTGAGTATCCTTAAGGGTGGGATCAGTACAGGAGGTGATGGAGAAGACTGGTTATCCAATGATATACCCAAATTATCTCGGATCTATATAACGCACATAAAAGAAAACATCAATTAATAAGATGCTATTAGATGCAAGATTGTATTCAGCATTAGAATGTATTTTAGTGCTATATGTTAAACCTGAGTGGAAAAAGACATTTAGGACACTAAGAAGCTAAGCACATATTTTAGAAACTAAAATAACAATTCCATTGATAATTCACATTACATTTAATTTATAGGTCCTCTGTGCCAGGGCTGAATTATTATTAGGGAGACACAACTTCTAGTTTGAGAAGTTAGAATGTCCGCTGGTATGATATTAGGACTGCAACACTAACGTTTTATTTGCAAAAGGGTCTTCAAGCCTTAACTGGGAAGTGTGAACAAGGGACTATAGAATTTTAAAATTTAGATCAAAACAAATCAACTGAAAAAAAACTCTCCAAACAATCTAAAACAAAGTGCATGAGATGGAAAAGGGACAAGCCCAGAGATTAGCTCAGTTGCACCACACAACGGAGAGCCAATTAGACATCTGGATAATCCCATCCACAAGGACAATCTAAAACCTGCATGAGAGATGGGGAGCAATATTGCATTTAAAAAACAAAAAAACATGTTATCAGTCCTTTGTGTTCTCTTAAAGCCTTTTCTTAGTTTGTTCTACATAATTCCCAACTTATGAATAAACCCACCTGTTTATTCTGGAATTACAATGCAAACATCAAATGATTGCCCTACTGAATATCTATAAACCACACATCTATAAAGCCACACTTCATGAGTTTATAGTAATAACATTAATATGACAAGGACAATGACAGATTCAGCTTCTCTCCAGACTACAGATTTGGTTAACCTGATCTACAAAATACCTTGGCCAAATTCTGCCACAGTTCACAGAGATAATCGAAAACCTGAGCGTGAATCTCCGGATTGGCGATATTATTGACATCTCCCAAAATCCCAAGCATTCTCCTCCACATGACCGTGGAAACGTCTGCATGCCAACCAGTAAGCGTTCCACCAGCCATGACACTGCAGCTCTCCAAAGGGAAGTCACAGGGCTCTGGCATAAAAATAAAAAAAATACAGAACAAAATTTTGAACTTAAACACAAACTTAAAAAAAAATATGACAAACACACATTTTAAGATTATATTAATTTATACACCTCCTCTTTCCCCCTAAGAGTTACCATTAGCAATACTTAAGCAACGGCCACTATACAGGATATAGTGCTGCCGCACCCTATAACATGACTGTGTAAAGTGATGCCAGAAATTGAGATTGCCGAGACCGGACTGTTTCTTGAGGCATCATAGACAAAGTATTGGGGTGGTCTCCCTAAGCAAGAGGCCATATGGACAGATGTCCACAACAAATTGATTTGCCTATCACTATCAACCAAAATAACATTATTACGTGGCATGTACTTGCTACTACTGGAAGTCTCAATTGTAAGGCTGTTCCAGTAATGTCTGAAATGGCTGCTACGTGCCATAGTAACAGTACTACAGGCAGTGTTTCAGAGCTGTGATTGGCACTGATGGTCAGGTGAAGCAGAGCATGCTGGGATCATGTTGTCAAAGTATTATTGTTGGCTTCGACCAGGTTAGGTTAAAGAAGAAAAAAAAATAGACGCTGGTCAGATAGATGCCAACTTGGCAAAAAGTTTCTAGAAAGCAAGTAAAACAGAAGAACAAAAAAAAAAAAAAAAAAAAGAGCATGCTTATAATATAATGCTATCATTTTCCCAAAAACTTTGGCAAAATGCTATGAATAACATCACTGGAAGAAATCTGTGGCATTTACCCAGATCATCAGGAGTTTGTAAAACTGAATGCTGAAGCTTTTCCTGCAGCTCGCCTTGATCTGAACTCACAGGAGCAGGGGAAGGTGTTTGTGTCCGTGATCCATGAGTGGAGACTGCTGGAGAAGCATTTTCAGAGCCTAAGGACAAACAGAAGATAAGATGAGCAGACTGTTAAAAGATAGCAGATGTACTAAGCTACCTGAAGGAGAGGGCCCATGAATGACACTGGACACATTCGAGATATGGGAGCTTCTTGTCCAATTCTTACTCTCTACCTTTTGGGGTTGGGTGGGAACCGTGAAAAACACCAAAATAACTAGATTGCTATGTACATTTATTAAACACTAAACAGAAGGATAATATTTTCATTACCGGTCACAACCATTCCTTCTGCACACAGGGCTTGTTGGTTAAGGCTGCTAGTTTCGGAGTCGATGTGAAGAGTTGTAAGACTTGCAACCTCTGGTTCCTCTGTGCTAAGGTGTACAGACCCAACATCTGTCTCCAGGGAGATAGGGACTGTTGAATCACCGCCAAATGGGAAACCTGCTAAAAATAAATTTGCTAACTGGAGCTGCTAAAAAAATGCAGGACTAGAAGAGATTCCACTAAATGTTAACCATAATGCATCCAGGCTCTCGAGATACCAAGTAAATGCCCCTGGAAATTTGAAATGTTTTTCTTTCCAATAAGTTACATTTTATTGCCACCTTTGAGGTCTATGACCAATGAAAAGAACAGTTTGAAGATGCTCATGGCTGATAGAGGCAGTTCTAAACTCATTAGAGGTCAGAAAAAAAACACTCCAAAAGCTACAGTGTGTATGCTCATGTTAAACTTTATTAAAAAAAATAACAAAAAAAACCAATAAACAACTAGCTTATAAATGTCCATGAGGGCAGATTCAGGAGTTCTGTTTCATGAAAAGGTCGCATATACTTCTCGTACTATGAAGCCAACTTACCTTCAAACTTTCGACCATCATATTGGAAGGCATTGAAAGAGTCTGAATGACTGTCCGAGCTAAGAAGCTCAC
The DNA here is from genome assembly GCF_036172605.1 of Pelobates fuscus. Taxonomy (NCBI): domain Eukaryota; kingdom Metazoa; phylum Chordata; class Amphibia; order Anura; family Pelobatidae; genus Pelobates; species Pelobates fuscus. The sequence continues at coordinate 25,238,608 of NC_086329.1, read as the reverse complement.
TACTTGCAGCACTTGCTGGGGAGGTCCACTCTGAAGGAACACCGGGGTCATCTGCTGGACGCATCTGGCTCTGCTTGTTAAGTGCATCAGGCAAGTCTTTTGGAACCTCTAAGCTGCCAGGGCTGCTACCTCTGCGAGTTAGAGTCTGAAAAAGAGCGACAAAGTCTAAATGTTTACATTATCCGCATTTTGGAGTGTTCTCTTGGCACTTTCTTATGTGCCCCCCCCCCACTCTCCTACACTCATCTGCCCCAACCATGTCTATTGCCTTCCACAAATTATCTTCTACTCATCACACATAGGGTGAACAAAATGGGGGGGGGGGGGGGGGGAGGGCTTTGGATTGGTACCTCTATCTGGTACCTGTTCAATCTCCACACCCACACGGACAAAACCACAAATACTGTTCTGGTCTTCTGTGGCATGTTCCAGCACTGGCTTTAATTCTGTCACTTTGCGTGTGGAAAAGGTAAAGTGCACTGATGAGCACAGTCTAACGTGTTTCGTTAATACACGTCACCAGAGGAAAGAATTGAAGTGAGTGATGGTACGCATTTCCACAGAAAGATCCGATTCTCCATTTCATCTGGACATCCAGAGGTGGCTTAGAAAGGGACATCCCACTGTGCCTGCCACTAGATTATAAAGACGTTTTTATGTGCCTAAACCTCTGCTTGGAAATGTGAGGTTTAAATGTATGTGCCTGAATAAATATTTGTTATAAAGCAAGCACAATGTTGATGTGATTTTATATTCCAGATTACTCACTACATTTTAAGATTTGAGGATATTTAGACATTTTGTTTATATACCTGGACTATGGATTTAATGCATTATTGATTGCAGTTTATTAATTTTTCGGTGCGTTTTTGCTGGTTATTGTTTAGTACTGATATTTTCCCAAGTATCTGGACACATACTAAGTGTATATAGAACACTTTACTTTTCTGGTTAGTGAAATTGTAAAAGTGTATTAAAAAATTAGCTTTAATTATTTTCTCTGATGTTGTTCTACCTGGAGGACACTAGCTCACTAAAGTGCACACCACTTGCGGGAAATATTTCCATTTTAACCTCTGTCAATTACTTTTCCTATTCTATTAGTATATATACATAAAAAAAAAATATATAGTTAGACAATCGTACCAAATTAGTGCCTGATCGTAATCTCTCAGCTATAAACTCGTCCATTAGATCTGGGATGTTTGAGTTAGAGCTGACGTCATTGCTGAGGTCATTGAGTTGGGGTCCGAAGTCTTCTTTACTGGCTAAGAAAAATAAAATTTAAAAATAATTGTGAAATGGTCCATTTTAAAAATCGCAAAGGAGAAAATTAAAGGAACACTTTAAGCACAATAACAACGTTAGCAAAATAAAAGGGATGTTTCTATGTAGATCACGTCCATGCAGTCTCACTGTTCAATTTTTGCTATAACACTCTGTTTATACAGCCATTGCCACACATCACTTGGCTGGGACTTACGTATCCTTCCTACACTTTTTCAACAGTGAGTTTAAGTTAGAAGTTCTTCTCTTCTGCTCTGTAAATTGGCTGTTAGAGCCTGCAGCAGACTTCTGTGTGTGATTAAAGTCCAATTAACAGAGCAGGTGATAAGAACTGCTAAAACACATTGTGCAAGATAGGCTTAAAAATGAAACACTGAGGCGGTATGAGATAGGGGACGTGTTGCAAATGGTGCATAAACAGAGATATCCAACTCCTAAACGTCAGAGAATTGAACAGTGACACTGCAGGGGCATGGTCTTTAAAGCAAAACTTTATTTTAATCTAAAGTAGTTTTGGTGCTTAGAGCATCCCTTTAAACAGAAGCTAAAAATAAAAAAAAAATGCTAAGAGAGGGCATGCAATTAGGGGGGGGGATATCAGCACTGTTGTAGGCAATATAACAACGCTGGGGATTAGTAAGTGCTGAACGTATATATAAAGTATCAATAAAAAGCTAGAGTTAGTCAAAATTTGGATGAAATCACAAAAGCAGGTGCATTTGTTGGGGAGATGCATTGGAGAGAAGCAGGAGGATTTTAAGATCCATTGGGTAGGTGGGATTCATTTCCCAAACTGCGCTGATGCATTATCTTTCAGTCTTTAGCTATACATCGTCATACTTTGATACTGAACTTGAAGTACTATTTGGAACATTCCAGCTTTAATGTAGAATTGTATACTTATAGCCCAGGCCGTGCAGTCAATGCTGTGCCACATTAAAAGAAAAGTAGATTCAACGCCGTGCAGGCCTAGACATTCCATAAAAGGAAATAAAGAAGGCACACGTTCAAAGGAAGAGAAGAGTTGAAAGGTACTAGGGTATCTGTAACGTGGATATGCACATAATTTACAACACAAACCTACAATTCTGCATTCAGCCTTAGGAGACGAAAAAATATATAAACTGCCTGTCGACAGACAAGCACCATTCCAAAACCAGCTACCATCTCCAAGAGAACAAATGTAATCTAAATGTAAAATAATATCAAGCTAGGGTATCCAAAAGGACTGAGGCCACCAGTCGTTTGTTTTTATTCCATTGTCTTTTAAATACGGATTTTTGCTGTGACTGTCCACATCCTTACGCCAACAGTATTTTCAGTGTAACACGTTTTCCCTCACCCATCAATAATGTTTGCGGCATTGGAGCAGTGATACGACTAGATCACACACTCCTGCCACATTCCGTGATCGATTAGTTTCACAGTGGATGGCACAATGATGTTATGTCACATACCTTCCAATTATGTTTCTTAATTCAAAAAGTACAAGAATAAGCAGCGGGAGGCAGCTGTCATATACAGGGAGTGCAGAATTATTAGGCAAGTTGTATTTTTGAGGATTAATTTTATTATTGAACAACAACCATGTTCTCAATGAACCCAAAAAACTCATTAATATCAAAGCTGAATATTTTTGGAAGTAGTTTTTAGTTTGTTTTTAGTTTTAGCTATTTTAGGGGGATATCTGTGTGTGCAGGTGACTATTACTGTGCATAATTATTAGGCAACTTAACAAAAAACAAATATATACCCATTTCAATTATTTATTTTTACCAGTGAAACCAATATAACATCTCAACATTCACAAATATACATTTCTGACATTCAAAAACATAACAAAAACAAATCAGTGACCAATATAGCCACCTTTCTTTGCAAGGACACTCAAAAGCCTGCCATCCATGGATTCTGTCAGTGTTTTGATCTGTTCACCATCAACATTGCGTGCAGCAGCAACCACAGCCTCCCAGACACTGTTCAGAGAGGTGTACTGTTTTCCCTCCTTGTAAATCTCACATTTGATGATGGACCACAGGTTCTCAATAGGGTTCAGATCAGGTGAACAAGGAGGCCATGTCATTAGATTTTCTTCTTTTATACCCTTTCTTGCCAGCCACGCTGTGGAGGACTTGGACGCGTGTGATGGAGCATTGTCCTGCATGAAAATCATGTTTTTCTTGAAGGATGCAGACTTCTTCCTGTACCACTGCTTGAAGAAGGTGTCTTCCAGAAACTGGGAGTTGAGCTTGACTCTATCCTCAACCCGAAAAGGCCCCACAAGCTCATCTTTGATGATACCAGCCCAAACCAGTACTCCACCTCCACCTTGCTGGCGTCTGAGTCAGACTGGAGCTCTCTGCCCTTTACCAATCCATCCATCTGGCCCATCAAGACTCACTCTCATTTCATCAGTCCATAAAACCTTAGAAAAATCAGTCTTGAGATATTTCTTGGCCCAGTCTTGACGTTTCAGCTTGTGTGTCTTGTTCAGTGGTGGTCGTCTTTCAGCCTTTCTTACCTTGGCCATGTCTCTGAGTATTGCACACCTTGTGCTTTTGGGCACTCCAGTGATGTTTCAGCTCTGAAATATGGCCAAACGGGTGGCAAATGGCATCTTGGCAGCTGCACGCTTGACTTTTCTCAGTTCATGGGCAGTTATTTTGCACCTTTGTTTCTCCACACGCTTCTTGCGACCCTGTTGACTATTTTGAATGAAACGCTTGATTGTTCGATGATCACGCTTCAGAAGCTTTGCAATTTTAAGAGTGCTGCATCCCTCTGCAAGATATCTCACTATTTTTGACTTTTCTGAGCCTGTCAAGTCCTTCTTTTGACCCATTTTGCCAAAGGAAAGGAAGTTGCCTAATAATTATGCACACCTGATATAGGGTGTTGATGTCATTAGACCACACCCCTTCTCATTACAGAGATGCACATCACCTAATATGCTTAATTGGTAGTAGGCTTTCGAGCCTATACAGCTTGGAGTAAGACAACATGCATAAAGAGGATGATGTGGTCAAAATACTAATTTGCCTAATAATTCTGCACGCAGTGTAGACTTCTGACATCTCAAAAACTGAGAACAGTACAGGCAAAGCTTGGAGAGAGGGACAGGAAGTAAGAAGGACGGACAGAATGGCGCTGTGAAGATTAAAAAATTGTGAAGGAGAGAGGATGGAGTGATGTGAGAAATGGAACAGATGTGGAAGATATAGAAGATTGAATTAGGAGAGGATGGAGTGATGTGAGAAATGGAACGGATGTGGAAGATACAGAAGATGGAATTAGGAGAGGATGGAGTGATGTGAGAAATGGAACGGATGTGGAAGATATAGAAGATGGAATTAGGAGAGGATGGAGTGATGTGAAAAATGGAACGGATGTGGAAGATATAGAAGATGGTATTAGGAGAGGATGGAGTAATGTAAGAAATGGAACGGATGTGGAAGATACAGAAGATGGAATTAGGAGAGGATGGAGTGATGTGAGAAATGGAACGGATGTGGAAGATATAGAAGATGGAATTAGGAGAGGATGGAGTGATGTGAGAAAGGGAACAGATGTGGGAGATATAGAAGATGGAATTAGGAGAGGATGGAGTGATGTGATAAATGGAACGGATGTGGAAGATATAGAAGATGGAATTAGGAGAGGATGGAGTGATGTGATAAATGGAACAGATGTGGGAGATATAGAAGATTGAATTAGGAGAGGATGGAGTGATGTGAGAAATGGAACGGATGTGGAAGATACAGAAGATGGAATTAGGAGAGGATGGAGTGATGTGAGAAAGGGAACAGATGTGGGAGATATAGAAGATGGAATTAGGAAAGGATGGAGTGATGTGAGAAATGGAACAGATGTGGGAGATATAGAAGATGGAATTAGGAGAGGATGGAGTGATGTGAGAAATGGAACGGATGTGGAAGATATAGAAGATTGAATTAGGAGAGGATGGAGTGATGTGAAAAATGGAACGGATGTGGAAGATACAGAAGATGGAATTAGGAGAGGATGGAGTGATGTGAGAAATGGAACGGATGTGGAAGATACAGAAGATGGAATTAGGAGAGGATGGAGTGATGTGAGAAATGGAACAGATGTGGAAGATATAGAAGATTGAATTAGGAGAGGATGGATTGGTGTGGGAAATGGAACAGATGTGGGAGATATAGAAGATTGAATTAAGAGAGGATGGAGTGATGTGAGAAATGGAACGGATGTGGAAGATACAGAAGATGGAATTAGGAGAGGATGGAGTGATGTGAGAAAGGGAACAGATGTGGGAGATATAGAAGATGGAATTAGGAGAGGATGGAGTGATGTGAGAAATGGAACAGATGTGGGAGATATAGAAGATGGAATTAGGAGAGGATGGAGTGATGTGAGAAATGGAACGGATGTGGAAGATATAGAAGATTGAATTAGGAGAGGATGGAGTGATGTGAGAAATGGAACGGATGTGGAAGATATAGAAGATTGAATTAGGAGAGGATGGAGTGATGTGAGAAATGGAACGGATGTGGAAGATACAGAAGATGGAATTAGGAGAGGATGGAGTGATGTGAGAAATGGAACGGATGTGGAAGATACAGAAGATGGAATTAGGAGAGGATGGAGTGATGTGAGAAATGGAACAGATGTGGAAGATATAGAAGATTGAATTAGGAGAGGATGGATTGGTGTGGGAAATGGAACAGATGTGGAAGATATAGAAGATTGAATTAGGAGAGGATGGATTGGTGTGGGAAATGGAACAGATGTGGAAGATATAGAAGATGGAATTAGGAGAGGAGGGAGAAATTAAATAGGAGATGGAAGCAGAAGAGTAAAGTGGAATAGAATGGGAGTGGAGGGACATTATAAAAGGAAAATTGAGTAAGGCGTCAGTGAAAAATGGATATTTAATGGGAATGGGAAAAGGCACACAGAATGGACAGGAGGGGTGACATGTAATGAGAAAAGAGAAGTGATTGGTGACAAGATAAGATAAGGTAGGTGCAGAGACCTACCTGTGCTGCATAATTATAGATTCATTAGCAAAGGTGGACCCATCAAGATTGCACATCTTAAACAGATTAAAAGATCTTTAAACAGAGTTCTGAGTATTATTTTAGAATACCTATAAGAAAAAGATACCACCAATGGGATAAGAGCTCCAGTTCTTTACAAATATTTGTAAAACCACAATATTGTTAAACGTTTGCAAAACTGTCCATATATTTTTGCATGCCAAAAACGTTTAAGTGCACATACCTAGAACCTCAGATTACTAGCACTCTTAGATTCAGCAAATACAAAGCCACTGTAAGGGAAATGTATCTCTGGCAGAGCCCACAAATTAAATCAAGATGCCTCATGTACCGTAACATGAGTTGACAGCAAAAAAAATTTATTTAGCAGATGTATACATATGGTGCAATCACCATAGGAAATAATTAAATGTCTATTGACTCTAGTGGATCCACATTTTCTAAGTGTTTCACATTGTGTAGATTCACCCCCCTATTATAATATGGGGGGGGGGGGGAATTTATTCTACAAAATGCATTGTACATGCATGTCGGGTTTGTTTTTGGAAAGGATGACAGCAATTTCAAGCTTTGGGAGGCTTTGATAATACAAGTGTTATTTTCTCAGGAAAACAGTTTACAAGTTTCCCTCCAGGTAACGTTTCCCAGGAACCAGCACTTCTGTTGGCACGCAAAACTAACACAAGGAACACTGAAAGCAAACGCTAACAAACAGTAACAGAAACATACATTTTTCAGAACTCGTGGCAACAGATCTGATCACACATTGGCAACAGAAATTTTAGTAACTCTTGCAAAATATTTTAAGGCAGGACAAACGCAATGTGTTTGGGCAGAGTTCTGTATTGAAATGATCTGGCATGACCAGGATTAAGAATTAAATTTTGCAAACAGGACTTGTGCTGCGTAAAGTGTGTCACCTCAAACATACCTTTCTCCAATTGTTTCCTCTTCTCTTCCTCTTTCAAAATTTCTTATTTTATTAATTCCTTATCTATTTCTCTTTAAAATAACACATTTGTCAGGCATAGGGAAAACAAGGAAGACAAAAATAGTCCCTATTTTACCTTGTGTTTTAAAGAGAAATATACCAGAAATTAAGAATAGAACAGATTCTGAAAGAGAAAGAAGAATCAATAGGAGAAAGGCACCCTAAACTGTATTCCTAATGCTAGTGTCCCTCTGCCTCCGCGCCCCTCCCCAGATGTTGAAAAAGTAAAAAACCCTGTTAACACTTGCCCGTTTCCCTCTGCGCTGGATCGGTCGTCTCCTTCAGCGATGTCATACAGAAAGGGGAGCATAATGTGCATGTAGCGTGGCGAGCGCATGTAAATTAATTTAACCCTTGCACTGCTATAAACACGGTCATGTGCACATACAGCACTACTGAAGGAATGCCTAAATGGGGATTACTGAATAAATAAGTCTTTATTTTTGTTTAAAACCTAAGTAATTAAGCAAGCCAAAAGCTGTAAGTTATATAAAATGTGTGTTGGTGTATATAAATTCTGGAATGTTGGTGAGTCATGAGGACTGGTTTCACACCGTGCTCCTGTACGGCTCATGTGCTGGTTTTGGCATTTTGTGGGATACGTAGAATTTCAAAAGATATTCAAACTTTTTGTTGAGCTGTATGCCTGTGTAACGTGCATCCTAATTGGATACTATCAAATGTACATAGTTAAACGCCTGTGCCGTTGACATTCTAAGAACAACTGCAGAAACAAAAGTCTCGACAAAGATGCCATGGCTGCTATTGCACACGTGATGTCGTAGTGAACGACAAAACTTAATTGTACTCCTCCTGCTCTATATTGCCCCAAGACAAAAACTCTGTAGTGTTAATAAGCCTAAATAAATAAAATAGACGTTTACAAGACAGAACAATTCACAGGACTGATTGCTCCCGAGCCAGGAGATTACTATACTCATCTCACAGGGAGGCGAGGAAATTAGTACAGAAAGCAGAGCTGCTGGAAAGGTAAGGAGGGAATCAGGATTATTATTTAACATAGGATAGATCAGCCACAGGGAAGCCACATGCAAAGATCCCAAAGAGGGTGTCAACGAGGCACAGGTGAGGGATAAGCGGCAAGTCATCCCAGAAGAAGCTGCTGATTGCTGGCAGCTGTTTTTTTTTTTTTTTCCGGCTGCAATACAAAGCCAAACAGGTGTTGCGTCTCTGCATGTGCTCTGGGAACACATCCAGAGCGGGGGATCTCACCTGCTGCCTTCCTTCCAAAATAGCCCAAAACATGACCGTACAGGTCCTTCAGTGGAGCCTCGGCTGCCATCCTTTGCTGCTTCGGCACGGACACGTTGGCCTTAGGTTTTGAGAGAGCATGAACAACAGTTTTATATACGCCACCTAAGGACGCATGAGAAGGGGCTCGCTCCTGACTTCTAGCTCTTGGCCTGGTGTGGCCACATTCCTTCTGGACTTGTGAAGGAGGAAAATGTACCTCAGTGTGCTCACTGCCTGGTTGGCTAACTCCCGATGCTATCCTAACTGCGCCAATTGCTGCATATGCAGTAGACTTCCCTTGCTCTCCTGTCACCTGGGAGTTAGAACTTAAACTGCTTAATTTCCGCAGCCTAACCCTCCAAGGGACATCTTTGTTCTCCATTGAATTGTAGAAAAGCACTGCCTCAGTGGCTGGGCGGAAAGTGACCTGCACACTGTTGCGTTTCCGACGCATGGCTTTGGCCTTGTGTGTTACAGAATCGCACAAGTTCTTTATCACTGGCCCATGTTCACTGCCTGAAGAATGGTGAGATTGGGAAGATGCCCAGTCAGATGTTTCATCTTCCTCTGCGGCAGATTGTCTGCAAAGAACCCTCTTTTTCCCCCCTTGTGCCAGACCTCCTTTATCACTATCTGATCCTTCTACATCAGCCTGAATTCTAACATGGAGGTCTCTTGACCTACCTGCCACTTTCATCCCGCCAGGTTTTCTAGATAAACAACCCTCGCCCACTAAACTGCTACTGGTCTGGTCTGAGGGAGTTGTATGGTGGAATCCTAGTGAAGGAGCCTCAGCTCTGCTGCATGCTTCTACCTGGTCACAATACTCGACTTTAGAATCTTTTATGCCAGATCCTGTCCTGTTTCTTTCTCCCTCTTGCAACTGCATTTCATGTTCCTTTAGATACTCCCTTAAATGAGGCAAAAGATCTGTACCCTCTAACTCTTCATACCAGCCCTGTTCCATAGCTGCATCTGTTAATCCAGCTGAGCCAGCCAGCTGGCAGAGATGGTCATAAATGCTGCCGTCGACTTGGGTTAGGGGTGCCTCCTGCCAGTGTGTGTTAGAACAAGGGGGGTCCGAAACCAGAGGGGAGGGACGATCAGCAACAGGCACTGCACCTTTGGCTCTCTCAGTTGAGAAGGGACCCAGGATGTCAGAGGTACTGCTACTGCGAGGCAGTGTTGATGTCTCTTCAGTAACGGCTCCAAACGTCTCACTAGGAGTCTCCTCGCTCTGTGAATAATGTCTTACCCTTGGAGGGCGCGAATGTGTGGTGGCATCGTCCATATCTGTCAGATAAAAAATAAAATAAAAAAAGAAAGACAAAAAACAAACAACATACGTTTGTCAGAATAACAACAGAACAATAATGGTTTAAAAGACAGGTAAAGAAACCTTAATACGCAGGAGTTAAGTGTATATACAAAAACAGATGTTGGAACATCAAACCTTGCAGCTGTGTAGAAAGAAGACTATTCTTACTGTATTAGAATAATAATTCCAATAAATCACTAGCCACGTTACAAAGTTAAATTAACTATTCTTCAAAGATAAGCTTGCATCTGCACATTGCTTTAGAGATCACTAAAGGAACAATGTAACGAAACAATGCTTGATGCGTTTGTGGAAACAATGTCAGGCCAATTTGCAATGTGAAACGTTACCATGTTCTAACAGATGACATCACTTTTGTCTTTTGTAATTTATACAATTGCAAAAAGACAAAGAAAAAAAAAAAACTATGTTCCTGAAAAAGCCCACTGTAGTGCACAATAACCTGTACAGGATTATACACTAAAACATGGTGCAGATCATCAAAGGGAGCTGAAAAACAGGCATGGGGTCCAAAATGTAATTGAATGTGGCACTACATGATACATACTTTGTTTTGCAAAAAAAAAAAAGTGCTGACACTTTAATGCTACTACTAACACGAATATGGCTGGAGTAGTTATTCTCACTTACGTGTACAATACGATTTGGTTTTTTTGTGAATTACCCTTTAACAGTGCTTTAACTGAATCTATTTTGAATATACACAGACTTCTTTATACACAGGTAGAGTGTTTTTTAGCGGTTGTATTAGGTTTGCCCAGGAGACATGAGTTAATAAACTGGGCCAGACGACCTTTTCGTTAGTAATATAAATTATCTGCATGCATATGACAGGCAGAGGCAGGAAGCGGAAGCTAATGCAAACATATTTACCCCCCCCCCAAAAAATAATAATGGGCAACTTAGGGAGGCATAATGCAGATTAGGGCAAACGGCAGCCATGTTCAACAATAATGAGAGATGTAATTCAACAGCCAGAGAGCTGCATGTTACTTGGCTCTAAATTAATTCTAGATTTTATAAAAAGTCAACTGAATTTGGCTTTTATTACAATCATTGCTTGCCAACATAACTGAAAAAAAAAAAAAAAGATAATTTTGCTATACATTTATAGTCCATTTAGCAGTCCCCATGTGATCACCCTGTGGCTGGGTTCTGGTATAAATGATAATTCTGAAGCTCGTTTTTGCTCCATTTGCATAAATCGTACACTGCGAGTAATGTTACGTCATTACGGTCTGATCCTTCAAGGCTTTATTCCAAAAAAAATATTCTTCTTTGACATCTTCCACTCTTTACAGCACAATCTTAAAAATGATGGCATATGTGCATAACAATGGGCAGTTCCTACAGTCGTAGCATTTTAAATGTTTGTGGTCATTTTCTAGTCCTCTATAATAAGGGACACACGGCAAAAAAGATCGGCCAAAATAGCCAATTAAGGGGGGGGGGGGGAGAAATCTTTTTCATTTTTTTCATTTTTACACAGCTTAGTCTAAATCGTGCAATTTCTTTGCTAATTCTCCACAAATATGGGTTCAGTGAATAAATATTATAGAAATTTAGAGAATTAATAAAAGCACCATTCATTGTTGCCGGTGGTTTTGACAAGTTCCTGTAGAAGAGCCCAAATAACGATCTATGAAATTATGGCAGAATACAAGCCTTGTGCATTTGGAGTAGTCAAATACAGATTTCTCCTACTTTTTTTCTCTCACATTTCAATTACTGTTGACAGTCCAAATATTTACAGGTAACAATTTGACCCTAGCAGATTGCTGTTCTACCCCTGTTTAATTTCTATGCATGCGCAGCAAAAATCTCACTCATATTTGTGGAGAAGACAAATGAACGCAAACAGTGCACAGATTTGGTATGTTGTGAAAAGTGGAGCTTTTTTTTTAGTGCTTATTTGACATCTCACTTGTTTAGTGGGCAAACTCTTGGGAGATTATACTGGAATTGTTAAGTATCAAATTGCACAAAATCAATCAGTTAAAAACACATTCCCTAACCAGATCACAAATAAAGACAGGAATATGAAACTTAGAACTTACAATGCGACTGCGGTAACAATACATTTATTTTTTTTATGGCTTAGAAAATAAATGAAAATACCAACTAAATCAGAAACATTATGCTTACAGTTCATTATTGTTAAGTGTTCTCAAACTTTTTTTGCCTCTCCAGTAATTTTTATAATTTTAATGGGAAACTAAAATTAACAAAAAATGTGTCCAGTTTCCAAAATGATTTCAAATAACTGTAATCATTATAACTGAAAATAAAATATTACAGGTAATAGAACGGTTTGTGTAATTTTGTAATGAATGTATAGAGCTTCATCTCTCTTTATTTTATCTTCTGGCTTACCACAACTGAGTAGTCATTTAAAGCTCTATTTGATCAGAAACATTTGACTATCTACAAACACCACTTACAATTTTATGGTCTTAAATCATCCAAAGTACATTCTAGAGATGCCAAACATTTGTGCATGATGTCAGGATTCTAGAAAGCACTCGAGCGATTAATTGCCTGAATGGGGTTTGGTCAAAGAAACGATGCTTTTAATCAAAGAGGATAAAATATGGTCGCCCCCATAGAGGAAGGGCATGCAAGGAGCTGCTCGAAAAAAGTAATTTATTTCAATGTAAACATTACAAAATAATACACAAATGGGCTATAATACATGCAATCTTTCATGGTCAGATTGTCATTCAGATATCTATTCTTTTATGCGACTTCAATGAACAAATATAGGACAATTATAATGCTTAGAATCCATTAGAAGAGAAATTATATGTCAGTTCCCACTTCAAAAGCCTGGCTGGCAAACTACCACTTGACAGCCAGGCTAGATATGGTACAATAGCAATTAGCAAGTTTGAGAATCACTTAACGGACGCAGATTAGTTGTGAATCAGACAGAGGGCGTGCACATAAGTAAAAAAATGCAACACGACATCTCCCTTCCGCTGGCAACTAAAAGCAATAACAAACTGTTCTCTGAATGGTAAGACGGGCTGCAGACAGTGAAATGGGAGTGCAGACAGAGGTGCCACTACCTGACAGCTCATCGGAAAGCAGAGTGAGAACAATATCAGGCGGAAGGGGTTTGGAAGGATGAATCAGGACAGGTGCACTTTTAGCGCTGCGGATAGAGGCGGATGGCAGGGCACTGTCCCCAATGGATCGGCTCCTCATGGCTTTAAAAAGAAAAAGATAGAGAGAAAGAAAGAAAGAAAGAAAGAGGAAAAGAGAGGGAGATAAAGACAGATAGAGAGGAGAGATTGGGGAGAAGAGGGGCCAGAGAGGAAAGAAAAGTAACCAATGAGAGAGCTGAAAAACCACAAGAAGCAGCAAGAAAGTGGAAAAACAGAAACAAAACAGTGGAACGGAAAAGTGGGATTTTCAGATCTGCCATGTTTTCCTGGGCACATGTCATTTATGTAGGCTGATGGGCAGTGCAGGAAAAGTTCTGTCATGCAGTAGGTAGACTAGATCTTTGGGAAAGAGAAGTCCAGTAAACAACCAAGGAAGTTCCTTTAGGATTGAATGCAATGCTTATGTCAAATCTACATAATGCAAGGCAGAACATTTCACCTGAAATCCATAAGTACGCAAAAGTGATGGTGCCCAGAAAAACGTTGGGGAACTGGAAATTCTACAAGGAGGTTATACGATTTGGGTATTACTCACTCAACAACATCTCGTTTTAGAACAGAGATGCTAAATCTAAACAATTAAAGATTAGTTGGAAGAAATTTCCAACCGGACATCTATGGTTTACAGTTTGCATCTCTGTTGTCAACAGTGTTTAGTGAATAATTCCAGTCCATCACTTTGTTCTCTAGGGACGAGGCGGAGAAAAGATGAATAAAAAAAACATGAAATCAAAAAGGGTGGAGCAATGACAAATACAAAACAGAGAGACAGGAGAGATAACATACCACAAACAGTCAATAACACAATAATGTACTGAACGCACATGAAAGCAGACAGACTAAGTGGAAGCTAGACCTCTGAGCTAAGTGGTCTCCTAATTTCATAAGTGTACAGAGAGAAGAAAGGAAGGGGTTCTAAATTAAGAAAGTGATCTATATAAGCAGCCTGCTGAAAACGTTGTGCTGTGGTTAGCATATAAAACAATTTGCTTTTTACAACTGACTCAAATTCTTATTATGCGTTTGTGATGTGTGCTCTGTGGCATAATGTAAGAAAGACTTGTACAAAATCCTGAGAAAATGAATATATTTCATTAATCTACCCGTACATTTATAGAGATCTCACAACAGCAAAAGTTGATCACAATGATAGTATCTGTTTTAACAGAAAGTAAATGAAGACAGTTTTAGTATTTTGGGCATTCAGATCAATATAAATGTATTGTTATCAAATTGGTTCTGTTCCCAGCTAGGCTCTCCACGTTGATCATCCTACCCTGAAATATGTGGGCTGCACTTCTTGATACTGAAAAACCTGGCTTTTAATGTAACACAATTTGATGGCAATCATTTGCCTTCCAGAGGTAGGTAAAATAGTTCCTAGAAATGCAGCAGTTTGTGTTAACCTACAACATGAGAAACTGATTCAGGAAAGAAATATATATTTTCTTTTTAAGTTTTACCTGTAATATACTAAATAAAACAAATCGATATTTATTAAAATATTGAGAAACCCATCTACAAAACACTTGCTTAACCAAAATAAATGGTAAACAATGGGCTAAAAAAGCCTTACAATTTGTTTTTTAAGTTCAAAATAAAAAATGAAGTTAAATAGATCTTTACTACCTGTGTGTATATGGACCTGGGTGGATACTTTATGGCTTTGAGATTTGTAAAACACAATGTGAGCACTGACAGTAAGTGAAGAGTGCTTTGTACCAATACATCTGCAATTATAAAAGGTGATCCTTTAAGGTGCTGAGTTATGATTAGTACTGTGGGTGTACCGCAATGGTTCGGGCATAAAGAATCTTCATATATTAAAAAGCTAAAGCTGCGCCAATTATGTGTCTCTCCCTAAAGTTGCGATCACAATAGTTCCCTTGCTATAGATGTCAAACTATGAAAATGAAGATAAAATATCAGCTGAAAAAAAGTGTCTATATATTTCATGAATGTGATTTACATACCAATAGTTTTCTGGCGCACAATGCTTCTGGCTTTCTCTGTGCCAGGGGATCCAGTAGTAGTGGCGCTGCGTTGGCGCATAGGTGCCTGACCAGGTTGTTCTCTGCTCCAGCCTCGGGTAAAGCTTGACTTGTCAACAGAGACTTTCTGGAAATCATGTCCTGCAAGCAGATAAACATCAAACAAAAGGACGTGTAAGTCAAACGAATTTCACTACAAAGTGAGGCTCAAAAAACAAATGAAAATAAATTAAATAAAACCAATTAAATTGGAGATCTGACCTTTGCCCTTATGTTTCTTCTGCTTCTGTTCACTCAGCTTGTCTAAAGGCAGCTCGTTCAAATCAAGGTGGTAGACATTCTTGGAGAGAACTTTGGTCAGAGTCTCCATGGTGTGGGCCCATTCTGTAGCCTGCTCTTCCCAGTAAGTCAGCGAGGACATAACCGCTAGCAGATCATCCCACAATTCCCGAGAAACACTAACATGCAGGCTTGACTTGATCCAGGCCACAATCAAAGTCTAGGGTATAAGAACAAATATATTCGAATTTATATGTGCAAGGTCTCCCAAGCAGAGAAACTGTACAGATCTACTTAAGATCGTAAAGCGTTAACAAGTAAGCCTCAAAATAGCAAAATGAAATAAGATTTGAAAAAATTACATTTACAGAAAAACAAATCAATGCTATTCCTCAACTAGCATTAAAAAGAGTAGTGGGCCTGGAGGCTTTTTTGGATAGATTATTAGATCTGTTTGTGTTGCAGAAAAGACAGTCTGAAACATAGAAACATAGAATGTGACGGCAGATAAGAACCATTCGGCCCATCTAGTCTGCCCAGTTTTCTAAATACTTTCATTAGTCCCTGGCATTATCTTATAGTTAGGATAGCCTTATGCCTATCCCACGCATGCTTAAACTCCTTTACTGTGTTAACCTCTACCACTTCAGCTGGAAGGCTATTCCATGCATCCACTACCCTCTCAGTAAAGTAATACTTCCTGATATTATTTTTAAACCTTTGTCCTTCTAATTTTAGACTATGTCCTCTGGTTGTGGTAGTTTTTCTTCTTTTAAATATAGTCTCCTCTTTTACTGTGTTGATTCCCTTTATGTATTTAAATGTTTCTATCATATCCCCCCTGTCTCGTCTTTCCACCAAGCTATACATGTTAAGATCCTTTAACCTTTCCTGGTAAGTTTTATCCTGCAATCCATGAACCAGTTTAGTAGCCCTTCTTTGAACTCTCTCTAACGTATCAATATCCTTCTGAAGATAGGGTCTCCAGTACTGTGTACAGTACTCCAAGTGAGGTCTCACCAGTGTTCTGTACAAAGGCATGAGCACTTCCCTCTTTCTACTGCTAATACCTCTCCCTATACAACCAAGCATTCTGCTAGCATTTCCTGCTGCTCTATTACATTGTCTGCCTACCTTTAAGTCATCAGAAATAATCACCCCTAAATTCCTTTCCTCAGATGTTGAGGTTAGGACTCTATCAAATATTCTGTACTCCGCCCTTGGGTTTTTACGTCCAAGATGCATTATCTTGCACTTATCCACATTAAATGTCAGTTGCCACAACTCTGACCATTTTTCTAGTTTACCTAAATCATTTTCCATTTGGCTTATCCCTCCTGGAACATCAACCCTGTTACATATCTTGGTATCATCCGCAAAAAGACACACCTTACCATCAAGACCTTCTGCAATATCACTAATAAAAATATTAAAGAGAATGGGTCCAAGTACAGATCCCTGAGGTACCCCACTGGTGACAAGCTTCAAATATACTCCATTGACTACAACCCTCTGTTGCCTGTCACTCAGCCACTGCCTTACCCATTCAACAATATTGGAATCCAAACTCAAAGATTGCAGTTTATTGATAAGCCTTCTATGTGCAACAGTGTCAAAAGCCTTACTGAAATCTAGGTAAGCAATGTCTACTGCACCACCCTGATCTATAATTTTAGTTACCCAATCAAAAAAATCAATAAGATTAGTTTGGCATGATCTCCCTGAAGTAAACCCATGTTGTCTCTGATCTTGAAATCCATGTGTTTTTAGATGTTTAACAATCCTATCCTTTAACATGGTTTCCATCACTTTCCCCACTACTGAAGTAAGGCTTACTGGCCTATAGTTGCCCGACTCCTCCCTATTACCTTTCTTGTGAATGGGCACAACATTCGCTAACTTCCAATCTTCTGGGACTACTCCTGTTATCAATGATTGGTTAAATAAATCTGTTAATGGTTTTGCTAGTACACCACTAAGCTCTTTTAATAGCTTTGGGTGTATTCCATCAGGTCCCATTGACTTATTTGTCTTTACTTTTGACAGTTGAAATAGAACCTCTTCCTCTGTAAACTCACGTGTAATAAATGACTCATTTATCCTTTTTTTAACAGAGGTCCCTTTCCTTCATTTTCAGCTGTAAATACCGAACAAAAATATTCATTGAGGCAGTCAGCTAGACCTTTATCCTCATCTACATACCTTCCTTCTTTTGTTTTTAATCTAACTAATCCTTGTTTTACTTTTCTTTTCTCATTTATGTATCTAAAAAAAGTTTTGTCCCCCTTTTTTACTGACTGTGCTATTTTCTCTTCTGTGTGTGATTTGGAAGCTCTTATAAATTGCTTAGCCTCTTTCTGCCTAATCTTATAGGTCATTCTGTCTTCCTCACTCTGTTTTTTTTTATAATTACTAAATGCTAACTTTTTGTTTTTTACTATTTTGGCCACATCTGCGGAGTACCACAGTGGTTTCTTGAATTTTTTGCTTTTACTGACAAGCCTAATGCAATTTTCTGTTGCCTTCAGTAGTGCAGCTTTTAAATAATCCCATTTATTTTGGACTCCATTTAAGTTGCTCCAGTCTGATAATGACTCCTGAATATATATATATATATATATATATATATATATATATATATATATATTTTATCAGAAGTGATCCACACCGAGCCATACCTTCAAGGATTTTTTTTTTTTTTTAAATTCTTTATTTTTGCAGTGCTTATAATGGTTACAGGCTTACATATGGTACCCCAACGGCATTCCATACGTGGATTGATAAACATTTGTTACAGTGGGTAGTAGATAGACAAAGCACTTTTTTGTTTAATATTACATAGTAAACAGGCTTAAACGTAGATTGGGATTACAAATTACATGAAGGTGTCTGACTATTAGGCATCGCTTTTATGGTATAACTTGCTTTGAGATATAGCTAGCTGCGCTTAAGGAGATAAAGTAAATTATACAATATATGTAGGCACAGCTTGGAAGATTGGAAACGATTAGCAGTACCTCAGTATTTGTATTAATAAAACAACGTTAAACAACGTTAAACAGTGGCGGTAATGCGCTTGATAAACACAATATAGACACAATAAAAAACACATTAAAGCAAAGTAAGGCTGATGATGCCACAACGGAGAGGGTAAGCAGTTATCCAAACATGTTGTAACAATTGTTAGGCATTAGTGTGCGCAACTTAAGATATACCAGACGGGTTATTAGGCATTGAAGAACAACCATGACTGAGTCCCAAAAGCTAGGTCTAAGAAAAAGTATGCGAGGTGCACATAGGGAGACCTGTACATGTCGTGAGTTCACCAGGGTGGATCAGGTCTGCAGGGCCGTCTGTGCCTGTGCCAGGAGACAGTCCGGGGCCTCTTGCCTGTTCATCCAATACCCAGTCTGTTATGTGGTCGTTGGTCTCTCTGCGTTGGGCTTGTGTTCCGCCGATATGTACTTTCTGCAAAGGTGTGAGGTGGTATTTTGCCCGGGTGCCTCGTGGTGATCCTGAGCGCAAGTCCGCCATCTTGTGGGGCTGCGTGTGTCAGAGACCCGTTGGCTTTGTGCTGGCGTTTGTGGATGCTGTTGTGGGTACCTGGGTCAGTGTGGTCGGTTTCCCTCCATTTCTTGTGTCGGAAGCGGCTGGGCGGCCGCCCTGAGGGCCTGTAGTGGGGCTACATAGTGGCGACGGCGGGTCACCGGGCGAATCCACGAGGCTACCGCCCGAGCCGCTTGTGGGTAGGGCATTCCCCTGCCGTGCAGCAACTCACAGAAGGCCGAGTAGAGCCAGTCTAGGGTCGCCAAGGAGTGGGGGCATCGTAGTGTCTCCTCCTTCTTTCCCTTCGGCAGTCGTCGGGCGGCCATCTTAGACACGGTTGTCCTGCTTTCTATCAGCTAGGTAGGTTGCCACATTCGCTTTCGGCCCCAGCCCGCCTGGCAAGTGGGGACCGGGATGTCCCCCCCGGTCCAGGGGGGGGGGGGGGTAGGAGGTCTGTAGTGCTTTTCAGGGGTCTCCGGCGTCGAGGAGAGCGGCCGCCTCTCCCCGGCTCCAGCTCCCGTAGGCCTCAGGTTGTGTTGCAGGCTATGTGCCCCGAGTTGTTTGAAAAGGGTATCCCCCGATTCTCCGGTGCACCCGCGTCGTGGGTGTTGCCCCGGAGGGGTTCTGGGCAATATAGCTGCTGATTTTGCCCTATTTGTGTCTCGCCCGGCAGGAGCTCTGTCCCCATGCGCCTAGTCGGCTCGGCGGTCAGACCCCGCCCCCTTCACAGGATTTTTAATAGGTTTACTTATCCCTTATATTTTATAAATGTGTGTTTATGAGGTCTAAAAAATAAACATAAATGTAGAAATCAACACTGCTGTATTAAATCTACCCTGGAGCCTAGATTGATCGGACTTGTGATGTGAATTGCTAAATAAAGGGGGGGCATCACATGATCAAAGGGAAATAAAAGCACTTGCCTGAAATAAGGGTCCAGCGAGTCTTCCAGCTAAGATTTGATTCTTTCGTCCTTGGTATTGCATTAAAACATTAGGCGCCACTTTTAGCACAGACTCGGTCACCCTTAGCATGACCAGTAGAAGTTGCATCCTGAATACAAAATAAGATTATCTTTATGCCGTCTGAAATGTAACCTTTGGGTGATATTAAAAACTAATGTTATGGTATATATCTACAATGAAAGAAAAAATAAGAATGGAGGTGCTTGGGGCTCACTGACAACATGAATATTTTGCTTACATTTTCAAAAACAGGTGTTACAAATCAAAACGTGTTCAGATGTCTAGAAAAAATAATGGAAAAAAACAAAGACCTCCCTTTGACTTAAAGGGATACTATAGTGCCAGGAATATAAGGCTGTATTCCAGGCACTATAGTTCCCTCCTCCTACGGCCGCTGAAGTAAATAAAGGGTTAAAAACCCTTTATTTACTTACCTGACCAATGTCCCTTGGTACTGGGTTGTGGTGCCACCTCCTAGAACGTCCCTCAACGAGCGGGCACTAATGAACATCAAGTGATGGGCACGCATTAGGCCCTCCCATAGGAAAGCATTGATATAGCGGACACAGTATGTCCTGGGAGACAGCCACTGGAGGTAGACTTAGTGCTGCAATGTAAACAGTGTTTTACATTGCAGCAATAAGTGCAATAGGGACACTGCAACGAGCTGAAGTGGTCTGGGTTCCTATAGTATCCCTTTAACACGCCTCAGTCACATTCTGGAGTGTTCGCATATATTGCAAAGGCCTCAGATGGCGAGTGTTCCGCTTGCATTTCAGCGGTCGCAGGGTGGAGGCAAAAGTAGTTTTTACTTCCCTGAACCTGTTCCTCATTGGCTTCACCATCTTTTTCGCCCCTGATGCTTCATCTGCCAGAAGCAGACATCAGTGTTTTACTCTAGCTTATACGCAGTAGAACATCGCCATCTCATTGAGAAGGAGCAGGGAGTATTGGAGTCAAGACACACGTGTTACTAATGCTCTGTATATCTGCTAGTATTGGTCAAAATGTGAATACGCCTATGACAGAGAGATTGCAGGTCGGGAACTTGTTGATACAGACAGCTCTGGTTCTGGAGATGTCCGTACCAGCTTTTACTTGCAATTCATGACATACACGATGTACCAGGACAGGTTGAGCGGTTCTCTAGGGACAGCCTTTGGGACTATCTCAGCACATCATTCAATGTGAAAGGATTAATAGAGAACTAAGAGGAGTTTTCCAACGTAAAGTGGCTCTGTCACCCACCCTGAAAAATAAGTATTTAATAAAAAGAGAATCTCTATGAAATATCAATTGTGACGGTGTTGGAATTTCTCTGAGACTACAACCCAGTCAAGAGATATAACGAGACACTCTTAGATACTGGGCGGAGCGACCGCCATCCAAAAGTGTCAATTCCTCCAGCCATCACCAGTGACTCTATAGAGCACAGCAGTGTTTTGGAGAGGACCCTGAAGAGGACTCGCCGAAAGAAGATAGCTGCGCCTGCGAGGCACAGGTTCAGGTAAGTAGAACTAGCCTTTACCTGCCCAACACCACAACACTCACACTTCCCCGGCAGCCAGACTCCCAGGGGCAATGTCATCGTCTGGGGTATTTGTGTATTCTGCAAAGTCCCCAGACAGTGACAGTGCAGCTTTAATATTGATAAAAAGTTATACATTTCTCTGGGTCTGCGGTCATATGAATTAAGAAAAGGAAGGTATGACCAATGATCGGATAAAGTGCTCTATTGCAATAGCAGAATTGTTTTTAGTTTTGCGCTATATGTAAAAATTGTCTGGGAAAACTTGACAGGGAATAATACAAAAGCAAATAAAAGTAAAAAAAAAAATTTGAATAAAAAAAAAAGTTACAGTGGATATTAGTTAGGTACAGGTAAATACGATCACAGTATTCAAATAATAAAATATACCAGCAGGATATTGTGATTATTTACATTGTACCCTTGGCTTGTCTCAAACAAATTATTTTAGTGTATATGTAGGTATAAATTAATACAGAGAAGGGGGGGAAAAAAAAACAACACTTTACCAGGTCTTTTTGTCCATGGAGACTTGAACCACCATGTATCGATAAATATTCAAAACTCTCTTACACATATCCGTATGTTCATTCAACAATGTTTTATTGTCGTTTGCTGGTTCAAGCAATATTATATTTGCTGCGTTCACAATAAAAACCTGTAGCAATAAACAGAGCAAGGCAAGTTATAGGGAATAATCAACATTACAGAAACATTGACAGGGCAGATAAAGTGATATTTAGATCCACACCTGATAGATGGCCTGAGCACCTCCTCGCACATCTGTCTCTGTCATCTCTGCTTCTGACAGCTTACAAGAGGCATCTTTGCTGGTCCAGCTGGGAGTGCGGACATGTTCAGTGCAAACTGTTCTATTCTCCTATGAAGGAAGTATAAAAAGGTCAATAATTGGGTACCATCCACAGCATAAACTTTGCAAAGGGTCCATGGTACTTAGATTGACTTTCACTGTATATTGCACTTTTTAGGTTAATGTCCCTAAGTTTGTTTTGTTTTACTTTTCCATTAGCGGTGCTGGTTGTTTCTTGACATACTCCCTTATAATTTAGGGTGCCGTGATCTCTTACCTCCTCTCGGTCTTTTCCTTTTTCAGTGTTGCTAGAGGATTCCTCCAGGCAGTCAACACATATCTCACCATCACCTACTTGTGCAAGATCTTCCGGTTCCTGCATGAACAAAGGCTTATCTTTTTGCTTAATCCACTGCTCGTAGACCTTTAAGACCTTGCGCATAGCAGCAGCTTCACAGACTGGCAGCAGGAAAGCCTGGTGACAAAAATATAAATTTTATAAACTGGATTTCTAAAAAGTTCATAACTTGAAAAAGCTCACGAAAGAGGTCAAAAATAGCATCTGGAATACAAACTTTCTGATTCAGATCTACCAAATTCTTTTGCCCCGCATACCTTCTTAAAAATATCAATGGAAACAATGAAAAATGATCATTTGTTCCAAAAAGCTATTGCTATTCCTTTTAACAAATTAAAGAAAACAAGAAGCTGGTCACTAGACTGGACTTATTCAGCCGTTTAGATTTAAAAGGTTTAGTGGAGAATACATCAAAACACATCAGTTCTAAATGAGTACTCTGGGTTCTGGCTTCCATTTTTCAAGACATTCAATTGATCCACAATTCATTACACCGTCCACCTAGAAACTGGACCTTCCTGGACTTAAATGACCCAGTGATCAAACTGTGCTTGCTCCGAGAACCAGACTAGTAAAAAACCTAGACTCAACTGTCAAAATACTACTTTAACCTGCCACCATGGCAGCTACAAGAATGAGATGGATAAGAGAGGTCCATTAGATAGGGTGCCTCTTCAGAAGGAACAAGGCATGTAAAAACACCAACAATATTCTTCACAGAAGAATAATAGATAACGACACATTCAATTTTCCTTGTAAAATAAAAGTTACCAATATATTATATCAGAGCACTTTAATTTAGTATGCACTCATTTAGTTGTATTTAGTTTTAGGCAGGGAGACTGGTTCAGGTAGGCATTAGTGGTTAGATACGGTGCCGAGGTAACACAGGGATCGATTCTTTTCAGTAGCCTTTTTTGGATAATGGTTATTGAGGAAGATATATTCAAGATATTTTCAATTAGGGTTTGCTAAGGTTTAATGAGAGTTTGAAAAAGCTGTACAATGCATGTTGCATCAACAAAATGCAAAATAAATGGCATAATGAAAAACAGCAATCAAGACAACTCCTGCCTGCGTGTTCTAAACGTCATAGTATATGGAGCGAGATGGCGAGTTTCTACATTGGTCTGAACTTTTTAAAAATTGCCCAATTACCAGCATTAATGTTTTACTACAAGATACATTCTATATACACTGGGATTACACTTTCTATACAAGAAAAGGGGTAAAGGTAAATATAACACATTTAATTCACTGGGTAAATCAGGGGTGCCCAAAATGTACATCCCAAGATGTTTAAAACTACAGCTTCCATGATGCTTTGCCATTCTAAAGGCATGCAAAGCATCATGGAAGTTGTAGTTTTACAACATGTGGGGCAGCCCTGGCATATATAATGGCCTACCACTGGCACACAAAACATAATATGTTAATATTTCTGTTGAATGCATCTGAATAAATAGTTTATTTTTTAGATTTCCCTCAAAACTTTCCCCTTCAATTAGTGGAAGACAGGCTGGGGACACTTTGAATATTTCTTACCTGGCGGAAGATCTCAATGAGAAAGTTTACATTGCCGCGCTTGGAGGAGAAGAACCTACGAATGATCTCGTAGTCCGTGACGTGCTCCTCAGCAATGCTACAGAGACTGGACACACTGGGCTCACGCTCTGTAAGGGTGCTGGTGTTAGAATGCGATTGCTCAGGCTCTGCTGTCCGTTCTGTGTTCTCATTCCTACTTTCTTCTTGGGCCAATAGGTTGGCAGCAGCTCTCTACGGACGAATTCACAAAGGAAGAAGACACGCCATGAACAATTTCAATTGAAACGCAATTATAAATTATCTATAAATTACAAGGTAGAGAACCAACGTTTATAAAGAACAAAATGTACACCACCTCAAAAAAAAAATTAAAACATTATATATATATATATATATATATATACACACACACACACCTCAATATCTTTTCATTTTAAAAATAAATATCAAAGTAGGATAAAATCAATCTCCTATAAGAAGAGGACAAGGGCATTAAACTGGCTTGTCTGTTTGATTAATACGCCTGTTTGTGGTCCCCTTATATATGGAAATGACCATCTTCCTGTGAAGAATAATGAGGACTTCTCAGTGGCCCTAGCAGCGTTTTAATTGAAAGGCCCAATCTGTCGAAGTCAACATAGACTACGCAAATTCCAGATTTCTAAGAGACTGTTTGCAAGCCAATGGTTGGCAATGAAAGCAGTGCGCCAGCATCATGGAGGAGGACTGCCCGTCTTGGGAAAGTCTTCTCAAGCAGGGAGAATCAAGCCAGGTGCAAGGTGAAGGGCAGGAGTATCACACAGTGTACCAGCCACAGATCTCTCATAAGAGATGGTAATACCTCAATGGTTCTGAAAGCAAAGAAATATATCCAGAATCTTTATTATAGATGAGAGACTTGTTGCTTTATGAGTGGTTATCCATTATGAGAAAACCTGTTATGACAGGTTCACTTTAACACATAAAATGATGAGATAATAGATAAAAATGCTTGTTTCTTTATTTCAGTTATTTTTCTCCAAAGGCTTTAACATGTAATAACACATTACACTACAGGAAAATACAGGTCTATGTTTTAATAACAAGAGTTTTAAAGCAGCAAATGGTAAAATGCTAGAACGCAGAATTCATACACGCTGATGGAACTTAGGAATGTTCTTTACATTTTTTGAAAGGTTTTGAAATAAAACCAATAACAGATATTCCTTATAATACCGAGGAGCAGAGACACAGCTGCCTGATTAAAAGGTTACTTGAAACAAAAAAACAACAACGTATTAAATAAACCCAATTTCATGGTTGGAGCAACCTATGCTTGCTGCTTTCAGACTGTCCGAGCAATAATTAAAATGATTATAGTTGCATTCTCGATATTCAAGATAAGCAGACATGTGCAATACCTGTATATTCTTTGGCACATTCTCGCCTTCAGTCCCAGGAATGTGAGTCCCAGAGTGAGGTTTGGGCTCAAGCCAGAAGGACACAAGCCATCTAATGACAATCACACGGGCATTAATGAAGGGCTCTTTGGTGCAATACTGAGCCTCGTTGCTCTCTGTATCTCTCCGAAGCAGCACGTAGTGAGGTTTTGGCCTTGTCTGTGGTATCTCTGAAACATTATTACAGAACATAATTATACAACTTGATATATTTTAGACTTCATTCCAGGATAAACAAACCAGACAGTCTGTCATGTGCATTCTGAATCATCATTTGTAAATGATAAACCATAATTGCATGTCGTTAACCAGTAAGAGGAGCATTCTATCACACATCAATATTACCGGGTATATATCAATAAAATCTTTCAAGGACCACTATAGGCACCCAGACCACTTCAGCTCAATAAAGTGGTCTGGGTGCCAGGTCCCCCTCGTTTTAACCCTGTAGCTGAAAACATAGCAGTTTAATAGAAACTGCTATGTATACACTGCAGAGTTAATACAGCCTCTAGTGTCTGCCTCCCTGAGGCAAGAGGTGCTTCCACGATTTACACTGAGTAAATCGGACTTATTTGACGCTGGACGTCCTCACAGACTTCCAGCGTCAAAAAAGATCCCCATAGGAAAGCATTGAGTAATACTTGCCTATGCGTGAGCATTCACCTCCACTCGGGAGCTGACGTTGATGGAGGAGGAGAGGTCACCAGTGCCGAGGGAGCCCGGCTCTGGATTAAGGTAAGCAAATAGTTAATTTACCATATATTCGCCGCGGAATGGGGCCCTAGCCACCATTTAGGTGACTAGGACTCTATAGCGTTAGGAATACATATTTGTATTCCTAACGCTATAGTGTTCCTTTAATTGTACTATAAGCATATAGTGAATAGTTTAAGTTGGTCGATATGTTAAAAGTAAAACACTAGACCAATCTATATATGTAACTTATTGAGTATAAGTGTTTACATTCACATTAAAAGTAAAATTTTATAATAAAAATGCAAAAACTTTGAATCTGTATTTTATTTAGTGTTTATACAGTGTGTATAAAAAGGGTTTATACATGAAAACATAACAGGGTAAGATTTGCATCTTTTTATGCTCACATTTGTGCAGATATTGCAAACTGGAGTATGGCGAAGAACTGTAGATGAATAAGAGAGGGAGCACTTTTGCACCTCTTTTTATCCAAAGGGGCAACAAAATATCTCAATAAGATTTAGGTCGATGTTATTATTTTGCATGAGTTGGCAATAAGGGCTGTACTGGCGGCAGGAATCTTTTTATACATTAACGTTCATTTTCATTTTGTTAGAATTGTGTAATTTTATCAAAGAAATACTTTAATACACAAACCCCTTGGTGTCTCGGCTTATATGGAAAATGATTCCAACCAGATACACAAAGTCTGCATCAGCTGCAGCAATATAGAAATGGTGATCCAATGATTATTTTGTTTTTTTGTTGGCTACGTATAGAAATAAGTATGAGCAACATTTTCTTACATCACATTACTGGCATTCTGAATCTGGCATTATCTGGACTGCAGAAAAAAAATAAAAAAGTCGGAATTTTGTAAAGTCTTGATCCAGATACTTGGCAGATATAAACATTTAATTAAGTGAAAACAATAAGAAACTAGAAAAGCTACAATTTCTGGGGAAATTGTGTGAAGTGTTCTTGCCTCCATCAGTAGTCTACAACTAGAGTGGGCGGAGTAACTGTTAGTATTTATTTATATAGCACATTTAATTGCAATGTTGTTGCCCAAAGTGCTTCACAGTTACATTAAAACATACAGTTATAAAAAAATAGCAGGTGTAAAAGGCTTTGTCTATGACATCACTTGCTGCTGCAGCCTTGCACAGGTCAGAGTATTTTTGCGGGTGCCATCTTCAAACGGTCGTATTTTAAAAACTATAAATCCTACAGTGAAGAGCTTTATATTGTGAGAATCACAAGACCCAGACCTACATTTTGATGTATAGTATGTCTCTGAGATATTAACAATGAAGGCACAGTCGCAGTTTAGAAATTGCCCTTCAAATGTGAGCTTTGCAGAGTAGAGTTTCAATGAATGTCAATGGAAGGCGTGAGTTGCAAACAAATGGTCATATTGTGAAAACTATCAGGACTATGGCTTAGCCGTGGACATTTCTAGTGGCAGCAGGGATAGCTGAACGTTTTGATATAAGATTTGTGTAGGTGGGCCTGAAAATGAGGGAGTGGTGGCAGTTTAGAAATCATGTCCTGATTTTTCAGCTTTTGACAGCTCCCACTCTAGCTTTGCCATTCATTCCTATGGGACAAATTTCGCCACAAGAACGACGATATTCCGTGAACCATTCGGCAAAACGTTCCACAAAGTAATAGCAATCCGATCGGGAACAATCTGCACGTTTTGGTATATTTTTGTCTATGTAGTGTAAAAACTGTGGGAGGAGTTAGGGTGGCAAATTTGGCTATAATAAGAATAATAATAATAATATATATGTGAGATAACATTAAGTGGTCTTGCTATGCAAGAACACTTAACAAGGAGTGAATGCATCGAACGTTTTTTTTTGTGATGCATACAGCGTTTGCTTATAGACAATGAGTGAGCAACAATTTGCATCTTAACCCGGATTCCTCTGCCCCACCTCCTCCATTTGGTAATTTCACAGCTCCATAAACCCACTATTTCCAACACTTACCCCTGTAAGCAGGTTCTCACTAATGAACACATGTACCGCCATGTAAAATGTTTCTGTGAGCTGTATATCGGCTAACAGCTTTCAGAAGTAGAAGCGAACTACAAGTGAAACAAACCTCTTCTCTAAGCAGAACGGAGGCTATGAAGAGTCATCCCTTCACCTCTAAGATTGAAAAATACACAAGAAGTGAGTTAAAGGGACACTACAGGCACCCAGACCACTTCAGCTCATTGCCCCTGTCAGTTAAAGGACCACTATAGTGCCCTGAGGGTGCCCCCACCCTCAGGGTCCCCCTCCCGCCCGGCTCTGGAAAGGGGAAAAGGGGTAAAACTTACCTTTTTCCAGCGCTGGGCGGGGAGCTCTGTGCCTCCGATCCTCCTCCGTTCCGCCCCGTCGGCTGAATGCGCACACGCGGCAAGAGCTGCGCGCGCATTCAGCCGGTCGCATAGGAAAGCATTTACAATGCTTTCCTATGGACGCTTGCGTGCTCTCACTTTCTCTGAAACTGCTATGTTTATAAAAAAATGGGTTAACCCTAGCTGGACCTGGCACCCAGACCACTTCATTAAGCTGAAGTGGCCTGGGTGCCTAGAGTGGTCCTTTAAACCTTGCAATAGTAATCACTGCAGTTATTGGTAAACTGCAATAATTACCTTGCAGGGATAACTCCATCTCTAGTGGCGATGGTGGAGCCTTACCCAGTGGCAAGGGACATCGGCGCTGGATTCTGGTAAGTGACAAAAGGGTTTTTTGCCCTTTCTGCTCTGAAAGGGGGTAAGCAAGGGGGGCACTATAGGCTGGAAAACTATTTTGTATTCCTAGCCTAGTTTCCCCTTTAACTGATATTTATGCTTGTGATGGTCACCTAATTTCTACAAAGTCTCTTTCAGATCAAGTGCCCATCTGCATTGTAGCACTTCCAGTGCCGAGTTAAACGGTTCAGATTCCATAAATACGGTTTCAGATACCATAGACTAGAATGAGAGGCTCCTGGCTGGCCAAAGTACTTCCTAGGATGGGCAAAGCACAATGCTGATCATGTACTGTGCAGAAGTCTAAAAGTAAGCATCTTATGTAACTTATTATTATTATGATTGGCTACTTTTGAATTTTGAAGATGATTGCGCTACAATTCATTAAAGGAGAAGGAACACAAACATGTATTCCTAACCCTATAGAGTTAAAACCACCATCTAGCCTCCCTGGCCCCCACATTCCCCTCCTAAATAGAGTAAAATCATACTTGTCTTCAAGTCTGTAACTGCTGGTTCTGCCCCTGTCTGCCTCCGACATGCCCCTGTCTGCTGACATCAGCAGAAGTGGTGGTCTGAGCCAATCACAATGCTTCTCCATAGGATTGACTGAGACTGTCAAGAAGGGAGCACAGGGACAGAGCCAGCACAAGTCAAACACAGCCCTGGCCAATCAGCATCTCCTCATAGAGATTAATTTAATCAATGCATCTCTATGAGGAAAGTTCAGTGTCTGCATGCAGAGGGTGGAGAGACTGAATGGCAGTGCTGCTTACTCTGCAGCACTGAGATAGGAAGCAGCTCTAGCAGCCATCTAAGGAGTGGCCAGTGGAGTAATCACTAGGCTGTAATGTAAACACTGCATTTTCGAAGTTTACAGTAAAAAGTCTGAAAGTAATGATTCTACTCACCAGAACAAATGTAATAGGCTGTGGTTGTTCTGGTGACTATAGTGTCCCTTTAAAAAGAAAGTGTTAATTCCTGGCTGGCTTGCCTCATTAGTTGAATAGTCCGGAGTACCATTGGAGATCATGTTCATATACATAGGTGATGCCCTGCCGTTTCATAGTTAAGTAAAAACTAACAACTCAAGGACATTAATTTATTTCAACATGATTTATTTTTCTACCAGAAAACCAGTCCAGGCTATACCAATCTTCATTTGTAAGACTTTGTGAAATCTACAGAGTTATTAACCATTAACAGCTGTTTACTGTCAGCACCATTAAGCAGAATAGAATGGTTCTGAATGCTTTTGGGAACTATCAATGGGCAGGAACAGAGACTTACCCGAGTCTCCATTTCCAGGAAACCTATACCATTAATAATTAATGGATAGTGTTAATTTTAACAAAGTGATGTTAGCGCACAGATGCCACCTTAGCAGCTTTCAAGCTGAAAACAGCACTATTTCTAAGAAACAACACTTTTGCAATGTCTGCACCCATAGCGGTCCCCGAGGCAGCCAATAGAAGCTTTCCATTAAAACAACTTCGGTAATATAATCGATTATTCATTGCTGCATTAGCATGTAGCATATGCTGACGTTAGACGCTGGCTGTGCGTGCAAAGATTCTCATAGAGAAGCATTGTACTTGCAGGTGACAGTAATAGCTGAGTGTGCACTATATTTCCTCAATGCAATTACACAAAAGTCATCAAGCTTGATGACTTCACAGCAAGAGAATCGGCTGTGGTGTGGAGTCTGTCTCTTGATGACATGTAAGTTTAAAGGTTAACTTTTTTTTTTTTTTTTAAATGGGGGGCATATAAGGGACACTATAAGCACCCAGACCACTTCAGCTCATTGAAGTGGTCTGGGTGCAGTGTCTCTATTTATTGCCCTTAGTCCTGCAATGTAAAACATTGCAGTTTTAGAGGAATTGCAGGACTAAGACAGATAGCCACTAGATGTGCTTTTGGGATTTTACCAGACTTTAGGTCGCCTCTGCATGAGGACATCCAATGTTGGAAGAGGCGGAGCGCCAACAGAGTTTGGTGCTGGCATTGGGTGAGTAAATTAAGGGTTTTTAACCCTTTATTGGCCGGGAAGGGGGATGAAGTATAAGTGTAGGATTTTTTTGGGGGAAAAAAAAATGTTAAAGTTAAAAAGTGTTCAGTTAATGTCTGTCACACACCTGGACATGAACGGTTAATGGCGTGGAACATTACTGCCACGTTAGCATTTCACTGGATGCAGAAAGGTTAAGCAAATAAAAGTAATTAAAAACAGTTGAATAACGTGAAATCAATTTGCATGGACACCAGATGCATTTCTTTATATTG
Source organism: Pelobates fuscus (assembly GCF_036172605.1). Lineage (NCBI taxonomy): Eukaryota > Metazoa > Chordata > Amphibia > Anura > Pelobatidae > Pelobates > Pelobates fuscus. Next base: position 25,207,335 of record NC_086329.1, on the reverse strand, counting down.
CTTTGCCATATGGAGACTGAGAAGTGAAAATGTTCAATTTTCAAACATCTCTTACCTATCGGGCCAAATCCTGTTTTCTCCCAGTGTCAGTATCCTACTCACAGGGCTATTCAATAAAATGAATTTTACATTTTAGACCAATAGAGCAAAAGTGAAAAACCGTTGCCTTTAATGATGTTTCTCCAATCAGGGCACTTTGGCCTAACATGAGAAATTCTCCTCTAATTCCTAAAATAAATGTATTTTTATTAAATAACCCTGTAAATAGTCCATGACCTCTGTCCATACAAACACAGGCAATTCAAGAACTTACCAAGCTGTGGGTTGTAGAGGCTGCTCTCTCTGCTCATGGCAGGAAAAATATAAGGCAAGTAATATTTCTTAAAGTTAGAAAACAAGAAAGCGAAGCCCCCTTCTTCTTTATCTTTGTTACGCCACTCCAAACTTCGAACCTAGAAAACAATAAAAGAAGGTTCTTAGTGGAATCCATCAAAAGAATATCTCCTAAATAGCTTAACGTGGTGATGTGTGGTTTGTAGGAGATCTAGTCAAATCTAGAATTAAAGTTAATTTTACAGGAGGCATCTTTTAACTTATCATCATCATAAGATTTCTCACACCTTGTACAAGTTTTTTTGTTTGTAAATTAGAATTTTATGCTCATTTTTCATGGACCGTTTCGTGTCTGTGTAGCTTGCGGCAAAGAGGTAGGACTCGCAGGTCCATGGCACATAACTGTACATTCAATATGGTAGCCGCGCAGGGCTGCGATAAACAAGGCAAGAAATTGAGTAAGATGATCATTACCGTATTTCACAACTATCATGTAGATTACAGAACAACGAATAATGTAAAACAAAACAAAGGAACGTCTGTTCAGTTAATGTGGAATGTATTGAGTTATGTCTTGTAGAATCTCGTAGTAGTGTACTGTTAGCGGGGGCCATTCTAACTTTCAATAGTGGTGTGGCTCCCGGCTTCGGTCTCCCGACCATAGGAGCACTCTCTGGCGCGATGACCCACCAGGTGACTTCTGTGAATGGTCACCTGACTTGTTCCCATGTGGGCCCGGGTTCCAGCCCTCCACTCCCGACCTCAGTGTGTAGAGGTGCAAGAAAGAATTGTATGCCAGGGTGGTGGGTTGGCGGTCACCAGTCTTCAGTGAACCAGCGACCCAAGACCCCTGTCTAATTCTGAGTCTGAGCCTGTGTATCAATCCTCCACATCGTCTCCCTGTCGTCTAGATGTCAGCATGCTTTGAAAGTCTGGGCGGTAGACCTCCACTAGCCAGTGTGTCCATATGTCTAAGTATGCCTGGGCAAACACACCCTTTGAAGAATAAAAGTCTCATCCCAATTTGCTGGTAGAAATGTTGCATAAGTTCTATCCAATACTCAACAGTGTACAAAGGAACCCTACCTGTATCACCATGTACTTTAACAACGCCTCCAAGAAATAGCTAGTGTGGTCTTCCTGTGCTTTGTCTCCTGATTGTGGTGGTACAAGTGGAGTAATTTCCTCGATTGAAATTTGATCTTAAAAAGAATAAAAATAAGTTTAAAAAAAAAAGTAGTACAAATAAAAGCATGCTATTAAGAACAATAAAGAAGACAAATAAGAGAATAATAAAAACGTATGGCATATAGTGTACGTGTCACATTTTTTAGGTGGAACCTGTCCATCAATGTTGCCATTATTTTACAGAGAATTGTTGCCTGCCCTGTTCACAGGTAACTCTCCCACTGAGCATGAGCAAACAATCCAAGTGGTTTTTGTAAAAGTGCTTTTTATCGAGATGTTGAATTGTGCAAGTTGTAGGAGAATGTCTCCATGAAACATATTGGACTGCTACAGCACCTATGGATTGTGGTTGCGGATATGATTATTCATTGCATGAATTTTCAAGAAGAATAAAGTTTGGAGTTTTTAACATCACACTGCAGTGTGCTTCTGATGTAGGACTGAATAATGCTGACTAGCAATGACAGTGCTTTTCCATGTATATGATGCAGAATGCAACTTTTTCGAGAGTAATAGATTGATATGGTTCTTTTGTTTTGTGGGAGCTACTTGTGCAAATTAATAGAATCCATCAAGTAGTTTATTTTAATGTGTGCACGTAGATTCCTTCATGTTTTCAATGAAATAAGCTACTTGCTGCCATGCCTATTCATGCATGCATGTGACTTGAAAATCAAGAGTTTACAACAAACATACAGGTATATTGTTGTGGTGGTTGTATTTTTTTTATTTTTTTTAGAGGAGCCAAAGGATCCTGTAGTAATACACCATAAAGAGAACGAGAACCAACAATGTAAAATATCTTACTTTCCTGGAGATTCAAAGGCTGGTTAATAAGATTATCTAAGGTGTGAATTCCACGATCAGATGGTGGTGCAGGGAAACCAGGAATGAGGCAGGCGAACATGCAAAGCTGTTCCCAATTACAGTTGTTTTGGAGTGCTTGAAGCCACAGGAGGAACAAGCGAAGTCCTTCAAGGCGGATCTGTGCAATAAAAGAAGTCAAACGGATGGAACCAAGTGTCATGTTAAGGCTCCACTAAGAACAAATAAAGGAAAATGTATACACATTTCATTGCCTGTCTGTCTTTTCAGAACAGTAACAAAAAGATTATTTTATGTTGCTCCAGCTCGGTCTAGATTCAAATAAATATTTATCTTGGCAATTTCAGTCAAACATTTTTACAAAGAGTAAATGTCATTTTTATCTTAAACACAGATTATGTGATCTTACAAAAGCAAGAGCATGTAGCCTTGTAAAATTGGCTGCCTGAATGTAGGAGTTAAGCAAAAGTGTGTGTTCCTGGGCTTATGGCTTGTCTGGCTTCCCCAGAGCATTTGAATAAATATATTCACACTTTATTAGTTTTGTTTGACATTTCCTTTTCTTAAAAATAGTTTTATTTAATTTTTTCTATTGTCGTTTGAATCATTGTAATTTTGTATTAGAACTCTAAGGCCCAAAAACAGTCCACGACGTCAAAACAATCTTTTTTTTTTTTTTAAAGAATGTTTTTTCGAAATTTAGTGACATACCAAATGAATGCCTGCAGGGCTGCATTGTACTGCTAAAACTAAATAAGCATTCCATGCTGGCATAAGAATTTTAATTACCAGATTACAACAAAGTGTAAGATATTGCCCTTAACGGGTTAATGAAACACAACATAATAAAACCTACCTGGAGGGGAGAGATTATGTGACACTATGTCACTTAAAAATCAAAATGGTTTAAAATCCAAAAACTCAAACTGCCAGAGGACTAAACAACTGAAATAGGTTGTTGGAATGACCAGTTATACCAGTTGAATATGTTTTAATGAATAAAGAACAAAAAAATCTTCATGATTGCATGAAACAGTAGATAAACATATAAACGGACAATATTCATCCTCTACATGCAAATGTACCTTTAAAGAGTTGCCAGTGTGAAGCAGCTTTTTCAGGATCAGACCTAAAACAAGGTGGGGGGACACAAAAATGAAAAATAATGAACAACCTTGAGCATTATTCTAACTGTACCAAGTCTGTTAAAGCCCATTATTATGACAGGTAAAAGTATTCATGAGATACGCAACTCTGCAGTTGTTTTAGACAAGAATAAACATTGTCTGTGAGCAAACTGAAGAGATTTATTAAAGTGCTCTGTTCCAAAAAGTGGTGCCGGCTCCCCTGAAACCCATGGCGATAGCCCAAATGTTTAGAATAGAACACTGATAAATATCCCCCAGTATGTAGGTTCAATCATTATATATCTACACAGTTATTGCATATATTTCATAATACTCTAATAGGAGGCTTGGCAAACACTTCTCACACCACAAACTATACAAACAGCATTACTTTTCAGTATCAAGAAAGTAATGGATATACTGAATTAAAAAAGAAATAAAATCAACACAAATTAGCATGCTGTGCAAATTAGAAATCAAGGTTTTTAGAAGCTAGGATGGAATAATCCTTAAGTTAAAATCTAGATGGTCACAAATTACTCATATATGTATATACCAGATTTTTTTTGGGGGGGAGGGGGTTCATTTAGTTTCCTATGAATGGATACATTCAAAGTTTGTTATAAAATAGCAGAATGAGAAGGAAACATGATTTATATATCTATACTAAATACAACCAGGTTCCTAACTTTGTGAAGCCCTGCTCTAGAACCAGATTGCATTCATTATAATGTTTGTGAATGTTCCATAATGATATGGCCTAACTGCCCCTATTAGACTGGTGTCAAGACAATGAAGACTATAACTGAAGAAGGTTACACCATATGTTGGAGGTCTCGGTCAGACTCTATCAAATCTCTATTATAGGTCCTTGGCATCCTCCATTTTATTTTGGTGATCAGATAACTCTTCAAGCAACAACTCAATGCAAGAAGGGAAATGATACTGATCACCTATGGACATTATTAGAAGACTACATAATGGCTAGCCCAGATATCTAGAATAAGCAAGGGGAAACCTATACAGCAGGAGAAATTTACAGATTAATGGAATTATTTGAGAGGATTATGAGCATCACTCAGGAACAGAAGAGGAAAAAAAAAATAGAGAAAGTTTTTTGTAGTGAACCATGGCAACTAAAAGGAGTTAATTGCTATTACCAATGGCTCAGAGCCAAAAATATGTTTGCACTATCCCCACTGACTGACTGAACAAGAATCATGTGACCTGGCGACAGTGGTCAAAAAGAACAGAGGCTGAACTGATCTATCCAAGTATCAATTGAAGGAAGAAGACATGGTCACATTTTTATTGATGGCAAGGAGGAAAAGGAAATGTGACACTCCTCTGAAATTTGAAAAGGAGGATATTGTAAAAAAAAAAAAAAAATTAATTAAAAATAATAATATATATATATATTTATTTATTTTTTTAAATGGAGCGTATTGTCCTGCCATCCTCGTGAGTATTAACTTGGAGAACAATATCATATGCATAAAGTAGCCATCACTTTCATGGTGATGGGAAGAAGAGCAAAAAAAGTATTCTATATTTTTAAAATTTTTGTAACCAGGTCCCCCAAGTCATTGCATAACCAGGAAAATGTTGTCATCCTGAATGGAATGGATAGGAAAAAGAACCTGGAGAGCTCATTGGAAGTTTGGCCTGTGCATAAGCTAGGGCTGTAGGAAGAGGGGATTACACTCTGTATACATACTTCTAACTGAGATTCCACTATGGTCCATTTACATGTGGGGAAAGAGAGGAACACAGAGACACAGACTACGAAGACGACAAGTGAGAAAATATCTCAGTGAAGACGGGTGGTAGTGGCTCCTGTGAACCTGCCTTGAAATACCAGTATCTGATATCTTAAATATGCATACATACTGATGCTGTGATACTGCCATCGTTGGTGAATTCTCTCTGGAAGAAGTTGCAAGATTTTCTAAAATGGGGAGAAAAGGCTTGATTAACATTTTCATTTTAAATGAAATACACGATCCGTTTGTTAAAAGGATACTTTACTAAAGCACTTTTTTGTGCTTTTAGTATTGCGATTATATATATATATATATATATATATATATATATATATATATATATATATATATATATATATATATATATATATATATATATATTCCAGTGCTGAGTCAGCCTCTTCATCCAATCCACAGGAGAAGAATTGTGAAATAGTGCATACAATACAGCACACACATTGTAAACAGAATGCTAGTTTCACAATCTCCATGACAGATTTGGTACGCAGGTTTTGGGTAACAATGAATCCTCTGATTTTTGCCACCAAGCACCAAGACCACTACAAAAAGCAACAGTTATTCCGGTGCTTGGAAGAACTCTATAAATTTAGAGTCAGAAGGTAAAAAGTTAAATTGACACACAATAACAATATTCAGAGTTTCTGCATGCATATTTTTTATAAACGCAGTATATTTCATTGTGATAACTCACCACAAAATATACTATGACACACAAAGTCTTACCTCAAATATGAAGAGAATAGCATCTAGTTCCTCTCTCTGAGACTTATGTCCTATAAAAAAATTAAAAAAGAAACTCATTACGATTTCTTATATCATGTAACATGCTGGAATTCAATCTTTTTTTTTATAAAACAATACATATACAATTATTACTGTCATACATAAAATAAAATGTATGCACAAACAAGATAAAAGTTTGCATCAATTGTTTTAGAAGCATTACTCTCCAGGATTCTTTTCAACCATTGAGGGTAAGATCTATTATTGCTTTAAAATTTGCAGGTTGATAAGGACACTGTAAAAGCTTCAGATCATTAAAGTGGTTGTAATGTCTGGAGTCCACTGTTGCTGAACTTCTATTTGGCATTAAACCGTTCGATGTTGTCATGCTTAAGGTGAGTCCTCAGCAACCCTCCCTCTCTGTGCTGCTTGAGCTAATAAGGGAACATTAGCCTGAACAGCCGTGGGAAGCTGTGATTGGCTGTCTGATTTCAGCCTATCACAGCCCCGTTGCTGGTATGAATTGGTATGGCTGGAAGGAAGGAAGTGAGCAAGCTCTGCCTCAATAATACTTTCAGTAGGGTCCATTATAAAAAAAACACTAAATGGAGGGACAGAGCCAGAGGACTCCAGGCAGTATAACCAATTTAATAAGGCAAAATGGATATAGCACCTACAGTTTACTTTTAAAGCCTACCCCTGAACTAGAGGCATGTTCGCAGACAAATGTAAACATTGTTGCTTCTTAACCCCTTAAGGACCGGACTTTTTTTGCGATGTTGTACATTTGCGACCAGGCATCTTTTTGACACTTTTGTGGTGGTTGTGTTTAGCTGTAATTTTCCGCTCTCTCATTTACTGTTCCTATACAAATTATATATTGTTTTTTTCAGGACAAAAGGGGCTTTCTTTACATACCATTATTTATATAATCTCATGTAATTTAATTTTTAAAAAATGAAAAAATATGATGAAAAATTGAAAAAAATACATGTTTTTTGACTTTTATGTAAAAAATCTTTTACTCATCTACAAAAGCGAATGAAAAAAACTGCTAAATAGATTCCAAATTTTGTCCTGAGTTTAAAAATACCCAGTGTTTATATGCTTTTTGCTATTTTTTTGCATGTTATAGGGCTATAGGTACAAGTAGGATATTGCGGTTTCAAAACCTATATTTTTAAAATGTATCAATAGTGACATTGTAACACTATTATCTGTCATAAATCGCTAAATAACACCCCACATGTACATATTTTTTTTAAAGTAGACAACCCAGGGTATTCAATATGGGGTATGTCCAGACTTTTTTAGTAGCCACTTAGTCGCAAACACTGGCCAAAGTTAGCGTTCATATTTGTTTGTGTGTGAAAAAAGTAAAAAACTAAATTGAACGCTAATTTTGGCCAGTGTTTGTGACTAAGTGGTTACTAAAAAAGACTGGACATACCCCATTTGCAATACCTTGGGTTGTCTACTTTTGCAAATGGTATGCCATCATGGGGGTAATTCTCATTCCTGGGCTACCATACGCTCTCAAAGGCAACGTAACCAACCTGGCCATTTTCAATGTAAAAATATGACCCATATATTTGACCCTGTAACTTTCAAAAACGCTATAAAACCTGTACATGGGGGGTACTGTTATACTCAGGAGACTTTGCTGAACACAAATATTAGTGTTTCAAAACTGGAAAATGTATCACAACAATTATATCATCAGTAAAAGTGCTGTTTGTGTGTGAAAAATGCAAAAAAAAGTCACTTTCACTGACAATATCATCGCTGTGATATGTTTTACTGTTTTGAATCACTAATATTTGTGTTCAGCGAAGTCTCCCGAGTAAAACAGTACCCCCCATGTACAGGTTTTAGGGTGTCGTAGAACATTACAGGGTAAAATACAGTGATAGCAAATTAAATTCTCTGGACTTTCGGCCTGGGTTGGCAGGCAGGTCCCTTAAATTGCAATCAATAAAATAACTTAATTATGTAAAAATATTACATAAATACGCACGTAGAATTTAAATATATATGCATATTTATATATTTGAAGTCTACGTGTATATTTATATAATTATTTATGTAATTTTGTATATGGACATATGAATAGTTCGTATTCTTTTTATTTATTTATATATACATAGATATATATACAATTTCATTCTAAGTGTATTTTGATATAAATATATATATATATTAATATCAAAATACAGTTAGAATAAAATTTCGGATAGATATATAATTTTTTTTTATTTTTATTATTATTTTTAATTTTTTTAGTTTAATTTAAATTACTTATTATTTGTAGTTTATAATAATATATATACAATATATATAGTTATTATATATATTATATATATATATACACGTGTGTAATTTAATTATAAGTGTATTTTTATATTAATATATGTACATATTAATATAAAAATACACTTAGTATGACATTATATATATGATATTTAGACGTATATTATATATATATATATATATATAAAATATACGTCTATATATCATATATATATATATATATATACACATATATAATTATTATTTTTATTTATTAACTTTAAACTTTATTTTTTTTATGATTTTACACTAAGCAGGGAGACTGCCTGTCAGCACAGACAGTCCCCCTGCAGGCAGACACTAGGACACCTATTGTGACCATGTGGTCGCCCTGTTGAGCGATCACATGGCCACAGGGGTCCTAATCCGCCATGGGGAGACTGTCTGGGCTGCAGGCAGTCTCCCCACACCGGGAGCACCGCCGATCGCCGCCGGGGGAACGACGGCGATCAGGTAAGTACATTGGACCGTTAGGACGGTTCAGGACCGTCCTCGGTCGGCAATGCAAAAATGCCGATGACGGTCCTGAACCGTCCTCGGTCCTTAAGGGGTTAAAAACCGCAAAGTTTTACATTGTTTGATTAAAGAAGCAGAATCCATGCATTAAAAACCACTACAAGATTTAGTGGTTCAGGTGCTTAGTGTGTCCCTTTAAAACGTCTGCTGGATCAAAAGCCATCTCTTTCTATTGTGCCTGTAATGTGGGTTTATTGCTTACATAGGTATTGATTTACCTCTATTAGATCATTAGTAGGAGTTTAATTCAACATTCTTCAAATGTAAATATTGATTATTCTGTCAGGGTTATCTGCAACCAGTTTGATAAGACTGACTGATTAGAACCTCTGAGGAAAAAGTGTGAGTTTTTCAGTTTATTTTGAATGACGAATATATGCAAAACAAAACCAACCTTATATACAGGGCTGGTAGGAAAGGAGGTAAAACATTAATTTGTCTGCCTTGTAACCAATTATGCAAAAGCTGACATACTGTTGTATTTTAGACAACATAATATTTACACGTATTTAAAGGGACAGTCTAAGCACTATAAAATACTGTATCTTAAAGGGACACTATAGTCACCAGAACAGCTTAATGTAGTTGTTCTGATGAGTATACTGTATCCCTGCAGACATTTTAATGTAAACACTGCTGTTTAAGAGAAACAGCAGGTGTTTACATTGCTGTCTAGGGACACCTCCAGTGGCAGCCACTCAGATACTGGGTGTATGTCCAATATTTCTCTTAGAGACACATTATACATGAGTAGCTATTGTGACAATCCACCAATCCAATGCTTCCCTGTGATAATCATTTAACTGGCCAGTGGCCAGTGCAAACAAGGACATTTATGTTGAGCAGGTTTTGGCATTACTGCAGAAACAAGCAAAGAATTTAGAGTATTAGAATAGGGGTTTAAAAAAAAAAAAAAAATGCATTTTTTTCACCCATTTTAAAATGCACTGTTCAATACTGCAAGTGTACAATAACTTGTAGTGGTTATGGCACACGGAGTGCCACTTTCAACTCATCTTTCTTGGTTTATTTTCATAATTGTGTCCATAAGGATTCCCTGGTTATGCTGTCTACAGAGAGATTCAACAGTGAGCTGTAGTGGTTATGGTGTTCTGGAACCGGTTATATGAGGTACACAGGTACATTCTGATATCATCTAAAAATATCAGATAGATAAGCAACAGCAGCAGAATCTTCCCCATTACACTTCTCTATACCAACTGGTATGTTCCAAGAAAAGAAAAACAAAAATCAATAGAACTTCCTTTTAAGCAAGGGAAGTCTTTCAACAAAAGGCATGTTAATCTGTTTAACAATTCCCTGGTGTATACTGACCCTTTTGTTTTAAAGATGATTCAATCATCACAAAGTTTTCAAAGAAGACATAGTAGATGTGAGAAAAGTTCTGCTCGAAAAATAGTTTGAGGTCAATAGATTCAGCATTCTCTGTGAAACAGAAAACAAGAGAACAAACAGATTAGATCAGATTAGCAATAAAAGTCTTGCCACAGAAGTCCGCGGTCAAGTGTCTCTCAAGGGTTTAGTGAAATCGAAGGAAAAAATTGAAACTTTCTTAAATAAATAAAAAAAAACGAACATTTTGATTAAGTCAAAGAAACAGGAAAAGTTGTTCTAACATGAAGGGAATAACTTTTCAATATATAACATTGTGTTAAAGGGACATTGTAGGCACTCATCTCATTAAACTGGTTTTAGTGTCTGGAGTCCCCTGGTACCGTCATTTCATTGAGCATATAACAGGTTTTAATGCTAAACAAGAGCCCCAGCAGTCCATCCCCTCTGTGCTGCTTTGGCTAATAAGGAAGTATTAGCCTCAGCGGCAATGGGCAGCTGTGATTGGCCGAGTGTGTCAGCTGACTGCTATTAGCCTATCAGAGCTCCAACTAACGATATGAATGGGTATGACAACAAGGAAGTGTATAATCTCTGCCTTAGCCACACCGCCAGAAATGGTCAGACTGTGGGTGGCCAGGGACCCTTTTTAGCGTTTAACTGCTTGGACATGGTTTAACACTAAATAGAGGGACAATGCCAGGGGACTACAGGCACTATAATCAATTCAAATAGATGAAATGTTAGAGTGACTACAGTGTCCTTTTAATGTTTAAAGAGGAACTGTCTTCTTAGTTAGTAGAACTTTTTCTCAACCCAGGAAATGTCCCAGCAAAAGGCAAGCAGTATATTATTAAGATGTAATCTTTATGAAATACTGATGCTGACTACTTTGTCTTATTGCATTAGGCTGAGTTTGACAAATAGGCAGCGCCCTGCCATCAACTTTTGTCCAATATTAGCAGTTATAAAAAGTGACTGCAGTGGGTTTCAGACATAATCTCACTCATCACGAGACATCACCTATGGAGGTCTCTTTCATAGTTCTCAATGATGTACTGTTGTGCATGAACGAGAGTACAGCAGTGATGTGGCTTATGGCAGATGAAGTGCCAGGAGACCAAGAAGACCTCCAGGAATAAGATGGGCACGAGGAGAGGTTCAGGTAAGTAAACATACCTTTCACTGCAACCAACGGCCTTAAGACCCCAGCTGGAGATTTCACCTTCAGTGGTCTTTGCAAAATATGCTAATATCACTGAAATTAATGGATCCACTTTAGATCACTAATTTGATCAAGAATTTGGACAGCATTTAAAGTATAGAAGCACTAAATCCCCTACAATGGCACGCAATAGGGTCATGGTGCAGTTCTATAGCCTTGTTCCCAAAGAGGACATGTTGGAACAGCTAGAAGACTTAGATGTCCTTATGCACTTTAAAACAGACAAAACAGAGGGCTGCAACAAAGGATAAATGGGAATTAGTCACTCCTACAATGAAAAGCAGCCATTAGTTAAACAATTACTAACATTTTTAGCATAAAAAAAGGAAAATCATTATGTTTTGTTATTACAAATTTATGTAATTTAGTCGTTAGATCTTGGCAGTTTTTACATATTTGGCAATTAATTTGCAAACATTTAACATTAAAATAAATATAGGATATGGTATAGGTTCTTTCTATAAAATAAACAGATTATTAAACTCAACCTTAAAGTGATACTATAGGAATAAAAATAACTTTAGCTGAATGAAGCAGTTTGGGTGTACAGACCATGCCCCTGCAGTCTTACTGCTCAATTCTCTGACATTTAGGAGTTAAAGCACTTTTGTTTCTGTTTATGAAGCTCTAGCAACACCTCCCATGGCCGTGACTCACACAGTCTGCATTAAAAAAAAAAAAACAGATCTTACTTTACTTTTGACGTTTTTATGTCCTGCTCTGTAAATGTAACTTTTTTTTTATTCTTTGTTTTTGAATCAACAAAGTAATATAAAATAAAATACAATTGATAAAAGTCCAAATAGTATAAAGTCCTACTATACTATTAAGACTTTTATCAATTGTATTTTATTTGATTTTTTATTATCCTGCTGCTGGTGGTATTTTTTCCTGACATCTACCACACTGCTGCTGCATTCCACGTTGAGTGGAGATATGCTCATGACTATATACCTGTCTGTAAGTGCATTCTAATAAATCTTTTTCATGTTTTAATTTTACTTCACCATGTGCGGTCTCTTTTACCTTATCCATATAAGGAGTTTCATCATTTGAAGACCTTTCCTTTTCCGGATTCGTTTAACCCCTGGTGGGGTGAGAAGCCTGTTTTTCATAACACGTTTGTGAGTTTTCTACTTACACCACACATTTATATTTAATTCTGCTTGTTCTTTTTGTGTTTATTATTAATATAGATCTCCATTTGATCTGCTTAACCTGGTCCTCATCTCCAGGCTGTCCCTTTTAATTTTATATACGTATACTGGGTGTTTTTTCCAACTATTCTTTGCTTTTACAGTAAGAGGCTTTGTGATTGTTGTAGTGTGTTTTACAAGTGTGGCTCACTATAAGAGCTCGTCACTAAATACGGAATTGTGGTGAATATAAAATGGTTGTAAAATTATTTGGAGAAAAAAGTATTTTTCGTTTTTTGGCCAAGGGTGACCTGAATTTTCGGTTTGGTGTATCCCTGGTGCTGTGAGTTGTTCCACATCTCTGACATCGGTCAGTATATTGTGAAATTCAACCCGAGAAAGCAACATCAGCTGGTTCCAATATTGGGTCTGTGCTCTCCTGGTCACTAGGGCCACTGCAGATATTAGCTTGTTTTTTCTAAGCTGGTGAAGGGAGGGAGAGAAAGGAGAGCTGCAATGGATAGCGAGGGCTTCCCTTGGTGAGATAACAGCTTTGCCTGCAATGAAAGATCAGTTATGTCTGTCGCCAACGTGCAGTGTTCACCACCAACAAACTTATTTTTGCACAGAACTAATATAAGACAGTGTTTCAAGCAGACTCCTATCACCATGACAACTTCAAAGAGGAAGTGGTCATGGTGGTTGGCGTAAGTCTTTAAAGGACCACTATAATGCCAGGAAAACAAACTTGTTTTCCTGGCACTATGGGGTTTTTAGGTCCCCCCCACCCTCAGGGTCCCACTCCCGCTGGGCTGAAGGGGGAGAAAGGGGTTAATCACTTACCTTTATCCAGCGCCTTGGCGCTGGGGAAATCTCCTCCCTCTTCTGATGTCAGTGCTGAATGTGCATGCGCGGCAAGAGCTGCGCGTGCATTCAATCAGTCAGCGTCTTCTCACTGTGATTTTCACAGTGAGAAGCACGGAAGCGTCTCTAGTGGCTGTCAAGGAGACAGCCACTAGAGGCTGGATTAACCCTAATGTAAACATAACAGTTTCTCTGAAACTGCTATGTTTACAGCAGGCAGGGTTAACCCTAGATGGACCTGGCACGCAGACCACTTCATTGAGCTGAAGTGGTCCGGGTGCCTATAGTGGACCTTTAAGGAAGGCTGTGAAAGTCACATGCAGGGAGGTGTGAGTGGGGCTGTATACACAAAGTGATTTAACTCCTTAATGGCAGATGATTGAGCATTGAGACTGCAGGTAAATTAGCTTTTTCCATGGAGGATACCGCGATATTGCAGCATCCTCCATACACCTCAATACTTTTAAGCATTTTCGCGAGAAGAAGAAGAGGAGGAGTGACCGGAAGATAATGGCAGCGCCTGCGAACGACAGGTTCAGGCGAGTAAATCTTACACTTCCCTGCCCTCAGTCACAGGACCCCAATGAAGATGTCACTGTCAAGCAAAGCCCCATGCAGTGACAGATTCGCTTTAAAGCTGAAACATTATACATGGAAATAGAATTATTATTTTTTGCCCAATAAACTTTGAACAATGAAGAAAAAAAGTTTGGGTTTTGCATGAATACAGGAGACAGACCATTATTTTACCCAATGATGTAACTATTGAAAGTCCAGGTTTTCTATGTGTATCCTCTGTTGCAAATTATGAAAACTCCTTAATTATAAAGAAAAGGTCTTTGGAGAATACTACACTTATAGAACTTCCTGAGACACAGGAGATGTCCCACCATAAACTGAATCTTGGTACCCTTGATGAAACCCACTGTAACGAAACCACAAGCATATGAAGGAGTTGATGATCTACATTAGGAAGACCTTAAAGGGACAATATAGTCACCAGAACAACTATAGCTTATTGTATTTGTTCTAGTAAGAAGAATCATTCTCTTCAGGCTTTTTGCTGTAAACCGGGTCTTTAAAGAGACCATGCAGTGTTTACATTAAAGCCTCAACTGGCCACTCCTTAGATGGCTGCTAGAGCTGCTTCCTTGGGCAGTGCTGCACTGAACTTTCCCCATAGAGATGCGTTGATTCAATTCATCTCTATGAGGAGATGCTGATTGGCCAGGGCTGTGTTTGACTTGTGCTGGTTCTGCCCCTGATCTGCCTCCTTGACAGTCTCAGCCAATCCTATGGGGAAGCATTGTGATTGGCTCAGACCACCACTTCTGTTGATGTTAGCAGACAGAGGCAGATCAGAGGCAGAGAAAGCAGCTGCAGACTTGAATACAAGTAAGATTTTACTTTATTTAGGGAGGCAAGAGGTGGTAAGGGGGACTAGATGTTAGTTTTAACATAATAGGATCAGGAATACAGGTTTGTGTTCCTGACCCTATAGTGTTCTTTTAATGTAGTTTCTGGTGAGTATAGCTTTGATCCTGCAGGCTTTTTTATGTAATCACTGGCTTTTCAGCAAACAGGTAGTGTTAACATTACTGCCTAGGAACACCTCCACTGGCCACTCCTCAGAAGGTCACTACTGGAGCTTCCTGGGTCAGCGCTGAACAGCGTGCAGTACTGCCGTTCAGTGTCTACATGCTCTGCATGAAGACGCTAAATGTTCCCCATTGTGATGCATTCATTCCCCATTGAGATGCATAGTGGAGATGCTGATTGGCTAGGGCGGCATTTGGCCTTGCCCCCACCCAGCCCCCTTGGCTGAGATTATCTTTTTTGGACAATCTCAGCCAATCCAATGCTTTCCTGTGGGAAAGCATTGTGATTGGCTGAGATCATCAATTTTGATTATGTTAGCCAAGGAGGCAGATCGGGGGCAGGGCCAGCAGCTGTGGACTGCTGGGATACGGTAAGTTTTCTTATTATTTAAGGGGTGCAAGGGACCTAAATTGTGTTTTTAACACTATAGGGTCAGGAATACATGTTTTTGCTCCTGACCTTATAGTGCTCCTTTAACCAAACTGACCAAGGAACAGCTACAAAACAAACAAAATTTGGTTAAATCAAGCAAGAAAACCTTAAATACACAAATATAAACATGTATTATATAGAAGACAGACAATGGGTATAATACATGGCACAATAAGAACAACTACAAGCCTCTTAACTAAAAACATGTCATAAATAGGAAAAATCTATAAACATGAAACACAGGGGTATTTTCTCTGCATACATCGTGGAACAATTCCCACATAATAATCTGACGTGTGTAGTAGAGAAATCACATATTTTTCTGACATGACAAAGCCATTGTGTCTGAACTTGTGTGTAATTAGTTCCTGAAAAACGAATGATGCCTTAATAACCATCAGCAAAGTAGTGGTGTGTCGATATATAATGGTCTACTAATACACTTAATCCACGACAATTGTTTAAAGGGAAGTTTTACACCATCAAACAATACATAGAAAAATCATCTATAACTTGCGTTAACCTTTTTTATCATGAAATGTTACATTTCATTTTACATTTAAATGAAGGATTTAGCAAATGACAGCATAATCTAGTCCACACACGGTAAAGCCAGAATAAAACAATTACCGTACTTTTCTGAAGGTTCTCTATGCCGACTGATTGACCGGGTGCAGGAGACCAGTTGTAGGATAAGGAGGGCACCTCACAAATACATATTTGTTAATTGTAGGGATAAGTAAAAAGTAATACAATTTTGTGAAGTGACAGTCCTTTTGAAACATGTTTACAGCTACAGTCCCTTTAAAAACTTTGCAAAGTTTCCAAAAAACAGGAGCAGCTTTGCACAGACCACCATAGCTCTACCTACAGACGGAAAGGTAGTATAAACATCAACGAGGCTGAATCTCCATGGGCGGCATTGCACTGGGCAGACGACAGAGACATGGGTGTGGTGAGTGCTCTGGGGATTTCAGTTTATTTCTAGGGAATAAAGATAGCCCCAATTACTCTTTGAAATCAGAAATTAGCCGTGTTAAATAATGAATGGATTCGTGCAGTGTCAGTCTGCCATAAATCACTTTTTACTCATGACAAAGTAACGATTTCTCAGCAAGCCAAGGTAGCTTGTCCGGTCATGACATTGCCAAGCAGCCCTCCGAACGCATTTCTGTCCCACTTGAATAAATAGTGTTTGAGTCCAGGTGACATTAATCTATGTTATTATTACATTGACATTTCAATTGTTTATGTCAGCAGCACCACCATACAGCAAAACTGACTATTTCTTGTGTGAATAAATATTTAATCTGTTCAGAAGTAAAAAAAAACAAAAAACACACCAAATTAACAGTTAACCTTAAAAGGGATACTATAGTCACCAGAGCCACTACAGCTTAATGTAGCGGTCCTGGTATCTAAAGCCCATCCATGCAGGCTTTTCAATGTAAGCACTACCTTTTCAGAGAAAATAGAGTGTTTCCATTGTCTAAAAACACCTCTAATGGCAGTCACTCAGGCAGCCCCTAGAACAGGGGTTCTCAATTGATTTTTCCTGTGGAACCCTTTGACATAGTGTATCAACGAACCTGTCGCCATTCATTGGCTGAGAAAGTCTGCTGACTGTTCTCAGCCAATCAATGGCATTCTGTGTATAGAACTATGCACAGAACTGACATTGTTCGAGGCTGTCTAATAACTGCCCAACGATGCTGACGGAAGTTAAGTTACACCTCCAGCAACAAAGGAGTTAAACTAATAGCAAAAAGCTGGACATACAGACTCCAGGCACCATGACCACTTCAAAAGTAAATCTTGGTAACATGATGTAGCTCAAAATTGAATTCAATGCTTTCCTATAAGAGGTATTGGATGTGTGCACAGCGCTCTATGACGATCACTGGATTGGGGGGGAAACGTCCTCAATGACATTGTGGGAGGCGGAGAGGTCAGCAGTGCCGAGTGAGTCTGAGCACTGGAAAAGGCAAATAAAAAAAAAATATATATATATATATATATATATATATATATATATATATATATATATATATATATATATTTCTTTTTTTAACCCCTTAAGGACCCACGACATGTGAGACATGTCATGATTCCCTTTTATTCCAGAAGCTTGGTCCTTAAGGGGTTAATGGGGAGAGGTGGCACTAACGCTGTAGTGTTCCACCTTTTTCATCATCCCTTTACCAGACTGGTGAACTTAACTTATCATTATAGAAGGCAGTTAGAATTTCACATAAGAACAAGGGTCCACACGGATGAATTGCAGAACAAAGGCCCTGTCATATCACCACATTAAAACACATGTTGGCACTCAGAGGGTTAAGACTCCGAGCACTTCAAATCTGTAGCATACTAAAAATGTATAACCAGATGATCAGAAATAGAACTGGCATGAACTTGTCATCCAGAAGAAGGGGCGTCAGTGGACCTATCACATCAACACAAAGAATAAACATTCTCCGCTGCCTGCACAAAACAGAAGGTCAAGGTTTTCGTGCTACTGAAATAATTCAAATTCTTTGGCACAACAAGCATACACAGACAGGCTTCTTCCATGCAGGTCAGAAATGGTACAGTTGTAATATTAAACAAGAACTTGTTAAAGACGTGTTAAAGAGCTCAGTATCCTCCTGAAGCAGACATATGCTTGTAAGATCAGTATTTATTAAGGAGATACTAATTCAGAGGGAGAGTGGGGGGTTGTTTGCTTGTTTTTTTTTTTTTGTTTTTTTTTATTGGCTTACTTCCTACAATAACCACAACTTAAAAGGAGTATTCTAAGTTGAAACTGAGCAACCTTTTAATGCACAAGAAAAATTTGCATTTAAAAAGGAACACCAACATAATTTTCGATGTACAGAACCCGCACCAAAATAATTAAATAGATTTACCTATCTTTAGACCGCCAACATGCTGGTCTCACGGTGGCCTTCCCCAGGCTGATATCATTACGTATGATCTCAGCCAATTCAATGCCTCCCGACATAGGGAAGCACTGATGACTAGTACACATTCCTCACAGAGATGCTTTGGCTCAATGCATCTCAATGGGGAAAATTCATTTTCTTTATTTTGAGTGTGAACATAACGAATGTGGTCCCTGCACATACCGCATCAAAAAGCGCCTGGAGTGGCTGTTTCAGTGACAGCCACTAGCTAGAGGTGCCCCTAGCTTGCCTAATGAAAGGTAGTATTTACGTTGTTGAGGCTGCAGGAATAGTCTCTTTGCACCATAAGAACTACATAAAACTGCGGTGGTTTTGGTGCTCAGAGTGTTCCTTTAAGAGTTCTTTCGTAACTACCGTGGTTTTTTTTTAGTCATTTTCCAGCCAGCTGCTTCTGCAGACTTCCTGCAGAGATTCTAGTTAAAGGGACACTATAGTCATCAGAATAACTACAGCTTAATGTAGTTGTTCTAGTGAGTATTTTCATGCAAACACTGCCTTTTCAGAGAAAATGCAGTGTTTACATTGCTACTAGGGATACCTCCAAGTGGCCACTCCTAAAATGGCCACTGGAGGGGCTTCCTGGCTCAGGGCCGCACAGTGAGTAGCCCTGCCGTTCAGCGTCCTAACGCTCTGCATGGAGACGCCGAATTTTCCTCATAAAGATTAATTGATTCAATGCATGAGGAGGTCCTAAATTGGCCAAAACGGCATTTGGCGCGGCCTCCGTGACGATTTTAGCCAATCCAATGCTTTCCCTATGGGCTAAATTTTTTTTTAAAAATCGCCCATTTTGATGATGTCACAAAGAGAGTGGAGCCAGCATCAGCGGAACCCTGCGCGCCGCTGGAAATAAGGGGAGTTTAAAACTTTTATAGGGAGGCTATGGGGGGGGCAAACCACCTAAATGGTGGGTTCAACACTATGGGGTTAGGAATACATGTTTGTGTTCCTGACCCTATAGTGATCCTTTAATTTTCACTTTAGGAAGTTAAATGATGACCAAATCAATGTGAAGTAATAAATCTCAGAGAATTATAAACAACTATCAGAAATGGATAAATGATAAATAAATCAATAAATTATTTGAGGGTGGTATACTCGTAATGCAACTACTGTAGTATAATACTGGTTTTATATATATATATATATATACACACACACACACACACACACACACATCAGTTTTAGCAGTTCTGTGATATTCTGCCCTATTACGTTGCAAAATGTGGTTTGTTTCTAGATAATGTTTTTGGGAATGATGGCTTTTTAATTTGGCAAATTCTTGACCCCAAATTTGTTTCCTCATCTTATGCTATAGAATTTGGCTAGCACTGCAACCTGCATAGGATTGTCATGGCTTAGTGGGAGAATGGGATTGACATAATCCACCATATATGGAACGTCATAGATCTTTGTAGACCACCAAGATTTTCTTGCATTCTGAAACCAAGGCAACACAGTTTCTCTGGCAAGAATCGATCACTGGGATCAACGTTTCCTCAAAACACAGAGACACCAGCTCTGGCTTACAGAGTCTATTCTCCAAGAAACAAGAACATCTTGGAAGGCATAGAGAGAAGAGAGAAACCAATTGGGGAAAGAGAAGAATGGGGCTATTGACTGGTAAAGTAGAATCCAAACAAAACGGGATAGAATATCATCAAGTTTAGAGCGGATGAAGGAGAATCTCAACGATGAGAGCAAGAGTGGAAAATCAAATGAAGGAAGCCAGGTGAACAGTGTAAGTTTTGTTGTTGGAGTCACTTTTACTATGGGGCACAGGAAACCAGTCAAGTGATTTCATGTTAACTCCCACACTAAAGCATTCCTACAGCTGCAATGGAAAGGTATTTTTATTCTTGTTCCTGTGGTGTTTAGTCTACAGGTTCACAGTATGAATTCCAGAAATGCAAAGTTCTTACTTCATGGTAGTTTTCATTATTTTTCATACATGATACGATGAATAGGTTGGGTTTGATTACCATTCTATACTTGAACCAAACCGAATACTCTTGACCAAACACATTTGTCTTTCTGTGAGAGCAGGGAGACCTGGGCCTGATTTCCATGTCCTATCTCTGTAACTTGTTAATGGATTTAGTAGACATGGTCCAATTCCAAAAGACCACACTTTTATTCATATCCCATATCTGAAGTATCTGATTCATTTAGCATGGATGTCAAGACAGCTCAGGGCTTGGTACTATCTGAAGCTCTGCACAGAGTCCACCAGTATTTGTGATCAGACATATCTAAAGGGTTCTGCATCAAATACTCAAAGAATCTAGATGCAAGGAAGACCTGGCATTCATGATTATCAAGGCATACATCAGCCCCTCCTAGGCTGCTATTATTGAAAAGAAAACTTTGCTATGAACGTCACACTGTGCATCTTCTGCTCATACCAGACATTTCAAACATGTTTATAATATCTGCCTCCATCCTGTCAGTAGGGAGGCTGCTCCATTGTCTGCTATAAATGTTTACAGTTGTTTATTGCTAAGTGAGGATGTAAGATCGTGGCAACACGCAATAGCTGCACATTTCCTCAGTGTTCTAATTACTTTTAAGAGCAAACCGGGATCAAAGCCAAACTACAAGTAAAATAACACAAACCCAAAAGCAACAGTAAGCAAGAACTGTAGGACTTAACACATGCAAGACATTGGGGTTTAGATCAGTAGTTGGTACAAAATGTTTAAGAAAATTTTAAATTTTAAAATGTCTTAATTAAACATCTTGAATAAAATGTTTGCGTCTTGATTTTCACATCTCAGATTTTATAAATATTTCTGCCAAAAACAAGCCCACTGTAAACACAGTCATGGATAACAGAATTCACTGTTAATCTGTAAAAACACATCTATATAATGACCTAGAGAACCAGGGTACCAAATGTATAGTTTGGCAGATTAAGTGAATTTTTCATATATTTTGTTTTACCTGGATACAGTTCTAGCTCTGGAGAGTTCTATGCATGTCCCACCATTTTCCAAAGCATTATGGAAAAATTCTGATTAGATATTGGCTCATCTGGAACTTGCTTTTGGCAACTAAATTCTTCATAAAACTATAACAAATGCAACCCATTTGGCTAATAACAAACAGATTAAATAATTTGCAGATTTTATTCCATGACAAAGCCCCAACCAACAAGAACTAAATTGAAAAAGACTACCTTAGAATATAAAAAATATTAATGAGTTAATGTACAGCTGCGCAATTTATTTCCTGTTATATTATACGTTAGGCTCCCAGGCACCGATATGACACTAAGCACCATAACTACGTGATGGTTATGGGTCAAAGAGGCTTCCAAAGCGGTCTCTCTAGTTTGCATTAAAGTGTGTGACCCAGCACCAAAATCCACATCTCTCTGCTGCAGCAGCAAAGATAACGCATATTACACATACAAAAATGGCTGAATTTGGAGGCTAAGGACAGGAAGTGAGTGTTCCAGACGCAGTAATTATTGTGCTTTGTCAGGACCCTTTAGATGTTAACTGCAAATATAGACCACTTGGTTAACCCTGCATTTCTCCAAGCAAATTTAATTCAAATCCTTTAGCACCTCAAGCACTTCTTGATTATGCAACAACGTTCCAACCCATCCTTGATTCTGCTTGACCTGTCTGCCGTTTTTTGACAATGTGAACAGTATGCTTTTCCTCCTTTCCATTTCTGATGTTTTTCTTCCTTGTTCTCCTCTACCTTTCCCATCAGTCTTTCAGAATATCCCTTAATGATCCTTCACCTTTCCTTGCTGCCCACTTCTCTGAATGAAAATGTTTGAGTGGTTTGAAGAAGAAGAAGAAAAGGGGAGTAAGGAGGGGCAGTTCTCCCAGGACCTCTATTGCGGTCAAGTGTAACCTCTGCATTTTCCATATATATCTACAAATGCAAGGCTGGGTCCCTACCAGAGCAACTCTACCCTTTGAACACCATAACCCCCCAGTCTCCACTCCTTCAAAAAAATCATTCAAAACCCACTTCTTCATAAAAGCGTATCAATTAAACTGTTAATAGCTGCTGACTGATTCCTCTTCTGCAACTGTCACTAGTCTAATACTATCCTTACCTTTTTGTGTCATTTTACCCCACTCCCTCTAGCATGTAAGCTCATTGAGCAGGGCCCTCAACCCCTCTGTTCCTTTGTGTCCAACTTGTCTGGTTACAACTACATGTCTGTTCGTCCATCCATTGTAAAGCGCTGCGGAATTTGATGGCGCTATATAAATAATAACATAATAATAATATTGCATTGACTGCCCTATTAACATCCATCTATTGGCATCATACATTTTTATATCTCAAATTATCAGACATTTGTGGGAATCTACTATAACAGGAGTCAGCAATCTATGACACATGTGCCATGCATGACACTCAAGATGCCTTTGCATGGCACTCAAGGCTGCCAGAGGCAAATAGGCTCTGGCCTATCAGGAGTCCCAGTGGGACTTGAGATAACTGCTAGGGCAACCCAAGTGGTGACTGCAAGTGACGAGGGACAATCTTCAATTTACACACTGCAGCAGTTCGAGGAAGTAGTCTCAGATGACTTCCTTTCAGAATTAGTGAACGGGAATAAGCACTGGAGTAAAGCAGCCCACATCAGCTATCTCAGCTCCTGCCCGTTACCTGTACCTGGCCAGCCCGGACCCCAGGGAAGCCAACCACACTGCTAGATATACACAGAGCTGCAGTAAAAGCCTCCCCTCATGCAAAATAATAAAAACTGCCCACACAAATACACACACAGTCCCCAAAACACAAATGACAATCCATATAACCGCACTCAACCCCGCAAACAGCATCACATGCAATACCACAAGCAGCCCCAGAAATAATAAACACACACACACACACGTAGCAAAGTCCTCATTCATAGGCATTATGCAAAATACGACAAACTCATGATGAATATATAAAATATAACAGCACTCATGTGCACAAATACAAAGCAAGTGCAGCGCCCATAAATAACACAAGCATCATACACACCTCAAAAAAAAAAAATATTTGTTTTTTTTTTAAATAGGAATGGCTCACTAAGGAACTTCAAGATCTTGTTTTGGCACAGTACTAGTAAAAGGTTGCCTACGCCTGTACTATAATATGCAGATTACGTATTTTACATCTGTAAACAAAGGATATTTTACCAAAAACCATTTACCAGTTAAGAAGAGCCCAGACTTAGTCCTGTTACAAGTGAGCTGGTCTGAAACAACCACATTGCACAACTTAGCTTATTTGGTCTTTTAGGTGACACAAATTCAATACCAGCATCAATCCTGAAATATGTATATTAAACAAAGCTCGGTCACCTTCTGGGGTCTCTGAACATTTTGAGAATAAATTTATGATCATTTTATGAAGATTCTAACTTTATAAAATGCTCAGAAACGGTGAAAAAACAGCTTTAATCATTAATTCACTTAAAGTGGTACTATAGTCTCAAGTACACAAATGTGTATTCCTGACACTATGGTTCTAAAACAACCATTAAGGTGGTCTGCTCCCCTGCCTCGGGTTAGAAAGGTGATTTACTCACCTTTGTTCAGCGCCACGCGGAGCTACTCACGTTTGGCCCCGCCCTGATCCACCTCCTTGACTGACATAATCAGAATTGATGATGTCAGCGAATCACAATGCTTTCTAATAGGAAACCACTGGATAGGCTGAGATCGTCAATTCGTTCTGATGATCTCAGCCAAGGAGTCGGACGCCCTGGCCAGTCAATGCATCTCTATGGGGGAAAATTCAGAGTCTACACACACACATTCACAGTATATATATATATATATATATATATATATATATATATATACATATATATATATATATATATATATATATATATATACACACATATCTTGGCACCCACCCTTTCTCCTGATATACAAATAAAAACATTTTGCCCAGGTGCAATCCCACGTTGGAAGTATATAAAGCACAATAAGAGATGCACTCTGCGGTCTTCAATGAATAGATTGTTGTTTATTCCAAATAGGTATTTACATGTAGTTTGATCGACGTTTCGACCCGTTCGGATCTTTCTCAAGATCAATATATATACACAGACACATCAGAATTTAAGTTTGTGTAAATTGTTATGTGCTTCTGAAGTTGAACCAAATTCAGTAATGTAAAGTATATGATAAGAGATATAACGTTTTCAAACTGCAGCCATATTTTTATACATACAAGTGTGTGGTCAGCAAGCACTTTCACAACTGAACACCCATGTTTCCTGTCCCCATTGCAAGAAAAAAAACAAGTTGCAGAACTCCTTGTTCAACAGGCTCCTATGCCACCAATAGCAATTAAAATAAATAAAATGGTTAAATAGTTAAATTGCCCTAATGACCACAAATTATTGAAGCAGCTTTTCCACCCTCTGGTATTTTGCAAAGACCCCAGAGATGGTGACTATTCTGCTTCAAGTGCGGTAGTCATGTTCTTCTGTGAGATTCTCTTCAGATCCTAGCGCTTCATCTTATACACAAGAGTATCACAGAGTGCCAATGCTTGAGAGTACCAAACTGATGTCAATGATGGATCCTGCAAGATCCTCCATAGACAGAATTATTTTCCCCAACGCCGTCACTAGCCAAAGCGGAGAGCTTGACAGCGGTAGCTCCACTTTTTGTCAAGCATAGAAAAACTACATTAGACAAAGTAGACAATCTTTCATGAGCATTACATAAATATTTTACCTTTACAAAATGCTTATTTGGGAGAGAGGGGGTGTGACAAAGCTGTATTAATATGGTTCATTGTCTCATGCAATAATTAACAAGAAAAATAAAATTAAATAAAATACAAATAGGAGACCAAACTGGCTATCACATCCTTACACAATACACCACTTAAGTTGCCACAATTATAATTGGTAAGAAGAAAAGTTAATGGATTCACCAGGAACTATCAACGGCCAAAACTTATTCTAACAATTTCAGAGAATACTTGACTAGACAATTCAGGAACAAAAAATCCTAGAGTAGAAGGTGGCCATGATGTTTAAAATGTCATGGTCAATCCAACCTTTCTTTTTTATATGGATTAAACAGGGGGAAAAAACAAGGCTGAGGCGAACGAACACATGAAATCTGATGATGTTCTGTGCCCTACATGTCCATTGATAATTGGAATTTTATTGTTTCAATCTGTTTAGCAGTTTATTTAAAGGAAAAAAAATAATTATATTATATATATATATATATATATATATATATATATATATATATATATATATATATATATATATATATCTCAACTCTCACAGTTTTTAAAATCTTACATGATAATCCATGGACTACTACAGAAGAACCACTAATAAACCAATTATGAAAGGGAATGTTTAAAATTTGTCTGTTAGCACATAAGAAAACAATACACAAGGTCTGATAGCCCAAACTGCAATAGCAATATTTGCCCTGCTTAGATTTTACATTATGCTTATTCACAGTAAAATGCATTCTTCCCTCGGCCAGTATTGAATTTTAATCTTTTCCAGACTGTACTAAAATTGACCAATTTGTGAAATGTAAAAATTCACTAAAACTTTCATGACATATATACCATCGTAATGGGCTATTGAACTTGTAAGCACTTACAAGCAAACCTTGAAAACAAACTACATTTAACGAAAGCGTTTGATTTGTTTAGTGTAAATACAGGGAGGGGAAGAATCCACACTTCAATCCAGTAGAGCAGGGGTAGGCAACTTTTTAGCAGCACTGTGCCGAAATAAGATTGTGATGTCCCTTAGCGTGACGGTCCTATTTTTTTTAAATTGAGGTGTGCATGTTGCTGTATTTGGCTTGTGTTATTTATACTGCAGTTGCTTTGTATCATTGTATTTGTGCGTGTATGAGCTATTATATTGTATATGTTCCTGAGTAGTTTGTGGTATTGTGAACCTATGAATGTGTGCTGTGTATGGTGGCTGCTTGTGGAATTGTGTGTGTGTGGATGGATAGGTCACATTGTGTGTATGTGTGGGGCTGTTTGGGGTATTGCATGTGAGAGGCTGCATGTGGATTGTCAGTGGTGTTGAGTTTGTGAAGATTGTATTTTGGGTTTGTGTGTGGGATGTTCACATTATTTGTTTGAGAGGAGGGCTATTCTGCAGCTCTGTGTATATCTAGCAGTGTGGGTGGCTTCCCCGGGTTCCAGTGGGGACCAGGGTGACCAGGTACAGGTTAAGGACAGGAGCTGCAACAGCAGCTGCGGTTTGCTCTACTCCAGTGTGGATTCACATTCACAAGTGCTGGGAGGAAGTGATCTGAGATCACTTCCTCTACATGCTACAATGCATAAATTGAGGATTGTTCTTCACCACCTTTTCGTATTAGCATATATCTGAAGTTTCACTGGGACTCCTGATAGACCAGAGCCTGTTTGTCTCTAGCAACCTTGAGTGCCATGCATGGCAAACGTGCCATAGGTTGCCTACCCCTGCAGTAAAGCAATACTGGTTAATAAACATTGTTGGATGATTCCAGATTACAATAAACAAATGTGACTTAAAGGGACACTATAGTCACCAGAACAATTACACACTATAGTCACCAGAACAATTACAGCTTATTGTAGCTGTAAAGCTCTAACCAACTCTAGCCCCTCTTACATTTCTTCACTGATTCATAGGTATGCCCCCTTTTGGTCTCTCCGCTCTACTGGTGACCTTCTCCTGTCTCCTGCTCGCACCCTTACTGCAAACTCACGCCTGCAAGACTTCTCACGGGCGTCTCCTTTCCTTTGGAACAGCCTGCCTACCACTGTCAGACTCTCCTCTAGTCTTCCATCCTTTAAGAAGTCCCTCAAAACCTATATTTTCAGGAATGCTTATGGCCTCCAAGAGTAACTTCTATCTCTCAAACCTTCTTCTCGCTCTCTCCTATAGGGCCGCACTCCACTCTCACCTCCAGTTCTGCCACTTTCCCACCATGTCTATTTGCTGTCTCTCTCAATACCCTTCCTATTGTGTTTTTAATTCCGACCTCTTCTAGACTGTACGCTCGTTTGAGCAGGGTCCTCAACTACCTATTGTTCCTGCTACATTTAGTTATTGTCTCATTTGGTAATTCCCCATCTTATTGTAAAGCGCTGCAGAATAAGCTGGCGCTATATAAATACCAATAATAATAATAATAATAATAATAATAATTATTGTATTTGTACTGGTGAGTATAATCAGTCCTTTCAGTCTTTGTGCAGTAAACATTGTTTTTTTTTCCCAGAGAAAGTGCAATGTTTACATTACAGCCTAGAGGTACCTCCAGTGGCCACTCCTCAGGTTGCTACTAGAAGTACACTGCCATTCAGGATCTCCACCCTATGCATGGAGACACTAACCTTTCCTCAAAGAGATGCACTGATTCAATTCATCTCTATGAGGAGATGCTGATTGGCCAGAGCTGTGTTTGGCTTGTGCTGGCTCTTTCCTTGATCTGCCTCCTTTACAGTCTCAGCCAATTCTATGGGAAAGTATTGTGTTTGGCTCAGAGAATCACGTCTGATTATGTCAGCCAAGCAGGCAGATCAGGGGCATAGCCAGCAGCAGCAGATGTGAATAAAAGTCGGATTTTACTATATTTAGGAGGGCAAGGGGAGACCAGGGGGACTAAATGGTGGTTTTAACACTATAGGGTCAGGAATACATGTTTGTGTTCCTGATCCTATAGTGTTCCTTTAATATAGGTCTGGGTGGTTTAAATCACAAACAACTGTTCATTTTCCAAACATTAGTTAATAAATATGTATGGTTAATTACAAACCACAAGCAGTTATACATTTAAGAATGTAAATATTTAATTGTGGAGAACAGACAAAGGCAACTTTTAGTGAAAAAAAATTGCCAAACTCGAAAAATGCTAAAAAAAAAAAAAAAAAAAAAAATATATATATATATATATCCTGGGTTGTTTTGTGCTAAAAGTTGCAATTCTTGTGTCAGTATTCTGAAATTCAAAATGTTTTGTGAGTAAACCTTTATGATGCATTAATTACACCACTAACTCACCCACTTATCCATAGCAGTCCCCCAACTGTGCATAGCAAATGCAGTGTTAGAGAATAACTCATATGCCTCATCGCTATCTCACAATGGTTCCTCATCTAAAGCGGAAGTCCCCCAGATTAGCATAAGAAATCTTGGGATCTTTCCTGTTATCTGCCCTCCACTCAATGGATTTTAAGTGTTTTAGTCAATCAGTTGTTCTCATATCGTTAACATGGTTCAGTAGTGTTCCTATAATACATTTCAATTATGATATTCCTTGATTTAATCAACAATAGTTACAGACAGATAATTGGTGTTAGGAGTGGGATTTACCTCCACAAGGAGTATCGGACGAAGAAGATGCAGCCAAAGCCATCGATGGAAGCAATTTATGAGTAGCTAACTGTGCCGGTATTGCTTAAATTAAACACAGCCCGAGGTTCTGACCTGGGTCAACAACACAAATTAGAGCTTGTCGCACTGCAGCATACCATGAATGGGGACACTGGCAGATCTGGGGACTCGGCAGAGAATTCAGAAACCTCCCAGGAGGGAGCACAGACCCCTTTTCAGCAGAGAATGCAGGAGAGACTGGTCTGTCTAAGCCTGTCTCTGATGTAATTATAATTGAGGTTATGCGACAAGTCCAAGACGAATTGGACCCTACATAAAAAATGTGAGGCTGAGTCAAGCAAAGGCATTAATCTTAATGTCACATATACCACCTTCCAAAGATTTGATGAGGACAAAGGGGCACTGAGTGTTTCCTCCTGACCAAATGAAATTTTAGGACAGTGTCTACTGAGAGGGGCACACAAATTTTAGGACAGTGTCTACTGAGTTGGTCTTACATGAGTTTTAGCGGCAATGTCTACTGAGGAAGTCTCATGCAAACTTTAGTTTGTGTCGTTACAAGAGGACTGTGGGAAATGTTATACATTCTGACAGAATTTTTGGGTCTTGTTAAGACCACCCCAATCTACCCCTTAGTTTAAGGGGAGATATATGACAACTCCGACTCCACTTATTGTCGTGGTTGTATTGTTAATCCTTACGGTTATTTTATTATTATGTTAAGCATAGCTTCAAAGAAAGATATAGACTTGTGTTCTCTGGCAGGTGTGCTTGCATGAGCAGGGCATGTGCATGTGCCAGAGTACTAACTGTCTCAACTGTCGTTCTCGCTTGACTTTGCTTTTGACTGTTTATTTTCCTGTGTGTCGTTCTTTTTCACTGAAGTTGCTGCGCTGTCTCTCTGGTTGTCAGCTGACAGATAATATCCAAATAAAATCGGAAAGTTTATACAAAAAACACTGCTACAGGCTCTGTTATTGAGAAGATGACATCTAATATCCAGTAGCTGTGACATTTGTTGTCTATACATCAAGGAAATTCATTAATGAAATAGGTTATAGGAATATTACAAAACTGAACGTTTAATGATATGAGAACAACTGATTGACTTTAACCGTTTTAGAACGTCTGATTGAGTTAACGATTAAACGTTTCTCAAACAGTTAAAATCCGAAAGAGTGGGGGGCAGATAACAGTAAAGTTATGAAAACCTGCTTCAGTGAATATCGCCCTAAAATACATCACTCCACTACCCAATGGTCTCTGATCTGTTGCCTGTCCCCCAATCGTGCACCACATAACCTGTTAGTAAATAGTCCCCTATGAAACATAACTCCACTCCTCTTTCTAACAGTCCCTCAATTACTGTAGTCCCCCCCCCCCAAACACACATAAGATGCATAGTAAATCCTGTGTCAGTAAATACCCCCCTACACACCATGTTACATCAATCTCATCCATTACCCAGTGTTCCTTCATCGATGCATCCCCCCCAAACCTGAATCTGTCCCCTCATCTATTGCATCCCCCCAAACCTGAATCTAGAGTAAGTGAATATCACCCACCCAATAACATGTTACATCACTCCCAGCCCTCCCCAGTGTTCCCTCATCTATTAAAGTCCCCAAAATGTGCATCTTAAATGCTGCATTAGCAAATTGTCCTCAATGATGCATCCCCCCCCCCCCTTCTAACAGTCCCTCAACTATTGCAGAACCCCCAAACCTGACTCCTGTGTTAGTGAATACTCCCCACACCATGTTACATCATTCCCACCCCCTCCCCAGTGGTCCCTCATATATTGCAGTCCCCCCAGATACTCATATCATACCCTGGTTTTGTCAATAAATTACCTTTGGTGCATCATTCCCCTCCCCAGTGGTCCTCACTAAATGTAGTCCCCCAGATTTAGTCAATAAATGACCTGGGGTGCATCACTCCCCTCCCCAGTGGTCCCTCACTAATTGCAGTCCCCCATATGTGCATGTCTCCCACCACTCCCCCCAATGCTATGTCCTCCTCCCCCCACCAGTCTCACCGATCACGATCCTCAGGTGTTTCAGGCGGGTCAGTACGTCCTTCTTGGGGTCTAGCACTTTCTGGGTGGATTTCTTCACATCCCCGTGAGTTTTTTTAGAGAACATCCCGGCTCCGAGATGGGGGAGCCCTCACCTCCCCCCTCCTCCCACCCTGGAGGGGGACAGAGGCTCTCCGCCAGGCAAGGTGGGTGCAGCTCCCTGGAAGGGAGGACACGGGCTGCCCTCTCCCTCAGTAACGATGGGAGGGACGCGGGTCTACCCCGCTCTGACAGCAGCAGGTTACACCGACACATCCAACATGGCCGCCCCCCTCTGTCTCCGGGATCACAAAGCAATCGATCGCCGAGCGATTCACCGCTCACCTCTAGCCAGTTCTGCGCTCTGTCCCTATTAAGACTGTGCATGGGCTATTCAATAAAGTGGGCATTGTCAGGAATTTAGTGAATTTCACATTCTAGGCCAAAATAGCCAAATTATATTTAGGAGGGCAAAAAAAGTCACCTATATTTTAAGTTTTCAGTTTTTTGCGCTGAAATTCTTGCTGAACTTTTAGCGATTCACACTTTACTTGCGTTCTTTTTTGTTTTTTTAGTCATAGTTCTGTAAATTTTTAGAGGCTTTGCTTATTTTGCTAAGCCCCAGCCCAAAACGAAGGAATCTGGCGGGGGTACAGTACGAGGGAGGTGAGTTTTACTTCCCTCACGGCTGCCGCCATCTTCGCGATGAAGGTTCTTTTTGGCTCCTGGTGCTTCAGCTGCCAGGAGCCACGTCGGCGATGTACACTCGCGCATGGGCGAGAATACAACACTGAGGTCTATGGAGAATACCGCGGCAACCCCCATAGACAACGCTTGAATCCCACAGCTGCCAGTTGTGGCGGATACTGAGATTGGCCAGATGTTGACAGAGCTGCTCCTGCTTTTGTCAACCTCAGGCTTTACCACGGGACAAAATGGTCCCTACTTTGTCTTATGATACCTGTGGACTGCGTTGGAATTTCACTGAAACTCCACAGCAGTCTTAATTACCACTTCATAAAGATTGTATCTTTATAAAATACTTAAATGGGACACATCCACTTTAAACTGAACCTTGGGGACAAAATAAGTGATGTGGAAAAACTATCCAACTTAGATATAGTCGCAGTCATTTTAGCCTATGTTTTGCCAATCCGAATTTCATTTTGCTACGGCAAACGTCCTAAATGTCCTGAGTTCGACGAGACAGTCCTGAATTTGGATACCCGTAAAGGGCGGTGCTAGGTGACAAAAAGACCTGGGGCTTCAGCTAACAACTCTCCAGACAGCCGTCCCAACTTCTTAGCATTGTTCCCTGGTGTTCCACATTTGGGAACACCAGAGAATTGTCCACAGCAAACTTGTTACAAGCTCATTTTTATATGCACAGCGCTTTACAGAAATACTCCAAGCACGGTAACACAGTCCAAGTGTAATCTTTCATTTAATGTTAGCATGGTTTCACATTTACCTGGGTCCCACCAGGCACATGCACTGCATTGAGTCTTCTAGGAACTGGAGGTGTAGGCTCTCAGTTCTGTTCACTACATTAACAGATTCAACCCATTCAATAGCTGAGCTAAAACATTGCTAACTTTGATCCATATTAAAGTCTGCTGAGGGCACTCCTGGGACCATAACCACTACAGTGGGCTGTAATGGTTATGGTGCTTGGAGTGTTGCTCTAAAAGCACCCTATGCATATACCGTCTTTTGTGGAGCTGATCAGAGCAATGGGTGGCCGGCCTTGCATTCTTTTGTGGAGGTATATATATTTCTCGCAGGAATTCCAGATGGATTGACTGAGAATTATAATCCTACATCAGATCTTTGTAAAACATCCCTAATACAGGTGTCTCAGCTACACCATCTTCTCAAGGAACCCCAACTTCCGTCTTCACAAGTATTAGGGAGGAAAGATTTGCTAAATCCAATTGTACATTTTCATTGGACTCCGAACCAAGTTATGTTTCTAAGGATAAAGACCCATCAATAGATACCTGGTACTTCCCGCTGTTAGCTAGGCCATTAATTATAAATTCAGCTCTGTATTTTCACAAAAACTTGACAAGAGGATATGGAGTGGGTTATAGCTGAGCACAATTGAGTTATTTTTATTACAGTAGCACATATCAAGTTGAAAACAAATAATCCGCTAAATTGCAATATGCATGTAAAAAAAAAAAGCTAAAATAATACTACAAACTTTTAAAGAAATTGGTGCAAAAATGGCTGTATAATAAGACTGAAAATATACAATTTGACATTCTCTGTAGTGCTTACTTTCAGAAATGGTATGTATTTATGAGGTGATTTGAATAGTGAAACTGCTAAATGTCCCAAAATGAAGAATGGGCCCATCAAGTTCATTGATTAAAATTATTATTGTAATAACTGAACTAGTCATGTCTCCTACATGGTACTGTAACTTCGCAAAGTAGTGCCAAAGGCGTACATTGGGGGTATTGATTTGTTCAGAAGAGTTTGCCGAGCATAATTTAGGTTGTTTGATCACAGTGGCACATATCAGATTTCATTAATAGGCAGTTAATATGTAATGAGTATGTAAAAAATAAAAAATTATCACAAACTTTTGTGTGGCAATTTTGTTTTCTGTGATGTCTTTTAAACTTACAAGACAAACATACCGACTTCTAAAATCGCTCCACATTGTAATTTGTGACCTGTAATTACTAAAAAAATAAACTGAAATCCTAGACTTAATATGTACTCTGTAAATCAGGACACATAAATTAATTTATTTTGAATTACTTGTCTTAAACTGTAATAATTATGCATACATTATTGCCTTATTGCCAATACTGTAAAAAAAAAAGTAGTTTTTTCATTTTTGTTGCATTTTTGTGTGTTTTTATAACAAATGAGTATTTATATATGTACATCACATGAAATTAAAGCCCTTTTTGTCCTTTAAAAAACAGTATATCAATGAGAAAAATGGAAATTGCTTTTTAACAGACATAGCAAAAATTGCTTTGGTCCTTAATATAAACATGTATTCCTGACACTATAGTCCTGAAGTGGCTGCCACCCACCCCCCTCCCAATCTCAGTAAAAAGGTGATTTTACTTACATTTTCTCCTATGACACGCTGGTCTTGCTGAGACTGGCCCGCCTCCATGGCTGAGATCATCCGTCTTAGTGATCTCTTAATATCCAATGCTTTTCCATAGGAAAGCAATGGGAGGCTACTTAGCATACATGGCAAAACGCTGCTCCAATCAGCATCTTTTCATAGAGATGCAATGAATCAATGCACCTCTATGGGGAACGTTGAGCGTCTCCATGCAGAGCGTGGAGATGCTGAATGCCGGTGCTGCACAACGTGCAGCTCTGGTCTAGGAAGCATCTCTGAGTGACATTGTTTACATTGAAAAGCCTGCAGGGACAGATAAAAAAACATCAGAACCACAACATTAAGCTGTAGTGGTTCTAGTGACTATAGTGTCCCTTTAAAGGACCACTGTAGTGCCAGGAAAGCATACTCATTTTCCTGGCACTAGAGTGCCCTGAGGGTGCCCCCACCCTCAGGGACCCCCTCCCGCCCGGCTCTGGAAAGGGGAAAAGGGGTAAAACTTACCTTTTTCCAGCGCTGGGCGGGGAGCTCTCCTCCTCCTCCTCTCCGCCTCCGTTCCTCCCCGTCGGCTGAATGCGCACGCGCGGCAAGAGCTGCGCGCGCATTCAGCCGGTCACATAGGAAAGCATTCATAATGCTTTCCTATGGACGCTTGCGTGCTCTCACTGTGATTTTCACAGTGAGAATCACGCAAGCGCCTCTAGCGGCTGTCAGTGAGACAGCCACTAGAGGAAATAGGGGAAGGCTTAACTAATTGATAAACATAGCAGTTTCTCTGAAACTGCCATGTTTATAAAACAATTAGTTAACCCTAGATGGACCTGGCACCCAGACCACTTCATTAAGCTGAAGTGGTCTGGGTGCCTAGAGTGGTCCTTTAAGTGCAAAACAAACAAATTAAGCTTGGGGGTTAAACTACAATAAATATGTTTTGAAATCAGTCTGTTTAAATAAGATACATTGTTCTTGTTATATATTACATTTTAGTAATATTAGTTTACCTAATTATTCTCAGAGCTCTGCCCCTGCCCACAACCTCACTCACACCACTACAATATGTGTCCATATTAGTCTAAATGACTTTTATATCAAATTAACAGACCCTTCTCCATAACCACATAATACCCAGAGTGCAATGAGCTGCAGGAAAAGGATTTATTTATTTTTATATAAATATTTCCCAGAGCCAGAACTCAATGTATTTTATATTTTTATTATTTTGCCTTGTTAGAATTTTTTTAGAGTAATTTTTTTAAAATTAAGTTGTATTTTTTTAGTATTTTAAAGTCTCCCTAGGAAAGAGCACCATATAATGCACATTGCCATTGCCAAGATACATTGCATGTACTCGATTGGTAGAGACTGGCGTCCTCTCTGTTTATCAACCACCCGACAAGCACGCTGCGTAGCAATGCCTGACGGGAGCTGTAGTCCGGTCCCCAATGCTCTCGGGCACGTCCGTCTTAGTAAAAGAACTACCTCCCCCGAAAGGCCCCGCGCCTACCAAGCTGCAGCCTACGTCGAGCACAATAAACCCCTCTCGGGCCAATCAGGAATGCCGATGCTGGGCGCTCCATCCAATCAGCGGCCCGGGGAGGAGGCTGGCGGGGGCGGGACTAGGCGGCAGCAAGTTAGTGTGCGCGCATTCGTTGGGCTGGCTGGTCTCCGGGGGGTGCAGGCGGAGAGGATTGAAGGCCAAAAATGCCGGTCCACTCGCGGGAGAAGAAGGAGAGCAACCACAATGACATGGAGGTGGATTACCCCGAGAATGAGGGCAGCAGCACGGAGGAGGAGGACACGGACAGCTCCAGCGGCAGTGAGGAGGGGGATAGCTCCGGTAAGTGAGCCCAGCCCACCTACCTACCTACTTACCTACCGTGTGTGTGTATATATATATATATATATATATAATGTCATTATGGGGGAAGGCTTTGTATTATCTACACTCAATTTATCTTATTTTAATCCTTCTTCTGTTTATAAAATTCAATTTATAACAGTTTGTTTCCCTTTTTTGGGGTTCCTCCCACCCCCCAAGAGGTGACATTGCCATGTTGTGCAGTGTTAGCTGGGAGAAATCGTGTAAGCTCGCTGAGCAGGGCCCGCTGTTCCTGCGCGTCCAACTCCGTCTGGTTACAAATACGCGTCCGTCAGTCCGCCCGTTGTACAGCGCTGCGGAATTTGTTGGTGCTTTATAAATATTAATTGAAGCGTTCACTTGCGGGTGCTGCCGTCATCTTAAAGGACCACTATAGTGCCAGGAAAACAAACTTATTTTCCTGGCACTGTAGGGTCTTAAGGTTCCCCCCCACCCTCAGGGCCCCACTCCCGCTATGCTGAAGGGTTTAAACACTTAACTTTGTCCAGCGCCGGGAAACTCTCCTCCCTCTGCCGATGTCAGTGCCGAATGTGCATGCGCGGCAAGAGCCGTGCACGCATTCAAACAGTCCATAGGAAAGCATTTCTCAATGCTTTCCTATGGACGTTTGCGTCTTCACTGTGATTTTCAAAGTGAGAATCGTGGAAGCGGCTGTCAGTGAGACAGCCACTAGAGGCTGGATTAACCTTGATGTAAACATAGCAGATTCTCTATGAGATGGACCTGGCACCCAGAACACTTCATTGAGCTGAAGTGGTCTGGGTGCCTATAGTGGTCCTTTAACTCTGGTCCATCGTCGGCTCCTGGTGATTTACAGGGTGCACAAAACTTAGGAGGTTCTGCCGTCCTGCAGACAATCTTTAACCCCTTAAGGACCAAGCTTCTGTAATAAAAGGGAATCATGACATGTCACGTGTCCTTAAGAGGTTAAAGGACCACTGAAGTCAAAAGTGGTCTGGGTGTAGTGCTCCTTTAGTTTAAACCCTGCAATGTAAAACATGGTGGTTTTGCAGTTTTTCCTATGGGGAAGTTTAAATGTGCTTGCTGAATATGGGCATCAGGTCCGCAATGCTCCTCTTCATCATGGAAAGCTGAGCGGATGTTTGTACTGCCTAAGAAACGTGTGGAGTCCTCATTTGACATCCGATTTGAAAGAGGCAGGCTTATAACTCCAATGAGCAGAAGTGGTCTGGGTGCCTGGAGTGTCCCTTTAAACACTTGGGCATTCGAACAGGAACTTCATCCATTCATTCATCGGAAAGACGAATAAATGAATTGAAACTTCAAACAAATGAACGAAGACCTCTTCGTTCATTCGGCTTATTACAAGGAGGGAGCCACCGGCGTGCGCAGCTCCCTCTTTGTAATATGTAAAAATAGAAGCCTTCCATGTCCTCCCTCACTCTATGGGGGGGGGGGGGGGGGTCAATATGCCCCCATAATAGCATAAGGAAGATTAAATGTAATGGGGACTAAATGTAACTTATAAAGCCTCCCACGCCCTGCAATAAGGCTTCGAGCACTCTGGTTGATTCCAAGCCAACCAAAGTGATCTGACAGGTAAGTCTCTACATTTACCTGTCACAGCACTCCGATTGGCTTGAAATCCAACCAGAGTGCTGTGTCATTTTACACAGCGTGGGAAAGTATTTTGGAATTTTCCCATGCTGTGTAATTTGACTCATAAAAACACTGGTTTTTGTTTTTTTGCGCTTGGGTTTTTTATTTTATTTGATAAGTTCAACAGGTATTAGGGATTTTTATGTGGCCTTTTTTAAAGCTGAAAAAAGATTTTAGAATAAAGACATCATATGGGAAGTTATTTTTTATTTACAGGGATTTAGTTTTCTCGTCCCCCTCATTATTTTTATTTGTTTATAAAAAAAAAAAAAAAAAAAAGAATTTGGGGGTGGGGGCTGACTAGGGGTTTGGGGGTCCCTAGTCACCCGGGGGGGGGTTATTTATGCCCATGTTTGATGTTTCTTTTAGGGCCCCCGCCTGCTGCTCATGGGTGGGGGCTGAGGGGAAGGACAATAGGTCTGTTTCCCCTTATAGGTCTGCCGCTCGGGGATGAGGGCTGGGGGGAGGACAGTAGGGTTCCCCTCCCCCTTATTTTATTTTAGGGCCCCCAAAAGAAAAAAGAGAGAGAGCTCCCTAATGCTCTAGGAATTTGGGAGCTATCTACTAAGAGCTGTAAGATGCAGCCGCGATCTGATTGCAATTTCATTCATTCGAAGTAGGGACTATTTGTCTTATGGAGGATTCCTACGCCTGATCATCTCTGATCAGCAGAGGAGCAAAGTGGGCTTCATTTCCGGTGGTCAGAGAAATGTTCCCACAATTATTAGCTTTCCTCCCTGTTCCCGTGATGCTTCCTTTCACTTTTCCCGAACATCCTGTCACTTAGACAGAACACCGTCAAAACTGCCGAATTGCGTCCTAACAGATTGAGAACAGTTTCTCTATTCGTGTTAGGATGCAATTCGGGACTTTGTATCGGGTGGGGACCCTAAATGAGAATGAGGGGGCCTATTGCTCCCCACCACCACCACCACCACCGAGCGGGGTGGTGGGGGCCATAAAGACAATGGGGGGGGGGAGGGGAAAGTATTTGAGAATGGGGGGAGACCTATTATCATCTCCCCCCGGCCCCCACCCCTAAACGGCAGGTGGGGGTCCTAAATGAGAAAGTGGGGACGGACGGACACCTATTGTCTGCCCCCCCCCCCCCAGGTGACTAGGGGTCCCAAAGCCCCTAGTCACCCCTCCACCCAAAACAAATTAATAATCCCCTACCTACCCCCCTCACCCTAAAAATAGCGAGGGGGGGGGATAAAAGAACTAAGTACCTGTAAAAATAAGTTACCATTTGATGTAGTCTGTTTTTTTTGTTTGTTTGTTTTTTTTTTCAGCCCCAAAAAAGGCCAAATAAAAACCATAATACTCGTTGAACTTGT
Source organism: Pelobates fuscus (assembly GCF_036172605.1). Lineage (NCBI taxonomy): Eukaryota > Metazoa > Chordata > Amphibia > Anura > Pelobatidae > Pelobates > Pelobates fuscus. Next base: position 25,168,563 of record NC_086329.1, on the reverse strand, counting down.
AAAAAAAATTCTGACGGAAAAGAAAAAACCTGACGCAAAAAATGAATCCATCTTCACCCGGTGAGGGCTTTGCGCAGACTGAGCTCCACAGGGCGGGGGAGGGCTTATAAAGCCTTGCCCCGCCCTGCAATTATGCTCAGAGCACTCTGGTTGACTTGGAGTCCAGCCAATTTTGAGTGCTCTGTGTAAAACGGATAGCACTCTGGTTGGGCTCTAAGCCAGCCAATCAGTGTTGTGAGTCAATAGGTCCTCCCCCCATAGGTCCCCCCTTCAGTTTAATAGCCCCCACTAGCGCGGCTCGGGTGTGGGCATACTAGGTTTTTTTTTTTAAAACAGTGAGCAGCCATAGACATGCTCCTATTCGCGGCATAGTGAGTAGGGGCATTAGGGAGATTTCAATCTCCCTTATGCTATTATGTGGGTCATACTGACCCCCATAGAGTGAGGGGGCCCTGGGGGTGCTTTGAAAGTGTCGGGGAGCACTGTTCCCTGCCGCTTTTATTTTTACATTTTACAAGGAGGGAGCTGCGCGCCGGTAACTCCCTCCTTATAATAAACTGAACGAACACCAATTCAGTGTTTGTTCGTCTGACATTTCTAACGAATGAATAGATGAAATTCCCATACGCATGCCCAAGTGTTTAATCTCACAGTGCTATCTAGTGTGGGCAGATGACGTTTCCCACAGAGCCTTCATCTAACCACACAAAGATGGCAGCGCTCAGAACATAGGTTACGGGCAGAAAATAAAGCTTAAAAACTAGAGGGGTGTAATAGGGTAATATGGGGGGCTTAGGGGCGTTTGGGGGTGACTATGGGGTCAATTAGAGGTAGTGGAGTCGGGAGGGGAGGGGATTTAAAAAAAAAAAAAAAAAACGGGATTTGGCCATGACAGTGCCGCTTTAATGCACAATTGTTGTGACAGGGTAAAAATAAAAACATGATTGGCACACTGAGCCTAAACTAACTCTAGTTGTAAAAAAAAAAATAGCCTATAATACTAAATGTATAATATTTATACAGTTTTCTGTATAATTGTCTTATATTCTGGCTCCCCTGTTAGTCCTTCCGTCTGAGAGATCCCCAAATTTATGGTTTAGGAATGTGTGTTTGTTAAAGTCCGAGTTTCAAAATGAACTTCCACATCTATGTTACAGGATAAGTGAACAACATGGCTTCTGGCATCCGTGTTACATTATAAATCTGAATTTTATTTAATGGTTCATAGTTCGCGCTTCACACTCCCATCAGTAGGTTGGAATATGTAACTCAGAAGAAGAAATATCTTTGTTACTGATTCACCAAGTCCCTGAGGAAGTCCGATTTTTAGGACGAAACGCGTAAGACGCCCAGTGGTGATATGTCAACTGTTTTAAGCTTATATGTAAGTTATTAAATTTCCTTTTTTACTACACTCTGGAAGTGCACTACATTTTTCTGTATATTTCTTACCTACTGATGGGAGTGTGAAGATGAGAAAATACAGTGAATATTGAAGAAAGGATTTCACTTAAGGCTGTTTTCCATCTGAAAATTTGTGAGTGGTCAATTGTAATTAACACATTGTCACTCACTCTCACACAGTTAAACGCTATGTTTTTCCATTGTATCTGTTTTTAGCAGATTATCCCCTATTCTATTTGTATTTAATTTCCAAATGGCAGCTATCCTATGTGTGACACAAAGTGGAGCCAACTTTTTACATTTTTTTTTGTAAATTTATTATTGATGGCTGAGGAGGAAGAAAGTCTGAATATGGAGGATCTTCCAGGATCCTCCATAGGCCTCAGTGCTGTACCTTTTATGTCAACTTCTGTCAGCTGAAGAGGCCCAGCAGTAAGAAGATGGCAGTCTCCATGAGAGACAGATTAAAGTAAGTAGAACTCGCCTCCCCCTGCACCCCTCGGCTATAGCGTTGCCAGTGGAGCAGCCACCGCCAGGGTTCTTTGCAAATTATGAGGAGACAGCGTTTAATAGAACTTTTTCCAGATTTACTGCTGTGCCCTTACGCACTTAGACCATAGATGGTATTACTGTATAAAGTGTTAAAATGTACTTTTTTCTCTCATTTGTAGAAATGGACGATGAGGATTGTGAAAGACGCAGAATGGAATGTCTCGATGAAATGTCCAACCTGGAGAAACAGTTTACAGATCTGAAAGATCAGTGAGTGGACTTAGATTTCCAGATCTAATGTGCCTGTGTGAGAACTACGTGTAATTTTACCCTGTTGCTCTTTAATATTCTTGGGAACAAGCTAAGCTGGTGTTTAAATTATTTCATGTATTAGAGGATCAACCGTGTATTCCTGACCCTATAGTGGTAAAAACACTATTTTGGTCCCTGCCTCCTCCTCCTAAAAACTTGCCTACCAGCGCTGCGCATGTTCGCGGACGCTGTCCCCATCCCAGCTCTGCCTCATTGACTGAGGTCATCAGAATTGACAATCTCCTATGCTTTAACATAGAAATAAATGCTGCACTGCACCAATCCGCATTGACTCAATGTATTTCTATGGGGAAAGTTCAGCACCTCCATGAATAGCATAAAGTTGCTGACCCAGGAAGTGCTTCCAGAGGCTGTCACGGGGACTGCCACTGGAGGTGTCTCTAGGCAGCACTGTAAACACTGCCTTTTCTCTGAGAAGGCAATGTTTACATGAAAATGCCTGCAGGGACTGACTGTATTTACCAGAACTATGTTAAGCTGTAGTTATGATGACTATAGTCTCCCTTTAAAAACCCCATGCCCCTCAATTCATAACCAAACAGGATTATGTAGGGATCCATGTTTTGGCTTGGTTGCAGACAATGCATCTAACTATTTTACACGTTTTTGTTTTCAGTGCTGTAGCATTTTCCAAGCATGTAGCACAAGTCAGGGAGGATGTTTCATTCATGAATAGGCATTGATAAACCTGCCGCTCAAAGAAATACACTTATAAATAGGTTTAACAACTTGCTTAATAACTCCATTCATGTATTTTCATGGATCGATCAAGAATCAACTGGGAGAGTGGAAAAAGGTGGTTATGATGCTAATAGTATTTAAAAAAAGAATTGTACTATTTAAACACAATTGGTAAAAACAATAGAGATGTCACTAATTGGGCACTCAAATATATATTCACTGATTATATTAACTATTTATAACCCTCAGGATGTTGATTTATATATGATGGGGTTGATTTTTTTTGTTCATTTTGTGTATTTATTGGCATGCTTCTACTGCCACTAGACTATCACAGGATCCAGAAAGGCTGGGGAGGAGATGTGTGTGCAGCTGAGCCCTTCTAGCTATATTGTCCATCTTCATTTTCTACTCCAAGCATTCATAGCGTAGCTTGGCCCTTTAATCTCCCAATTTGTATAGTTCCATACATGCTGTCATTACAGAATGTCTTATCTTTTCTGCATTTCGAGGTTGTACAAAGAGAGGTTGAGCCAGGTGGATGCCAAGCTGCAGGAAGTGATAGCTGGTAAAGCTCCTGAGTATCTGGAACCATTGGCAACGTTACAGGAAAACATGCAGATTCGAACAAAAGTTGCAGGTATGAAGCTAACTTTATTAGTTAACACTTTTTTTTTTTAGTGTGAGGAAAATCACAAATATGCCGAAAACCACTCGTGCTTCCCAATATAAATGATATGCCTGGAGAGTTATGTATTTTGCCGGCTGCAATGGAGTATTCTCACTGCACGTTGGGTTTAATTCATCCAGAGGTTACAGTGGAGTTTCCTGCATGGATAGCAGCATTACATACCATAGGTGTTCCTTCCATTGTATGCAACTAACAGACACAACATTCTGAAACATAGGACTTATTTAAGGACATCCTCTTCCATTAGTCTATTCTAGTCAAGGGGTAGGCAACCTTCAGCACTCCAGATGTTGTGGACTACATCCTCCCATAATGCTTACACACATAATGCTGGCAAAGCATCATGTGATGTGTAGTCCAAAACATCTGGAGTGCCGAAGGTTGCCTATGCCTGTTTTAGTCCATGTCAAAAATAGACCATGATGTTTAAGCTGGGCAGTTGCTAAGACAACTGCCCAGCTTAAACATCAGGTCTTTGCAAATTATGCTGTTATTACAATAGGAGTTTCTTTCAATCTGCATTTCTGGGTAATCGATACAACCGTCACTACTGCATCAGGTTGGTGAGTGCATTGAGGATAGAGGACTACAAGGGATCTCTGGAATCCAGAAGATATCTTGTCTTCCAAATTTAAGGCATTAAAAGCAGTCTGTAAGAGTTAAGAGCAGAGTTGTGACCTAACAACTGGATAACTGTGGCCTACCTGAATTGTCAGGGGGGGGGGACTCTACCCATACCGGTCTACACTGACGCAAAATTGTGTTGGGTAGAAGAAAATGAAATGCACAGAGCAGAGAGGACATCATAAACAAGCAGTTTGGTCGCTTTCAGAAGACCTTCTCAGCAGTTGGAGAACATATTTTGAGTTTCAGAAGTGAATTTCATGACCACAAGGGATGAGATTCAAAGTGAGATTCTTGCAGTTTGACACTCAAAGTAAGTTTTCAGATATTGTGGAACATTCAAATAGCATTTTATGGCATTTACCAATTCAAGAGAACGTCCTGCAACATCGGCTGGTTCCTGTCCAGCTTGTCCTTGGGAAGAGCTACACAAGATCCCAAAATGTACTGCCACTAATCCTAAGATAAAGAGAATTCAAGTAACCTGTACTTTAAAGATTAGTATCTAGGCTATAACCATTTGCAAATTGCTCTTGGCCATTATATATACTACTGTATTTTACTAATGTTAGTGGTTTTAAACATATGCTGTCAGTACGGTAATTATTTTTTCCCGGTTTAAAAAAATAAAATAAAATAAAAATGTATCCTACATGTTCAGCTGCTCTGTGTTTTCACCAAGGTTTGTTTTTTGTTTTCTTTTTCTTTTTAAGGAATATACCGTGAACTGTGTTTGGAATCTGTGAAGAACAAACATGACTGTGAAATCCAAGCTGCACGCCAGCATTGTGAGGTAAATCTGTATTTTGTGTTATGAAGCAGAAAGTTGTATGACTGAGCCTTGTATCTGTATCCACCCAGTGAAGTGTAAATTACAGACTAACGTAATCCATGGTGTAAGCTTGCTGTGCTTGGTTGTATGTGTGTATGTATGTATGTCACAACGTGTACATTTGGCTCAGTCCTTAAGGGGTTAAAATGTGATTTTATTTATTTTGCAAATTCCTGTCGGATAACATGCTTGCTAGGGGGGACTGGTATTTTTAGAATTTCCTTGTCAATCCTCAACACTTGCAGGTTATGGGACCATGTCCCATTTGTCTTTCCAATAATGCAATCACATTATCCCACTTGTCTGGTCAATAATCGGTTTCTATCACTTTTTTTTTATATTTTTGTATTTATGATAAAAGAATTCCTCATGAAAAATGTATTGATGCTAAAACTGTAAAATGACCCAAGTAGTGTGAAGGTTGAATGGGAACCTGATAGTCTGTATCCTGTTTACCAAGCTATTTTCTTTGAACTTTGTGCTATCTGCAGGATCTGTATAAATTTGCCATGTGGCTCTTTTATGAAATAAAATACTGTATAAAGAGTGCAGGGAAGCCGCACCTTCAGAGTGTCCTCAAATAAGTGTAGTGGTGAAACGACATGAAAGATGGGTGGACAAAAAAACAACTTAATATAGTGTAGTAGTTTTAGTAACTGAATAATTAAATAAGAATAGCACTTAGTTTTCTGGGACTTATGAACAGCTCGAGATATGTGCGCCTTAGCAGTACTATACCAGTCTGTGGATATGTTGATGGGTTTGGACCTTTTATAGGAAGGTGTTCCAGACCTGGAGATAACTTATGTTGCCAAGCGTTGGGTAGTATGTTCCTTCAGTCTGCGGTGTTGTGGCCATGGAAATACCCCAGTATACACACTAGAAATAAAACTGAATATAGTGCTATCTGAATGTCACATCTTGACGTGCTTTGAGGACTGGTTTGGAAATCACTGCTCTAGACTTTGTCAAGTAATGTTAGGAGGGCAATAGCCGAAATGCTGGGATTTTTATTGGTCAGTATGTTAGACATTAAACTTCTAGATTAAAGCGGCACTGTCATGCCGAATCCCGTTTTTTTTTAACCCCCCTCCCGCCTCCACTACATCCAATCGACCCCCTAGTCACCCCCAAATGCCCCTAAGCCCCCCACATTACCTCTTTTTAATTCTTTATCTTCTGCCCCGATCTTTATTCAGGGCGCCGCCATCTTTGTGTGGGTAGGTGAAGTCCCTGTGGGACACGTCATCTACCCACACTACACAGACTGTGAGATTCCCGCACATGCCCAGTGAAACACCTGGACATGCGAACGGGAATTTCACCTATTCATTCATTCATCAGACAGACGAATGAATGAATAGAAAAAATCAGATGAACAAACTAACACTGAGTATCAGTGTTAGTTTGTTCGTTCAGTTTATTACAAGGAGGGAGCTACCGGCGTGCAGCTCCCTCCTTGTAATATGTAACTATAGAAGCGGCAGGGAGCAGTGCTCCCCACCACTTCATAAGCCCCCCATGTCCCCCCTCACTCTATGGGGGTCAATATGACCCCCATAATAGCACAAGGGAGATTAAAATCTCCCCAATGCCCCTACTCGCTATACCGCGAGTAGGGGCATGTCCACTAAACAGTGAGCAGCCTGTGGCTGCTCACTGTAAAAAAAAAAAAAATGGTAATAAGGGGGGGACCTACTGTCCCCCCCCCCGGCCCCCACCCCTGCGCGGTGGGTGGGGGCCCTAATAAAACAATAAGGGGGGGACATTCTGTCCTCCCCCCCGGCCCCCACCCCTGAGCGGTGGGTGGGGGCCCTAATAAAAACAATAAGGGGGGGACCTATTGTCCTCCCCCCCTGGCCCCCACCCCTGCGCGGTGGGTGGGGGCCCTAATAAAACAATAAGGGGGGGGGACCTATTGTCCTCCCCCCCTGGCCCCCACCCCTGCGCGGTGGGTGGGGGCCCTAATAAAACAATAAGGGGGGGGCACCTATTGTCCTCCCCCCCTGGCCCCCACCCCTGCGCGGTGGGTGGGGGCCCTAATAAAACAATAAGGGGGGGGGACCTACTGTCCTCCCCCCCGGCCCCCACCCCTGAGCGGTGGGTGGGGGCCCTAATAAAACAATAAGGGGGGGACCTACTGTCCTCCCCCCCGGCCCCCACCCCTGAGTGGTGGGTGGGGGCTCTAATAAAACAATAAGGGGGGGGGACCTACTGTCCTCCCCCCCTGGCCCCCACCCCTGCGCGGTGGGTGGGGGCCCTAATAAAACAATAAGGGGGGGGACCTACTGTCCTCCCCCCCTGGCCCCCACCCTTGCGCGGTGGGTGGGGGCCCTAAATGACCCCCCCCCCCCCATCAAGGTGACTAGGGGTCCCAAGCCCCTAGTCACCCCCCACCCAAAACATTCTATCCCCTACCTACCCCCCTCACCCTAAAAATAGTGAGGGGGGAATAAAATAACTAACCTGTAAAAAAAAAAAAAATTAAACTTACCATTTGACGTCTTCTTTTTTCTAAATTCTTCTTACTTCAGCCCCCCAAAAGGCCAAATAAAAATCCATAAACCCGTCGCACTTTAAAAAAAAAAAAAAAAAAAAAAAACGAGCGCAAACAAAAATTAATCAATCTTCACCCATGGAGGGCACGCCGCGTACTGAGCTCCGCAGGGCGGGTCAAGGCTTATAAAGCCTTGCCCCGCCCTGCAATTAGGCTTAGAACACAATGATTGGTTGGTTTAAACCAATCAGAGTGCTCTGTGTCATTTTACACAGCGTGGGAAAATTCAAAAGAACTTTCCCACGCTGTGTAAAATGACAGATCACTGTGATTGGATGGTTTTCAAGCCATCCAATCACAGTGCTCTGTGTCATTTTACAAGCGTGGGAAAATTCCAAAGAACTTTCCCACGCTTGTAAAATGACACAGAGCAGTGTGATTGGATGGATTTCAAGCCATCCAATCACAGTGCTCTGTGTCATTTTACACAGCGTGGGAAAATTGAACTTTCCCACGCTGTGTAAAATGACACAGAGCACTTGTTTTTTTTTTTTTTTTTTAAAGTGCGACGGGTTTATGGATTTTTATTTGGCCTTTTGGGGGGCTGAAGTAAGAAGAATTTAGAAAAGAGAAGACGTCAAATGGCAAGTTTAATTTTTTTTTTTTACAGGTTAGTTATTTTATTCCCCCCTCACTATTTTTAGGGTGAGGGGGGTAGGTAGGGGATAGAATGTTTTGGGTGGGGGGTGACTAGGGGCTTGGGACCCCTAGTCACCTTGATGGGGGGGGGTTCATTTAGGGCCCCCACCCACCGCGCAGGGGTGGGGGCTAGGGGGGAGGACAGTAGGTCCCCCCCCCTTATTGTTTTATTAGGGCCCCCACCCACCGCTCAGGGGTGGGGGCCGGGGGGGAGGACAGTAGGTCCCCCCCCCTTATTGTTTTTATTAGGGCCCCCACCCACCGCGCAGGGGTGGGGGCCAGGGGGGGGAGGACAATAGGTCCCCCCCCCTTATTGTTTTATTAGGGCCCCCACCCACCGCTCAGGGGTGGGGGCCGGGGGGGGAGGACAGTAGGTCCCCCCCCCTTATTGTTTTTATTAGGGCCCCCACCCACCGCGCAGGGGTGGGGGCCGGGGGGGGGACAGTAGGTCCCCCCCCTTATTGTTTTATTAGGGCCCCCACCCACCGCTCAGGGGTGGGGGCCGGGGGGGAGGACAATAGGTCCCCCCCCTTATTGTTTTATTAGGGCCCCCACCCACCGCTCAGGGGTGGGGGCTGGGGGGGAGGACAGTAGGTCCCCCCCCCTTATTGTTTTATTAGGGCCCCCACCCACCGCTCAGGGGTGGGGGCCGGGGGGGAGGACAGTAGGTCCCCCCCCCCTTATTGTTTTATTAGGGCCCCCACCCACCGCGCAGGGGTGGGGGCCGGGGGGGGGGCAGTAGGTCCCCCCCCCCCAATCTTTAACCCCTGCGCAGGGGAGGGGGGTGTTTATTTTTTTTTGTTTTTTACAGTGAGCAGCCACAGGCTGCTCACTGCTTACTAGACATGCCCCTACTCGCGGTATAGCGAGTAGGGGCATATTATTTACTAATACTAAGTAATCTTTACTTAGTATTAGTAAAGTTGGCTGAAAGACCAATTCAGGTCTTTCAGCCTTTTAGTAGATAGCTCCCTGATACCGTGGGAATTAGGGAGTTATCTACTAAGCGGCTGCAAGATGCAGCCGCGGCAATGAATAGGATCGGAAGTTCATTCATTAGAATGAAATTCCGATACAAACAAAGTACCGAATTGCATCCTAACACCAATGGAGAATTCTGTTAGGATGCAATTCGGCAGTTTTGCCGGCGTTCTGTCTAAGTGACAGGACGTTCGGCAATACTGACAGGAAGCATTGTGGGAACAGGGAGGAAAGCTAGGGATCATGGGAAAATTGCTCTGACCAGCGGAAATGAAGCACACTTTGCTCCTCCGCTGGTCAGAGCTGGTCAAGCGGAGGAATCCCATAAGACAAAGAGTCCCTACTTTGTCTTATGGTTTTAAAGAATACTAAAGGAGACAGGAAGAAAAGAAGAACAGATCCTGAGAGAGGGGTAGAAGAGGAAGAGATTGAGGAAAGGTAAGTTCGGCATGACAGTGCCGCTTTAATGCATGAGCACTTTACCTTTGATTATTGTGATGGCATATGTGATCTATTATGCACTTTAATACTTTATTTTTACTATGTGTAATTTACATGTTAAGAAAATAAAGTCTGCAATACTTTAGTGTGCCATGGGTTTATTATATATGGTTTCTATGACCATGCTGGTGTAACAGGTTTTTCTACCTATTGAGTACCATTTACATGATTCATTGATTAACCCATAACAGTCGAGCACTATATATGTATTTTTTATTTATTTTTTTATTTTTTTGCAAAGTAACTTTAAGACCAGACGAGTAACATATGGCTTGAAATTTTGATCCCTATTAATTATATAATTTCAGAGTGAAAAACTTTTGCTCTACGACACGGTCCAGAGTGAACTAGAGGAGAAAATCCGCAGGCTGGAAGAAGACCGTCACAGTATAGATATCACGTCAGGTAAATATTATTACGTTTATGAAATAAACCAGTCGGTCTAATATGTCACAAGTACTGCAATTTGTTAGATAATGGTAAAAATTGTATTACACTAATATCTAATAGTCTTGCAGCTTCTAAGATGCTTGCTGACTTGACTGCCTCGCTAGTTACAAACTGTGTGTATTATCTCTCTTGTTATTTGGTTGGTTAAGATGCCTGTTCTTGTATGGCTTTTCTTCGCAGAGCTATGGAATGATGAATTGCAATCTCGACGGAAGCGCAAAGACCCCTTCAGTCCTGATAAAAAGAAAAAACCTGTTGTTGTCTCTGATATCCTTTTTTTTTTTTCTGTAAATTTCCCATTTGTTTTCATATTGGTCTAGTTTGTATAAATTTAGTTAATGAGCCACCCGTCCCATTGATGGTTAAATGAAGTTATGTCAAATCATTGCCTTGTATATTCACACTATGCATGCCAGCACATGTAAATCCGCAACCTGGCATCCATGAAGAAGCTAAAATCACTTTCCGTTATGTCTTGGAGTATTCAGGGGAAAACTGCCGCATGTAAGGTATCTCTGAGGTTTGCCCATACCCAGTAATTGTGCTTTAGGTAAATGTCCATTTTGTAACTGGAAGTGGTGAGAAAAAAAAGATATTTCTAGCAATGTCCAATTTAATATTTTGAATAACCCTGCAAGTTTGAGAATTTTAGTGAATTTAAAACAAAATTTCAGAATTCAGACAGAAAACATTTTCCAACTTCGCCTCTGTTCTGAAATTCTATTTTAGTTTGACACAGTTTAGTGTTAGGCATACAAAGACGAATTCCTAACACTGTGTTCATCCCCCCCACATTGTGAAGGGTTATGTTCACTTGCCTGATTCCAGTGCCGAGGGAAACTAAAAATTGCCATTTAACTTGCCTTTACTTCAGCACTAGAAGCCTCTTCCAAGCCAGTTTCTCTTTAACCCTGATGCATTTTGTCCCGTTAGATCTCTATAGAAGTATTCAGGACACGTGTGGCAGTTTCCATGTTCTGCCTGTCCAATACTTCTTAATGAAAAGTATTGAATTCAATGCTTCTTATAAAATATAAGCCATGCTCTGCATCATCATATTGTGTGAAGATCTTCAAAAAAATGAATGTGTTGAGGAGGAAGCGTTTCTCGTGGCTCTTGGAGAGCGACTAGAAGCATGTTTTCTAAACCTTATCGTTTTTTCAGAAATGGCGAGGTTTTAGTGTCTGAGAAAAGGGGCAGCATCTAGGCACCAAAACAGCAAAAATAAAGATGTAGTGATTTTGGTGCTTGGTGTCCCTTAGAGGACACTTTTTAATAAACCAGAATTGTTTTAAAGTAGTGGGTTTTTTTATTTTATTTTTTTTAGGGAATGTGATAAATATATTATGTAATATTTTTTCTTTTCAAATTCCCTTTAGTTTAGAGATTAAAAAAAAAAAAATGTTCCTCTTTTGTGTTACATCTTTAATTTGAGTGCTTTCCCTCCCCCCCCCATGCTCTGTAAGATTGCTATTTTAATAGTTTCCTTTAGTAATCACTTAATGGTCCTATATATGTATTAAACTGCTGGTAGTCGTCCATTTATTGAAATCTGTCTTCCCAGGAATTTGGCAGAATGTCCATTTACTGCCATCATAACCAATTATCTGATTAATGCAGCAAAGCCCTTCTAACCTTGCATTTACACGCAACTCTCCAGCTGGGCCTTAAATCTACCCACACAAGCAGATTAGCTTTTTGTATAGATTACATTTGAGTTAGGGGATTTTTAAGCATTTGAAGATGTAGTTCTTAGGACTGAATGGACAACTGACTTGGTTGCCTTCATCCGAAGATGTATTTTCAAGCAGATGGTGCAAAATATATTTAAGGAAAAAAATGTTTAATCTATTATTGCCATAACTGATAGAAAACAGTTGTTTTCTATATTGCCACAGTATTTATGCACTTTTCTAATAGCCTCTTAATATTTCATAACTACATTTTTATCTATATAAAATAGACATCTGGAATTCTTAACGCATTATTCATAAGTCCTCCATTCTTAATATTTTGGTATTTATTTAAAAACTTCAAGTTCCATAACCACTACAGCATGCCATAATGGCTAGTGTGCCAGTGGCTCTCCCCAATGTAAGTAGTTAAATCGATTTGACTACTTACCTGCATTCAGCCGTGCAACAGTTACTTTGCCACTGAGAGCCGCAAACTCCTGCCTGGAGCTTCTTTTAGCTCTTCTGAGCTATAGCGTGCGAGGCCAAGGTAGGTTGGCAGACCATTTGGAGGGCACCAGGTCATTCCTTGTGCCATAACTACTACAGTAGTTTGGCTGCTTTAGACTAAAATGGGTATGCAATTATCTGACTCTTCCATATTTTCAATGAATATTTACACAAATTCTGTTGACAAATCCTCAAAAATTCAATTATTAGCTATTTTTATTTGCTGGAATCATAAGTAGCCATAGAAAAAAATAGTTTCTTGGGATATTTGGCACATATGTCCCATTTTAAAGGACCACTCTAGGCACCCAGACCACTTCAGCTTAATGAGGTGGTCTGGGTGCCAGGTCCTTCTAGGGTTAACCCATTTTTTCATAAACATAGCAGTTTCAGAGAAACTGCTATGTTTATGAATGGGTTAAGCCTTCCCCCTATGTCCTCTAGTGGCTGTCTCATTGACAGCCGCTAGAGGCGCTTGTGTGCTTCTCACTGTGATTTTCACAGTGAGAGCACGCAAGCGTCCATAGGAAAGCATTGTGAATGCTTTCCTATGTGACCGGCTGAATGCGCGCGCAGCTCTTGCCGCGCGTGCGCATTCAGCCGACGGGGAGGAGAAGAGGAGGATCGGAGGAGGAGAGCAGGAGGAGATCTCTCCGCCCAGCGCTGGAAAAAGGTAAGTTTTTACCCCTTTCCCCTTTCCAGAGCCGGGCGGGAGGGGGTCCCTGAGGGTGGGGGCACCCTCAGGGCACTCTAGTGCCAGGAAAACGGGTATGCTTTCCTGGCACTAGAGTGGTCCTTTAAGGTGACTGCCACCAGATTACTGTAGTTTTCCATTTTCGTAGCTCTCTAGAAAGGAAATGTGTTCTGAATATATATTTCAAAGTATTGCTTTCCTTATCCTTCTTACGTCCATATATTGTTTACATGTTACAAGACCTGGATATACTTGAAGACTGGACAACAATAAGGAAGGTGAGTTTATGAAGTGTTGGCAATTTAACGTTGTCAAGGGTTCTATACAGAAAGAAAAAAAACATATTGTCAAAGTTTATGGAGGTTTTACAATCCAAACAGCTTGAGGTTCTATTTATTATATACATTAATGCAATGCTTCAATAGACTATCATATATAAGATAACAATTTATTTTGATTTTTATTTTTGAGCCCTTGCTGAGAAAGTCCATATCAATGAGTGCATACTACATTTTGTAATTCTAGGAAATGCAGGCTGATGTTACAAATGTATTCACACAATGTATTACAAAACCGAGAAATTATAACATGATAAAATCTGTTTGCAAGGCTGTTATTGGATAAAATGTTTGCAAATTTTCTCTGAGAATTATTTTAACTTGGTAATTAACACCTACTATGTTGTTTTCTTAGAGTAATGTGTGAAATACATTATCATTTTTTTCCCCTCTCTTTTTTTTTTTTTTTTTTTACCCCTAAACATTTTATCATCCAGGCCATGGCCACATTAGGACCTCATCGGGTAAAGTCAGAAGGTAAGTTGTGGTCGGTGAGATTTTAGACATACAAGACACAGCAGACCGGCGGTCACTATAGTAATATCTAAATCTGTATCTTTCATTTGTATATAAATGAGAATTTACACACTATACATATAATGGATTAGATGGAAGCTAAGGGCTTGACCCTAATTCCGCTAGAATGATAAATTATCAGGGAAACCAAAGCAAGATAAACTCACATCTAGTGCATAATCAAAACAATGCAGTAAGGAAATGTAACTAATTTTCATTAACAGTGGGGTAAAAAGTATTCTGTATTTAAAAAAATATATATATAATTTTTTTATTTTTTTTTAACATTCTTTATTTTTGTAGTGCAAATCAAGCAAGTAAAAGACATCACGTGTATAAATTCCGAGACATAGGTGTATATGGAATGTAAAGAACACTGCACTATTTTTGGCTGTATTTAAAATGTAATTCTCATCTTGTATAAATATAAAATGCAACACGACCATAGATTGGTTCGTACTGGAAATCATTAATTCATTAAATAAAGACGCACTAAACCCTACATTTAGAGAGAAAAAAAAGCTCAGCGTCCTCTTTTGGCACAATCTGTTTAGTTTGTTTGCCATTTGTTGCCACAGCTGTTATAGCAATATTTTCAACATTATTTGTGTGTGAATTTTGTATCATATAATGCTAGTCTTTGATTACATTTTTAGCCGAGAAACTTTCTGCTTTTTTCCATGAGTTCTTCCATCTATTTGTAACTCTGTTGCTATTTCTTTAAACAGCATTTACATGTAGTCTGTATTTATAGTAGACTTGTTTTAGAATCTAGTATATTTGTGCACCTAGACTAAATAACCTCCTTTCCTTAGGTTCTTCCCTTTTACTATACACTGGTCACTTAGTGGCTCCGATCTATTCTGAAACCATAGATATGTGTGGAGTAAAATATAGAATTTTCAACTTTGCACTAATTATAGGTCTTCAAATACAACATTATACCATGCTTTAAATGTGACCCTAGTATTGTGTAATAATTCTTACTTTCACTTTATCATTTTATGTATGTGATTTGTTTCAATAACATTATTTCATGGTTGTGGGTTTTGTCTTTTTTGTTTGTGTTCTTTTATGCAGGATGTTGATTTACCCGATTGGGTGTTTTGATTAGGGGGTGAATTTATTTTGTTCTGGTTCCCCATACATTTTTCTGTTTTTTATGTTTTGTGCAGCCCTACAATCCACTTGCTGTGGGAGTATTTTAGTGCATACAGAGAACACATTCATTTTAAAACCCAAACGAAATCTGCCACATTTGTAAAAGCCATTTGGCCATTTGATAGGCTGAGACATGGAGGAAGTTGAAACTGCTTTTGTTTCTTCATTTTCAAGGTTCACTCGGCTTCCTCATTCTGACAGTTTACTCCTCAATGTGTCCTTCATCTGCACACTCTTTCCCTCCCTTACTGCAAGTTCATTGTGTTTAATGTCTGTCCTTGGCAACCTATAACTTCTACACACATAAGTTACATTTTGCATTAGTTTTATAAAGTGTTTATTTTTTTATTTTTTTTATTAGTTAGACTTTTTCTTTCTTTTTCTCTAGTGACTGTAAAACTGGAGAAACATCAACATAGTGCCAAATCAGAAGAGGGTCGTCTACACTATGATGGGGAATGGTACGGACGAGGACAAGCCATCTCCATTGACAAGAAGGATGAATACCCAACCAGGTATAGGACCTTCTAAAACAAGGATAGCTGAATATACCATTATCATACTACAGTATACTGTCATATTTTATTTTTGTTCCAAATATAATGAGCTACTTGGAAACATTTGAGGGCTGCTTCTTTCCCAGAAATCTCTCTACTGGGCAGTCCCAAAAGTAGATGGACCATAAAGGGGCAGAATCGTCCCTAACATGAGCATTTTTAATTTTTTTTTTAAACTTGGTTTATTATGCAGATTTAAGTAGGACGTGTGTGGGGCTAAAAGCCGCTCCATGCCTTTACCCACATTAAAGTGTTGCCCTTGGAACCTGGCTAATGCCTGCCTTATCTGAAGCTTCCGTGGGATACCAACACATACCCGTGCTTGCTACTTAGCTGGTAGAAAGTGCATTTTGTTATTGGTTTGCTGTATGTGTTTGTTTTTTGTTTTTTAAATGCCCCACTCCTTCAGTTTAGTAAACCTAAAAGAAATATTAATAATCAGGTTCCTCCTAACAGATGCTTCCATGAAGGTGAGGCTTTTATAGAGACATACGCTATTCCCATGACTCTGCAATCTGTTTAAAGGTATGTAACATAACCACACATCTCCTGACCAACTGCCTTTCCTTCTTCAGGTTTTCTTTTTATACTGTAGTGTGAAGACTATTTAAAAAAAATAATAATAAATAAAAAATCACTGCACCTTGTGTGCTAATGCAAAGAATGATCTTTAGAGGTTTATTTAGGTTTAAAATCTGTTTTTAAACACACCGTAAAAAAGGAAGATGTTCCAAATACAAACCCCAAAATTAATTTTCTAAATTGTATCCTTTTTCTTGTGCTTTATTTTATACTCAATTTTTTTTTCCACGAACATTAAATCTACTTTTACTGTCACCCCCACTCCCCCCCTTGTTTTTTTAAATTTAATTTAATTTTTTTCCCCTTTCTTAGTGCGATCATTACAACAATAAACAGCGAAGAAGTTTGGTTTAAAAGACAAGATGGCAGCAAGTCCAAACTATATATTTCACAGCTTCAAAAAGGAAAATACAGCATAAAGCACATCTGACTATGTACCTTGTTTCAACTGCCACTTGTCATTTCTGAACTGGCCTCTGGGACAATCTGTGCCATTCAAAGGAATATACATAGATATCTTTCTATATATATATATTTAACTACCTGTGTTCTTGTATTTGCAAATATTACCGAGCCTGTGCTTGTGAGTGTGTATGTGTTGACTGTATGTTATTGTTTATCATATTGTGCATTCAATTAAGATAATCATCAGTGGAAAATGTTATAGATGTATTTGAGTTCAGTATGGTATCTGAAATACAGCGTGACCTCATTTATTGCCAAATCCTATTAAGCTGTGCGATTCTTCAAAAGGGAATATTGACTGTGGGAAACTTTAAAGCTTATGTGGTTGGCCAACTTTATACAGTATTTACAAATGGATATAGAATGCTGGTAACTTAATCAGACAAAGCTTTCTAAGCCGAATCACCCACTGCGTGCAGCTCACACCTTTTTTAAGTATTTATATGCATGCATATATCTGAAACCACTGCACAGATTTAAGTGATACGGTTGTATATGTGTATGTGACATTTTTTTTTTTTTTTTTGGCTTCCCTGCATTACCTAGACACTTATGACTCCTCTCTAATTGTGAGTTCATGTGCAGTTCCACAAGCTGTAAGTAGAATTGCAGTAGCCTGTTCTAATGATTTTTCTTTTTCAAGTGTCTTTGCAGAATTTAATTTCAAGATATGTGACTTGTAAACAAAACAAATCTGATTTTAGTAGTGTGTGTTTTTTTTGTTTGGTTTGTTTATTCCCCACCCACCCCCCTTAAAGTTGATTTTTAGTTTTTCTTCTCCAATCTCTTGGAGGAAAGGGACAGAGAAGACGGTAGGTGGTAATCTGTCTGCCTAATAGTATTACAAAAGGATGTATGCTCTTAGGGCCCTGTATTAATGAAAAGATAATATTGTTCTAGTTTGCTCTTTGTATGCACCTAGCTGTCCTGTTTAAGCTATACTTTGAAGGAAGTGCTAGCTTGGACCAAACTTGATGTATTCAGTCCTGTTTACCTTGAATTAATTCTAAAGATAAATGGTTACATTTCAAATAGCAGTTGATCTGCCTATTTTGGAACCGGCAGTCTTTTAACCCCTTAAGGACCAAACTTCTGGAATAGAAGGGAATCATGACATGTCACACATGTCCTGTGTCCTTAAGAGGTTAACCATGAAATTGGGAGATGTTCTCGAACGTCCAACGCCGTAATATAGGATTAATTTAATCGTGCTGCTAAAGCTTGCACACTCATTGAAAGTCTGCAAGTGCCTAAATACAAAATGATCGTGTTCAAATTATACAGTTTTACAAACTGAGTATTTGGATTACACAGGTTCCTGGGTGGACATCTCAGTAGATGACCTGGTGTAGCCCACTGAGCGTGTATTAACTGATAAGATTATTGGAAACTGCTATAGTAAACGCAGATTTATATAGTCCCCATGCCAACTGTTAAACTGTTATTACTTACCCTGTATTATTTTTATTAAACCTATATTTCTACGTAACCTACCATAATTCTATGCCTCATTCCTCTTAACCGGCTACATTTAGCCAATAAATGTAAAATATTCAGTCTTTCTGTGTCGTGCAGAGGGGCTTTAAACATCTGCTATCCTTCATCTACTTTGTGTAGAAGCCTTTGTATGCCAAAGTACAATGGTTTTAAGATAGATATATCTCTCTTATCCCCCAACATATACTCTTTGGAGGGTTGGGGGGGAGGGGATTGTGTAAATGTTACCGCTTTTATTTTTTTCTATAGTGTGAAATGTTATGTCTTAAGATTTTTTTTCCTTGCAACTAGGTGTCAAATGTAGTGAAGCGATGCAGATTGCCTCTACAGCAGGGGTGCCCAAAAGGTGGATCCCCAGATGTTTTAAAACTACAGCTTCCATGATGCCTTGTCATTCTAAAAAGGCACACAAAAGCATCATGGGAGTTGTAGTTCAACATCTTGGGATCTACCCTTTAGGCACTTCTTCTTTACAGCAGTCTCTGTGATGGCGGACTTCTACTTCCCTCCCCGAGCTCTGCCCCTACATAAATGTATACTTTGACGTATATGTTTTCTGTAAAATCATAAAAAGGAACATAAAGCACCATAACCACTACAAATATATTCATGTCTTATTGTGCTTACAATGTCCATATAAGTTTTCCATCTATTTATTCTTTCACAAATCCTATTTATTTCTATATAAGAGCTTTGTTGACACATGAAAATAGAATTTTGACCTCTCAGGGTTAAACCAAATTATTTTGTTCCATTGGGAGTCTTAAGATGTGCAAATTGCTCTTGTCTATTGATTACACGCAGAACGAGGGGGCGGCGGCAACATCTTCTTTCTACCCTGTGTCTAAACAAGGGAGGGAAATGAGATTATTTAAAAAAAAAAAATAAAAAATAAACTATATAGGAATGGTAGCAAGGAAATTATTTTATGCATTCTTTCCCCCATCCAGTTTCCCTCCCTCTTTTTAAAATCCTTTTAAATGTAACTTGGACATATTAATTGATTGAGTACCAATTTTAATGCTGCTTGCATTGTGCTGTTTCCATGGTGATTGAGGGACGGCTTACACATTTTATCCAATGTTGTCTTGACTGCTACTCCATGTTTAAACGGTTTGTTACTTCTAGCAATATCATTCTAGCACAAGTTGGAAAGTTAATATGCCAAACATTCTTTTTATTATAAAAATGTTTAAACTCTTAAAGGGCTGTCAAGTATGCCATATCGGTTACTCATTTTCTCAAAGCATTGGTTATATTACCGGTCTGTAATTAAGATGGGGGGGGGGGGGGGGGGGGCATTGTGATGAGAATTTATGCCAGTGTAATTTTTTTATTTTTATTCATTGTATTGTAACAAGCACTATTTGACAGTGCCTGATTGTCTTTTAAGTACTACCTCTTATTACTGCTTGTACTTTGTTGTGGTCTGTCAATTAATTCATCATATTTTATAATTTGTCTGTCTTCCATTCTGATCGCATTTCTTCATTGGACCAATTTTGACATGTGTATCCCAATGCTTGTCTCTTGAATTTTATTTTATATTTTTACTATGAGATTACAATTTCCTCAGTTTGTTTTATTTTTGTTGATAATAAAATGCATTAGCCTGTATTAAATATCTTCAGTGAGAGCCAGAAGCTCTCCCCAAGTATTTCTGGGGTGTTTTTGTTGAAGTTTTTTTTTACCTAGTTATCAGTTTATTGTACATACTATTTTGATTGGAGAACAAGTCATGGGTAATGCAATTTTAGGTAAACTGGATCTGTTTAAAATGACATTTAAAAAAAAAAAAAAAGTTAAATTCCACTGCCCTAGATAAGAGGTGGATTTCCCACCCAAAATTTGTAAAAGCACTGGTTTGATATGATAAATTAGTCTCTTAGAAGATGCTGATTGGTGTGGAGTTTTGCAGTGCCTCTGAGAGTCTCCCAGTGGTTATCTATGGCAAAGCATTGGATTGGCTGAGATCATCCAGATTGACGATCTCAGCCATGAAGGTGGGGCCAACCACAGCAAAGGAGTAAAGCAAGTAAAATATCTCTTCATTGCAATCTGAAGGGAACCGGTGCCTAAACTGCTGCCCTAGCGCTATAGTGTTAGAATACATGTTTGCATTCGTAATACTATAGTGTTCCCTTATAGCAACAGCCCAAGAACCATAACCACAATAGCCCACTATAGTGGTTATTGTGTGTCATTAGTGCCCTGACAGCCCCTGGGGTAAAAAATATATATATATCAAACCATTGCAAAATAGTTTTTGACAAGCTGGGGTGCTGCTGCCACCTCTTCCATCTGGAAGCCTGTTGCACTAAACTAAGACATATGGTGCAGGGAGGTGTTCGTTGGCTGAGAACACTCAGCTGGCGATCTCAGCCCGTGAGCCAGTCCTGCACCGCAGAGTTTGGCTCTAGGGAACTATTAAGATTGAGCTCCTGCAAATAACTTAAGAGAAAGTGGGAACTTGAGTCCAAGGAACTCTCGGTAACTTGTGACTACTCCTGTCACATAGCTGTTCCTGTAGGCTTCAGTTGTCATGGTGCTTGGAGTGCCTCTTTAAGAACACATTTAGCATTCCCATGCTCAAAACCGAAGGCCACTACCATGAGCAGTAGTAGACTTTGTCCCTATGCATAAACTGACCTTGTTTCTAGCAATCATATATATTTTTTTTATTTTTAAACAATTTTAAGGAAAAGCAACTGAATTTAATAAAGTTTTGATTAATTGTATTATTTTTCAGATCCTTAAGCTATTTTGATCAGTCTTGCTTACTGTAGTAGATCTCACTGAAGATATTTTTCTTTTAGCTACAGATGTACATTACATTGAACATGATAGATGTAATGTTTCTACCTAATATGAGGGGGGGGGGGAGGGGAGAGAAAACCTTATGTATTGTCTTCATTATTGCCTTCATTTCTTTGACTTGACAATTTGTATAAACTGTCATTATGTGCCATATTATATTTGAAATCTTCATCATTTTGTATGTCCTCATTTCTTTACATTGTAACTTATCACACATTATATTACAGGGTTGAGATATATAACTTATTGTAAACTTTAATTTTTCATTGGCATTACCTATTAAGTTATTTAGAAAAATTGGGCAGACTAGATGGGCCGAATGGTTCTGATCTGCTGTCACATTCTAGGTGTCTATGGTATATTCTATCCTGGAATGTTGCTGGTCAAAAATTTGTACATGTACATAAATGGACACTCAAAGAATTATAACACACTGTGTATTGTAGAGGTGGTGATACCAAGAGTTCCCGGCACTGTACAATGGTAATCTGACAAACCCATTTTATTAAATTGTAATACTTTATGTATGTTAGGTGCTCCATGGTTCTTGTGACTTATAATCTTTCCAGAGCAAATACCGATTTTATATTTAAAGTTGTGAAGAAGAGGAAAAAAACTTTCTAAACAAAAAGGGCATTAGCTGAACATGCTGACAGCAATTACACTCCTTTCACTTACATGCAGCCAATCCATGCTCTGATCAGTTGAGTGCAACATGTATAGTGCTGTTACTGATAGGAGTTTACTGTCGGTAATCACACTCCTATCGCTGTCAGCCAGCCCAGATCATTATAGAAGATTATTTACTGTCTCGCCTCTCTGCCTTCAGCCGAGTTCCACGTGTAGGGGACTTAAGGTGATGTGATGTCATCTCCTGGTGCTTAATTAGTTGACGGTTATGTTCCGGACGATGAGACGGCGTGAGGTGAATAAGTTATTGGTCAATTACAAGACCGATATCAATTATCAGTAAATTGCTGAATATTGGCTCTGATAATTGGCCTAACCCTGCAAGTGACGGTTTCCCTTGTATCTGGTTCTGAGAACCTGTTCTATACAATGATCAAAAGTCTCATGGTTTGGTCTACACCTAGCATGTCAAACTCAAAAGCTAGCACAGGCTAAAAAACAAGGTTTCCGTTTGTCGGCCACAAAAATAAAAAAAACGTACATTTTCATAGAAACGCAGGTTTATTTTGAAAAGAACAGTATAACAAAAACCACATCCCCCTCTTCTAATCCCCAGCATCCTCTTCTAATAAACACCAGTTCTCCATCCCCCCCCGCCCCCCCTGTATACTAAATCCCAGCACCTCCCTTTACTAATCTCCTGCCCCTGTTTAAAACAAAACAATATTGGCCAACAAGCAGACTCCACTCACATTGTGATGCCAGTAAGCGACTCCAGAGTCCAGCCTCTGGTATACCCCAATGTCGCCGTCCGCACCCTGTGTCAAAGCGGATCCTCCCGCTCCTCCTTGAAACCCTGTAAAGGTGGAGCAAGTTGACGTCACCTCTGAATATGGCGTGTTGTTGCATGCCTCTGTGCACCTCCATTTTCTCCACTGTCCAATACACTCACTGTCTTGCACACACTCACAAATTATTTTATTTATTGCTCCCTATTTTTGGGGAGCTGGTGTGGGGTCTTCCTTCCTGCTCCCTCACGCGCGCAGTTTAGTGATGCCGGCACCTGGCATCACAACAGAGGGCGCACGCGAGCAGGAAGAACAGACTGGGCTCCCTTGCTGCCGCCAGTGACCGTTCCCCCCCGTCCGGGTACATTTTAGCAGAGTAGGCACCTACAATGTGGGGAGAGCAGGTGCCTACTCTGCCTTAACAAGTCAAACTCGCGGCTCACAAGGCCGCAAAGATATTCAGTGCTGGCCGCGAGTTTAACATGCTTGGTTTACACCTTCTATGTAGCTCAATTGGACAACCCAGAACACACTGTTTTTGAGGAGTCAGTATTTGAATAATGGCCATATTCCATCCAACACAAGTAGCTGTTTAACTCTGATACGTGTTCTCACTTTCTTGATATAGCAGAGGCTCATGTGAAAGAAAAACATTACATGAAGAATATTGAAAATTAAATTCTACATCTCAGCAGCCATAACTTTGTCTGTGACAAAAGGTAGCCAAATCGGCTTGCTATTTGATGAACCTATATATAGATATATGTATAGATCAGTTGTTTGTTCGTGGATGAATACACAATACATCGTCAAAATCTGGCCTTCATTCTTTGTTTTGAAAAATAATCCAATATTTTCAATGCCATCTCATCCTCCAATTTTCTTGTCTGTTAAATGGACAATGCCTTTTTTAATTTTTTTTCCTCCCACCTCTCCCTTTAGCCATTTATGTCAAACCTTGCACTAATCAAAACTAGATTATGCTGAAATTATGGATTTGAATGTTACTTTGTGTTTTAAGATGTAGTTAATTATGGCCTATCACTCTTGGGTTTTCTATACACGTACCGCACTTATTGTTTATACCTTTTAACAATGTACTGTTTTCATTGTTAAAATGATTGTGTTTTAAACCCTTTTAGTGTATCTCGGTTTTCCTATTTTATTTTAAACCTATAAACCTCATAATTATGTTTAGCATATACAATAGTCTTCATTTGACAGAAAAGGTGTAATTATTTCTTTTTTGTTTTAAATTTAAATTGTTTGGGTTTTTAATTTATTTATAGAACTTCACGTATGGGTATATGTAGAATTTATATAAGAAGCAGACCCGTGTGCATTTGCCATCTATCAATGCACCTGTCCCTGATGGGGAAAATGGGTTTCAATCCCTTATGCCCATAAGTGAACTGTAGTGTTTATGGTGCCGGGTCTGCCCCTGTCACATCCTGCTGTAAGATATCATTTTAGCATGCTATGACCACTTACCTGGATGTCCTTGCCAGATCTGATCTTTCTTTTTTTTATCAAAGAAGTGGGATTTCTTTTAATTGAGTAAAGTTCAGCTGTTGCAGGGCGGCTTTCATTGGCTGAGAGGGCTCAGTAGATGCTCTCGGCTAATAAACGCGGCCCTGCATGCTTCTGATTTGTTCTGTAGAGCAATCGGGCTTCCTATTTTACTGGAGAAGAGTAAATGTAGTACCCACTGCAATCCAGGTACATTGTCAAACCATACTACAATGCTTTGACATCTTCCTGTGCGAAGACAGTCCTAGCACCATAACCACTACAGATTTTTAAATGCATATTGGAAAGCTACACAATACTATTTATTAGGTTTAGGGAGTGGGTGGCAAACGGTTAACCCTATTTGTATACATGGAGTTGGTGTGGCAAGAATTTAAACTTTATAAGCCCAGTATTTGGTGCAGGATTATCTTCAATTTCAACAGAGTGTGTGTATATGTATGTGTGTATGTGTGTGTGTATGTATGTATGTATATATATATATATATATTTTTTTTTTTTTTTTTTTTTTTAAATCATTTAGTGGTTAATACACTGCAAACCAAGGTGGAGCATTATTGAAATACATCTTAAATATACACTCACCCTTGTAGAGAGGGTGTGTCCAAATACCCAAAGGAGAAACCACAAAAAAAAATCATGCAATATTGCTTTAAAATATTAGATTTGTTGAGTGTGTTAGAAACCATCCAACTCACATTTTAAGGAGCCATCAGCATTGGCTCTATTTTACTAGCTCCTGTACTTTTTATTTATTTATTTATTTTTTGTCAATCTTTATTTTGCCACTGCAGAGAGTAATACAGGCTATTTGTGACATTCCAATTAGAATTCAGAAGACAAGATACTGCTAGTATATTAGTAGGCGTGTTGAGATAAGTAGAGCAAGAGTGGTCAGACAGGTGTGACAAAGGCATGCCAGTGGAACAAATTAAATGGTTAGGTTAGCAAACTACATTACGAAGGGCAACCAAGGTGAGGCCAACCAGCTGACTATATTAAAAGGAGTAATGCTAGTAAGTATAACTGGTGGGAATGAAAAACATAACTAAGAAGGTCATTTCACAACCTGTCAGATTAATATGTTTGAAATATAACCATTAAACATATTGCTGGAACCGATGGTCTCCTAGTTAGTCTTGCCTGTGACTATTTTTTTTTTTTTGGGCAATAGATAGGCAGTGTTGCGTGAGGTTTGTGCCGTTGAGTGGGAGGACAGTTGAGGCTTGGTGAAGACTGCCTTTCCCACTGCTGTATAGTAGCATAAATTGGCTCCATCGATGATCAAAGGCCTGTGTGAGCTTCTTCTCAATAGTTTGCCCGGACGTAAGGGCACTTGGCGATAAGTTGTCTGTGCAGCAGCCATCTTGAGTAGTAGGCTGCTAGCAGTTGGCTCCATGTCGCCTGTTCTACATGCTGTGTGAGGCAGGTCAGTGTCCTAGTTGGGACTGGGATATTCCCACTGGTCGGGGGGGGGGGGGGGTGTAACGGAACTGTAGTTGCGGAGTCTATCCAATGTGGGTCATGGGAGAGCGCCTGTCTATCCCACACCTCAAACTTGTGTAGGTCACCAAAGGAATGCAACTGCTGATGTTCAATAGGTAGTGCTCAAGCGCTATTAATCTGTTCCTCAGAATATCCCTGACTGTACCAGAACACCTGGATGTCTATTAGACCAGAGAATTCGGGTAAATTAGAGATATTCTGGACTGCAGGAGAGGGGCTGTAGCGTTCTGCTTCCTAACCGCATGGCCTGCCCCCAGCAATACCTCTAAGTAGAACGTGAAGAGGAGAACAAACCGTACAAAAATGTTTTCCAATTAAAACCGCATGTGCTTACCATAAAACAGACTAAATGTTAAAGGGACAGTCTGAGCTGTTGCAAATTGTTTTCCTTACTAATTGTAAGTGTTGCATTCTTTATAGTCCATGGTTTGAAAACAAATTTAAATTCTTCACAAATGCTGCAAAATAAATAATTTCAAATACTATAGAGAAGATTTGATAATGGGATGTATACTCTTCCTCTTCCCCCACCCTGAAGGGGGGTTAAAAAAAATATATATATATATATATATTTATTGAGCAAAACGTTGTTGTCCTGACCTTCGATATCTGATGTTAGTATGTAGATGTTATTCAAAGCACGACAAGATATATAGACCATTTTGTCTGCTTCCACATGCTCTTAGCGCAATGTTTGACTTGTAGCTTTAATAAAAGAATAACTACATCAATGTCACCCTCCATCGTAACATACCTAAATATTACAGCTGTGTCTTCCCTACACCACCTTACATTAATCTACATTAAATAATGGATTTCTATTGTAAGAAGAAGAAGAAAGCTTTACGGGTTTATAATTCCGTTTCAGCCTTGAATTTTCGAACACATTAAGTTAATATTCTTCAAATAATGTCAATTTCGCTTTCATTTATCTCACAGAGTTGTC
This sequence comes from Pelobates fuscus, assembly GCF_036172605.1. Lineage (NCBI taxonomy): Eukaryota > Metazoa > Chordata > Amphibia > Anura > Pelobatidae > Pelobates > Pelobates fuscus. The sequence goes on along the minus strand of NC_086329.1, from coordinate 25,142,168 downwards.
AATTCATTTGTATAAGGACGAGCCCGAGAGTTTAAAAACACAGGTTACCTTGAAAAAAATAAATCTATATTTGTAGGAATGTGAGAACATTGAACCACGGGTTAAGATACATAGCTATATTTTCTGGAATACTCTTTAGAAAGGAGAACTGACCAGTTTTCTTTATTAAATCACAATAGGCAGAATAAGAATATAAAAAAAAAATTATTATAATTTTGCCCTATACTGTTGGTGAGTATTTTTTACTTTTACCCAGTAAGATCAAATTCTTAAGATGTATGATCTATTATTTATGATTGATGCATATATTTAGTAAAATATAAATAGTCGGCTATATTTTCTGTTCTTTTACCTTGGCCTTTTCTCTGTACATTGAAAGTCTAAAAAAAAAAAATAATTCCTTTTGATTTCAGAATTTATAGAGAGAGCCAACAGGTGGCAGTAAATGCATTTAAATATGACAAGACTATTCAGGAATGCTCAGTGTGTTTCACTGGAAACATTCCATCTCTTTTTATTGGCACCCACATATAGATTTTTGTGCTCGTGTAATTGAATGAATTTATTTTGTTGCAGCTTTTTATTTTTACTGCAGTTACAAACGGAGCTGTAGACGACATTGGCAGATTCCAATTTGTTTGTTATTGTTTCATATTATGTACTATTGTTGCACAGATTTGTTCAAGGGTTCTGTTCTAATTAACTTCTGTGTTTTTGAAATGTTTGAAAGGTACACAATATGTTTTCTAGTGAATAGAACTTCATTTTCATGTAAAAATGACTGCCAGGTTAACTTTTAATTTGTTATGTGAGTCATGTACCCAGTTTCACTTTGGAGTTGGAATACTGTAGTAAGATTTATTTTTGTATAATTTTTCGGATTCCTTAACCCCTTAAGGACCAAACTTCTGGAATAAAATGGGATCATGACATGCCACACACGTCGTGTCCTTAAGGGGTTAAAGGAACAATTCAAATACCATAAGCACTGCAGGTTGCTTTAACGGTTATGGTGCCGGTTTCGTGGATCCCACGCCTTCTTATTGTAAATAGTCCAAATGTTTTAGAAGGATTTTACATCTTACCTTGGTTTCACGGGGCTTCCCTTCCACTACTGCTACAGGAAGATGGACACTTCTGCTTCCGAGCATCCGTTATCTCTACTTAGGAGTGTTAGCCAATGAGATAAGCAGGGGCGGACTGAGACCCTTTGGGGCCCCCGGGCAAAATTAGATCCCAGGCCCTTTGAATGCACAAATATATGTGCATTAAATAAATGTTAAAGGATCACTATACTGTCAGAAAACAAAGCGGTTTTCCTGACACTATAGTGCTCTAAGCGTGCCCCCACCCTCAGGGTCCCCCTCCCGTGGCTAGTCACATCCTCCCTCTCTCTGCCACTAGTCACCCCCTCCCTCACTGTCACTAGAGTGAGGGGGTGACTAGTGACAGAGTAAGGGAGGGAGGGGGTGACAGTGACAGAGGGAGGGATGGGGTGACTAGTGACAGAGGGAGGGAGGGGGTGACTAGTGACAGAGGGAGGGAGGGGGTGACACAGTGACAGAGGGAGGGATGGGGTGACTAATGACAGAGGGAGAGGGTGACACAATTACAGAGGGAGGGGGTGACACAATGACCGAGGGAGGGAGGGTGGGGGTGATTAGTGACACAGTGACGGAGGGAGGGTGGGGGTAATTAGTGACACAGTGACGGAGGGAGGGGTTGACTAGTGACAGAGGGAGGGGTGACTAGTGGCAGTGAGGGAGGGGGTGACAGTGACAGAGGGAGGGGGTGACAGTGGCAGAGGGAAGGGGTGACATAGTGACAGAGAGAGGGTGGTGACATAGTGGCAGAGGGAAGGGGTGACATAGTGACAGAGAGAGGGTGGTGACATAGTGACAGAGGGAGGGGGTGACATAGTGACAGAGAGAGGGGGTGACATAATGGCAGAGGGAGGGGGTGACATAGTGGCAGAGGGAGGGGGTGACATAGTGACACAGTGAGGGAGGGGTGACAGTGACAGAGGGAGGGTGGTGACAGGGAGGGGGTGACATAGTGACAGAGAGAGGGGGTGACAGTGACAGAGGGAGGGGGGTGACATAGTGGCAGAGGGAGGGGGGTGACAGAGGGAGGGGGTGACAGTGACAGAGGGAGGGTGGTGACAGAGGGAGGGGGTGACAGTGACAGAGGGAGGGTGGTGACAGTGACAGAGGGAGGGTGGTGACAGAGGGAGGGGGTGACAGTGACAGAGGGAGGGTGGTGACAGTGACAGAGGGAGGGGGGTGACATAGTGACAGAGGGAGGGGGGGAGGCAGGGCCGGACTGGGAATTAAAAGCAGCCCTGGAAAAAAAATATTTACCAGCCCCATAATGCGTTGCGCCAGCATAGTGTGCAGATACAGTGTTAGAACAGATAACTTTAAATAAAAAATTACTCTAATGTAAAAAGCGCACTCATAGGCTTCAAAATAAACAATAGTGCAGATTTATTTTAAGCAGATGTGAATCCCTGGTGGTCGCAGTGCTGAGAGTGAACTCTAGCCCGTAGCTCCAGGGCTAGAGTTCACCCTCGTGAGAGCTGGAGCGTTGCCATGGAAACTGCGGCAACGCTCTGTGCTCACGCGAGAAGGACCCAGGGGGCTGCTAGAGCTCCCCGGGTCCTCTCTTCCTCCCTCCCCTGCCGGCTGCCCGCACGGTGCCTGCGGAACGGGGAGGGAGATCGGCTGGCAGGGGAAAGCCTCGTGGGGGGGGAAATTGCCTCGTTGTCCCCCCATCCACCAGTGATATATACAGCCCCTATGTGCTATGTGTGTCTCTTTTTATCTCCAGCCCCTCTGTGTGCATTTTTGTCTCCCCCAGTCACTCTGTATGTTTCTTTCTCCCCCTCACTGCTCCACTGTGTCAATGTCTCCCCTCTCCTTCCCAGTCTCTCTCTCCCCCCTCTGCCTCTTTCTCCCCCTCCCTTGTGTGTCTCCCTCATTTCTCCCTCTTTGTCTCTCCCTCCTCCACACCTCTCTTCCTCTCCACTTTCCCAGTGCCTCTCCCTCCTCCACACCTCTCTTCCTCTCCACTTTCCCAGTGCCTCTCCCTCCTCCACACCTCTCTTCCTCCCCACTTTCCCAGTGCCTCTTCCTCCCCACTTTCCCAGTGTCTCCCCTCCTCCCCACCTCTCTTCCTCCCCACTTTCCCAGTCTCTCTCCCTCCTCCCTTCCTCCCCACTTTCCCAGTGTCTCTCCCTCCTCCCCACCTCTCTTCCTCCCCACTTTCCCAGTGTCTCTCCCTCCTCCCTTCCTCCCCACTTTCCCAGTGCCTCTCCCTCCTCCACACCTCTCTTCCTCCCCACTTTCCCAGTGTCTCTCCCTCCTCCCCACCTCTCTTCCTCCCCACTTTCCCAGTGTCTCTCCCTCCTCCCTTCCTCCCCACTTTCCCAGTGCCTCTCCCTCCTCCCCACTTTCCCAGTGCCTCTCCCTCCTCCCCACCTCTCTTCCTCCCCACTTTCCCAGTGTCTCTCCCTCCTCCCTTCCTCCCCACTTTCCCAGTGCCTCTCCCTCCCCACTTTCCCAGTGCCTCTCCCTCCTCCCTTCCTCCCCACTTTCCCAGTGCCTCTCCCTCCTCCCCACCTCTCTTTTTCCCCTTTCCCAGTGTCTCTCCCTCCTCCCCACCTCCCTTCCTCCCCACTTTCCCAGTGCCTCTCCCTCCTCCCTTCCTCCCCACTTTCCCAGTGCCTCTCCCTCCTCCACACCTCTCTTCCTCCCCACTTTCCCAGTGTCTCTCCCTCCTCCCTTCCTCCCCACTTTCCCAGTGTCTCTCCCTCCTCTCTTCCTCCCTACTTTCCTAGTGTCTCTCCCTCCTCTCTTCCTCCCCACTTTCCTAGTGTCTCTCCCTCCTCTCTTCCTCCCCACTTTCCCAGTCCCTCTCTCTCCTCCACACCTCTCTTCCTCCCCACTTTCCCAGTGTCTCTCCCTCCTCCCCACTTTCCCAGTGTCTTTCCCTCCTCCCCACTTTACCAGTGTCTCTCCCTCCTCCCTGCCTCCCCACTTTCCCAGTGCCACTCCCTCCTCCACACCTCTCTTCCTCCCCACTTTCCCAGTGTCTCTCCCTCCTCCCCACTTTCCCAGTGTCTCTCCCTCCTCTCTTCCTCCCCACTTTCCCAGTGTCTCTCCCTCCACCCTTCCTCCCCACTTTCCCACTGTCTCTCCCTCCTCTCTTCCACCCCACTTTCCCAGTGTCTCTCCCTCCTCTCTTCCACCCCACTTTCCCAGTGTCTCTCCCTCCTCTCTTCCTCCCCACTTTCCCAGTGTCTCTCCCTCCTCCCTTCCTCCCCACTTTCCCAGTGTCTCTCCCTCCTCCCCACTTTCCCAGTGTCTCTCCCTCCTCCCCACTTTCCCAGTGTCTCTCCCTCCTCCCCACTTTCCCAGTGTCTCTCCCTTCCTCCTCACTTTCCCTGTGCCTCTTCCTCCTCCCTTCCTCACCACTTTCCCAGTGCCTCTCCCTCCTCCCTTCCTCCCCACTTTCCCAGTGCCTCTCCCTCCTCCCTTCCTCACCACTTTCCCAGTGTCTCTCCCTCCTCCCTTCCTCCCCACTTTCCCTGTGCCTCTCCCTCCACCATCTCTCTATTTCCCATCCCCATTTACCTAGAGAAGTAAGAGGGGGCCGGCCACGTTTCAGGCTGGAGCCGCCGGGCCGGGTGGCAGCCTCGCCGGTCCGGCGGCACTTCTGTCATTGATGATGCTGAGGGGGGAGTAGCATGTCTACGATGCTCCCTCACGGTACCCACAATCCCCAGCACAGCATCATACTGATACAGCATAATGTGCTAGGCTTCTGTATGACATACGTGGATTGTCCATTGCGGTGAGCCATGTCCCGATTATTGCCTTTGTGAGCCCCTCTTTCGGGGGTCCCTTTACGCTGGAAGTCAGCCCTGGTTGCACCTTGTGGGGTGTGCAGCCACACAGACCCTTTTGCTGCAGCGTTGACGGTACTGAGTTGGGTTCTGTTGCGCTGGTTTTGAAAGCCCGCACGTGGAGCTTGTGTGGTAATCCCAGGTTTGTGTGTAAGCAGGTAGGAACGTGCGTTGGATAGACATGGCGCCCTTTCCCGCCTGAAGGACTGCTGGAACCTGCGTTGCTGGACCGCCGCTTTGGAGGCTCGGGTTAGGCACCTGTAGTGGCTGCGTCGTGCCGCCGGTCTGATCCATGAGGCCACTATTGTTTCCGCCTGGCGGTAGGTTGATCCTCGGCTGTGCAGCGTGTCCCATAGCCTTTTGCAGAGCCAGTCAAGGTTTTCTTGTTGCGGTGTAAACGACTTGGAGTGGGTGCTCCATTCTTGAGGTCTGTGCCAGGCGGCCATTTTGGTAGAGCTTTGGTGGCCTGAAGACCCTGCATGCTCTAGAGCAGGCATAGGCAACCTTCGGCACTGCAGATGTTTTGGACTACATCTCCCATGATGCTTTGCCAGCATTATGGGTGTAATAGCATTATGGGGGATGTAGTCCACAACATCTGGAGTGCTGAAGGTTGCCTACCCCTGCTCTAGAGCTAGCTTGTCCGCTTTTTGGTCTGATCGATTGGGCCAGTGGGGACCGGGATATCCCCCACCGGTCCAAAGGGGGTAGGCCGCTGTGCTGTCGCTTGAGGGTCCCGGCGCTGGGGGGAGCGTCCGTCTTACCCCAGCCCCAGTAGGCCGCAGTTGCATCTTTGCTTTCCCAGCTCCAGCGGGCCCCGGGGTGGTGTCTTTCTGTTTTGCGGTGCCCCCCAGACATGAGAGGTGCACCCTTGAGGTTCCTTGGGCCATATGGCCGCCGCTTTTTCCCCTTTTTCAGCCCGTCGAGCAGGAGCACATATCAGACGTGTCTGCTCGTCTCGGTGTCCAGTCAAAAAACTAATTTGAACGCCAATTTTGGCCAATGTTTGTGACTAAGTGGCTACTAAAAAAGACTGGACATACCCCATTTACAATACCTTGGGTTGTCTACTTTTGCAAATGGTATGCCATCATGGGGGTAATTTTCATTCCTGGGCTACCGTACGGTCTCAAAGGCAACATTACCAATTTGGCAAATTTCAATGTGAAAAAACTGAAATGCAAGCCTTATTTGACTCTGTAACTTTTGAAAACACCAGAGAGAGACTTCGCTGAACACAAATATTAGTGTTTCAAAATAGTAAAACGTATCACAACAATTATATCGTCCGTGCAAGTGCCATTTGTGTGTGAAAAATGTAACTTTCACTGACAATATCGTCGTTGTAATACATTTTACTGTTTTGAAACACTAATATTTGTGTTCAGCGAAGTCTTCCGAGTGAAACCAGTACCCCCCATGTACAGGTTTTATGGTGTCTTGGAAAGTTACAGGGTTAAATATAGTGCAAGCAAATTAAATTCCCTGGACTTTTGGCCTGGGTTGTCAGGCAGGTCCCGCTAATTGTAATTAATAAAATGACCGAATTATGAAATTATATTACATAAATATATACGTAGAATTATGTATTTTTTATATATATATGTGTGTGTGTGTATGTGTATAATGAAAATTATATATATTTAATCAATATCATTGTACATGTATTTTGATATTAATATATATAAATTAAAATACACGTTGTGTGTGTATAAGTATATATTATTTATTTTTACACTGTTTTAACTTTATTTCATTTTATTTTCAGACAGCAGGGGGAGTACCTGTCATTCCCCCTGCTGCCAGTGCCTTGGACGGCTACGCCGTCCATGTGATCGTGAAGTCCTCGTGATCACATGGACCAGGGGGGCCGAAGAGGACGGAGTACCAGGTAAGTAGAAAGGACAATTTGGGCGTTCTATGCCGCTCTCCGGCGTTTAGAGCCTGTTCCCTAAGGACGGCATAGAATGCCCGCCATCCTTAAGGTGTTAATATATACATATATTAATATAAAAATACCCTTAGAGTAAAATTACACACGTGTATATCTAATATATAATAACTATATAGTGTGTGTGTGTGTGTGTGTGTGTGTGTGTGTGTGTGTATATTTATATATATATATATAAATAAACATTTACAAATAATAAAAAAGTTTAAAAATTATATGTAATTTTATTCTAACTGTATTTTGATATTAATATATATATATATATATATATATATATAAAGATCAGATTAGCACTCTGTCAACACAAAAGGTGCAGGTATCTAGGTCACTTCTAAAGACCCTAAATCACAAAATACAAAGCCACCAATTGATACAGCACTCAAGAAAGAAAGTGTATATATATGAATATAAATTTATTGCCACAACTTAATAAAATTGGAAATCGTTCTCATCTATCCTGTGTAAAGACACCAATGGTATATAGATAGTCCTGTTCAATGGTTTGCCCACCACTGTGAGAGTGTAGAGACTGAGTATAAAACACAATGTAAGATCCCCAACAAGTGCTGTCTACCTCTACACAGCTAAAGTACAAGAGAGAAGTCTTTGATATACCTATACAATCAGTCTGGAGTGCAACACAAAACAACATACGGTACCGTATATACTCGAGTAAAAGCCGACCCTAATATAAGCCGAGGCCCCCAATTTTACCCCAAAAAACTGGGAAAACTTATTGACTCGAGTATAAGACTAGGGTGGGAAATGCAGCAGCTACTGGTACATTTCTAAATAAAATTAGATCCTAAAAAAATTATATTAACTGAATATTTATTTACAGTGTGTGTATATAATGAATGCAGTGTGTATATAATTGCAGTGTGTGTATGAGTGCAGTGTGTATATAATGAATGGAGTGCAGTGTGTGTGTATGAGTGCAGTGTGTGTATAATGAATGCAGTGCAGTGTGTGTATGAGTGCAGTGTGTGTGTGTGTGTGTGTATGAGTGCAGTGTGTGTATATGAGTGCAGTGTGTATGTATGAGTGCAGTGTGTGTGAGTGCAGTGTGTATGAATGCAGTGTGTTTATAATGAATGCAGTGTGTGTGTGTGAGTGCAGAGCATTGGTGGGGGGTGGGAATTTTATTAATTATTATTTAATTATTATTTTAATATTTTTTTAATGTTATTTTTTTTTAGGTAACTATTTTTTTCTTTTATTATTAATTGTATTTTTTTGTTATTATTTTAATATTTTTTTTTCTTATTATTATTTGTTTTATTATTAATATTTTTATTTTTTTCGTCCCCCCTCCCTGCTTGTTAGCTGGCCAGGGAGGGGGGCTCTCACTCCCTGGTGGTCCAGTGGATGGGCTGTAGGAGGGGGCTGTCAGGAAGCTGTAACTTACCTTCACAGCAGCTCCTGTCAGCTCCCTTCTCTCTCCTCCGGTGCGTGCAGCTCCCAGGTCAGCTCCCTCTGCAACTCTCGCGGCCGCGCGGAGCGTCTGACCCCGCAGCTCTCGCGAGAGTTGCAGAGGGAGCTGACCTGGGAGCTGCACTCACCGGAGGAGAGAGAAGGGAGCTGACAGGAGCTGCTGTGAAGGTAAGTTACAGCTTCCTGCCAACCCCCGGTCCATGTCTGTATTATGGCAATGTAAATTGCCATAATACAGACAACTGACTCGAGTATAAGACGAGTGGGGGTTTTTCAGCACAAAAAATGTGCTGAAAAACTCGTCTTATACTCGAGTATATACGGTATATACAATACTGCCTGCCAATTATCATCTAACCCCTTAATGACACAACTTCTGGAATAAAAGGTAATCATGACGGAATATATCCGTCGTCTGTCCTTAAGTGGTTAAGATACTCTGAGACAATAGAAGGGTATATAGGTAATTATAAGGGGGGGAATCAATAGGTATATGCTTATCCAGAGTATAAAGGTGTAGATCCCATTAAAAAATCCCCAAAAAAGGCAAAGTATGTTAACGGAAAAGGAGAAAAAATAAGCTATATAAGAAAAATAAAATTCTGGGATAAAGCCATGGTTTTATCTCACCCAAAAATAGTCTGGGAGGCCTCCTGGTGAGTTGAAGCTTGAAAACTCACTTGTTCAAGAAAGTATATCAATTAAACTGTTAGCAGGTTTTTACCCCCCACACCCCATGACTCCTCTTCTGCAACTGTCAAAATGACCTACTAACTCCCCAAACAACCTGATATGTTACCCACAACGGCAACTCTAGTGGCAACATGGGACCCAACGCACATGGCACTACTCTACACAACTCCATGGTCCCAGGCAACGCCACTGACCAGTCTCCATAGGGCCAACCCCATGTTTGATCATAGAGAGTGGATAAAACTGCTGCCATTCCCAATACTCCAGGACAAATTCAATCTGGCCCCCAGGTCGATCTTCTTGTATTTACAACTCAAATCCATGCTGGCAGCCCAAACACCCACCACAGTCGACACACACACACATTCAATGGGTTTGAAGAAGCCTGTATGACACACAAGCCGCAGAAGGGAGTGATATGTGTTATGCTCTCCTCAATGTGGGCACACTGGACAGGTTTAGCGCAGCTTGGCATGCAGACATAGGGTGACAATTCGATGCAAGCCAGTGGTCGAAAGCACTCACAGCACATAAAGGGAAAACAACCTGCATGACACAACTAGAGCTAATGCGGAAAATATACTACAGATGGTACATGGTGCCATTTGGCCTTTTTTGGGACTGAAAAAAGATTTTAGAAGAAAGAAAACATCAAATGGTAAGTTTTTTTTTTTTTCCAGGTACTTGGTTAAATGGTCCCCCTTCATTATTTTTAGGGTGAAGGAGGTAGGTAGGGGTTAATTTTTTGGGGGACGGGTGTGACTAGGGGTTAATTTTTTTATTAAGGGCCCCCACCCGCCGCTCAGGGGGGAGGACATTAGGTCCCCCCAATTAGTATTTTAGGGCCCCCACCCACTGCTCAGAGGTGGGGGCCAGGGGGGAGGACATTAGGTCCTCCCCCCTCATTCTAATTTAGGGCCCCCACCCACCGCTCAGGGGTGGGGGACAGGGGGGAGGACATTAGGTCCCCCCCTAATTAGTATTTAGGGCCCCCACCCACCGCTCAGTAGTGGGGGTCAGGGGGGAGGACATTAGGTCCTCCCCACTCATTCTAATTTAGGGCCCCCACCCACCACTCAGGGGTGGGGGCCCTGGGGTAAGGACATTAGGTCCCCCCCTGATTAGTATTTAGGGCCCCCACCCACTGCTCAGGGGGGAGTACATTAGGTCCCCCCTCATTCTAATTTAGGGCCCCCACCCACCGCTCAGGGGTGGGAGCAAGGGGGGAGGACATTACGTCCCCCCCTTATTCTGATTTAGGGCTCCCACCCACTGCTCAGGGGTGGGGGCCTGGGAAGAGGACAATAGGTCCCCCAATTACTTTACTTTAGGGCTCCCACCCGCCGTTCAGGGGTGGGGGCCGGGGGGGGGGCAATAGGTCCCCCCTTCAGGATAGGAGGGGGAGGGGGGACGTGTTACGTGTTTTTGTTTAATAGACATGCCCCTACTCGCGGTATAGCGAGTAGGGGCATAATTTACTAATGCTAAGTAATCTTTACATCGTATTAGTAAATTTGTCTGAAAGACCAATTTAGGTCTTTCAGCCTTTTAGTAGCTAGCTCCCTAATACCGTGGGAATTAGGGAGTTATCTACTTATTCATTCCTGTCATTACACTGACTGGCTAAGTAACTTACATTTTATATGAATGTATGTTACTTGATTGTTGTAAGTGTTGCAAACGCTTACAGCTGAATCCTGGCTATGTTTGTATACTTTTTATTTAAAATAGTATACAGTGTAACATTCTTCTTCTTCCACTGGGTGAGTATATTAGTACTTAGGCAATACTGTACTTCGGAACTTCAGCACTTTGGAAATTCGGTAATTTTGGAACTTCGGGACCTCGGTAATTCGGCACTTCAGCTATTCGGACATTCGGAGGTACCCAAATGTCCGATCTGCCTGAAATTCGTCCGAATTCATATTTAGCCCGAAACTAATTGCACATGTCTAATGTATAACGTGTAAAAATTGCAAGTGGAAATGATCTCGAGCTATTAGACGATGTGTAGAGGATGTCAACTCTTACAATCGAAATATTGTAAACAGTACTTGATGTGCTTATTTGACTCTTCCTTCTTTCATTCTGTAAGTTTGATTTGGAAAATAAAAATGGTCAAATTGAAAAATAAATAAATTACCTACTAAGCCCTCAGTGAATACTTTTCTAACAACCTACTTCATACCTGTACTTTTACCCTTTGTGTCACTATACCCAACTCCCTCTCTAGAATGTAAGCTCCTTGAGCAGGGCCCTCCACCTCTCTGTTCCTGTACGTCCAGTTGTCTGGTTACAATTACATGTCGTTAGTCCACCCATTGTACAGCGCTACGGAATCTGATGGCGCTATATAAATAATAAAATAATAATATCAAAATACACTTAGAATTAAATTATTTATATATATATATATATATATATATATATATGTATATTTCATATTATATATTATATATATATATATATATATATATACACAATGTCCATATACATAATTACATAAATAATGATTATTATTTTATTATTTATATAGCGCCATCAGGTTCCGTAGCGCTGTACAATGGGTGGACTAACAGACATGTAATTGTAACCAGACAACTAGACGTACAGGAACAGAGAGGTGGAGGGCCCTGCTCCATGAGCTTACATTCTAGAGGGAGTGGGGTATAGTGAAATTTTTCACACACCAACGGCACTTTCACTGATCATATCATTGTTGTAATATGTTTTACTGTTTTGAAACACTAGTTTGTGTTCAACGAAGTCTCCTGAGTATAGCAGTCTCAGTAATTTACGCCTCCTAGCTAACCACATCATGGCATTGTCTGGATTTGGGAGATGGCATGCTAACAGCAAATGTATTTATTTTATTGTTTTTAGTATATTTGTACTAAACCATAATAGTAATGCAAACAAAATTAAAATACGCTAAAATACACCTGAACGAAACGCCAAATAATAAAATACGCTAAAATACACTTTTACCCATGGCTGTGCACTGAAGAGGTGTGTCAGACTGAATATACAGACCTGGCCAGAGAACATTGCTGAAGCACCCCCTGCACTATTAGTGCCTGTTCACAGCGTGAGCATGTCTAATGATGTACTTGCACTGTTCTGCCGGAGTTCTGTCAGTACGCTGGTGTCCCTGGATGTGGGATATCCGGGAACTAAATCGCAAACGCAAGTCAGGGCCCAAAAATAGCGGCTGTCCCACTAAATGTCGAAATGTTGGTAGGTCTGCTTTTTGACTACAGATTGTGTAGCATTGTAATCAGTCCTCTGTCAGTGATCTGTTACATTGTAGCAGGGAGAGGTCCCCCAGAGGAAGACTTCACAGCAGAAACATTGGGGTTTCATTTCTCCTGCTCTTGGTCATTTTACCTTTTTTAATGGGTTTTTGCATTTAGCACTTTACTTACATTGTGGCTTTGGTACTATATACTGGTTTAGCACTATACTATGCACTTTCTCTCTGCTATAATGATGCCTTGTTGTATTTTCTATGCATGAATAAATACTCTTTATGTGCAAAACCGTGGTGTGCCTTGGGAACATTTCTTATTTTTTTTATTACATGCATATATCTGGTATGGGAACAGATTCTCTACCTTTAAGAGCACCTTATAAACCACACACTTATTAGCCATTTTTCAGTAGAGCTTTTCCTGTAACTTTATGTTTGAACATTGTAGCAGGGAGCCTGTGTGGACTCTAAGCCCCTCCCATGTTACCTCTCCCCAAACTGCAGGAAGAGAGAGAGAGTTTACAGCAATGCAGCACAGAGAGGGCAAGTCAAACTAAAGGAGGGGATTGTATCCACCCCTAGTCAGCTGGTTAACACACCCTCCAAAAGCCAATTCAGGTAAGAAGGGAGAAGTTGTATAAGTTCCAATGATTAGTATGTATGTATGTGTGTGTGTATATGTTACAGTTTGTGTACAAGTTTATATCTGTGTTTTTCTAGGTCTGTGTAAATATATGTTACTTTGTTGCTGTTTTTATTTGTAGCAGTCTCATACATTTATTTATTTTGTGTCAGTAATATATGTGTGCCTGTACATTTCTTCATGCTCCTATCCTTATTATTGTCATTGTCTCTAGCATATAACTCTCTAGACAGCTATGTTAATCACCATCCTTTCTATCTTCTATTAACATTAATAGCATTCATGGTGTCACAGTGTCACTGAAGTCTAGTATCACAGTTACTGCTAATGCACTGAATCAAAGTATGACTAGTTTGTTTGGTTTATTGAATAGCCTAATTTACCTCATGATATTCCAAAACAAGTGACAACAACTACATTGGGATTCTCTAAACTTCAGTATGTTAAATAACTTCTGTAAAGTATCACAAATGAGAACCAGAGAATTGCCGTTAGATACTGAGAAGTTAATTAAAATTAAAGGTTTTCTTAACCATACACTTACATTACGATCAATATTTTGAGCTGAAATCTCCATTTTGTGTCAGGGAATTTTCAAAATTCAGTCATTGGGTGTTTTTTTTATGTTTGTTCAAATAAACCTCCAACATTTCATTTGTATCACTTTGTTTAACAACCCACACACAAACACACAACTTTTTTTTACTTTAATTGTGAGGGTGAGGTGTGGCCAGGGGCAGGGCTGTTCTGAGAATTTTTGGGTAACTTAATAATTGCAAATTATGCTGCTAAAATGTAATTTAGACCAAAAACCATGCGTCTCGTAGATTGATTTCTAAACAGACCTAATGTAGTTTCGATATAATAGTAGAAAATAATCCAGGCACTCCAAATTGTTCCAAAGCAATGGGCAACTTTTATTGGACCCAAGAACCACATAACGTTTTGACCTCTTACGGCCTTTACTGTAGTTTCGAGGCCCATTGCTGTGACTATTATTGCTGTGAACCTCTGTCATATAGTCAGATATGCCAACAAAATGGAATTCCTGGAAGAGAGGACATTAAAATAGAAGGGGGACTGAGGGGTTTGGATCCAGACCGGGAGCTATCCCCCCTAAGTAGGGACACTTAGGAAATATGAACACATATGCATGTAAAATAATTTTATTTTATTTTATTTATACATAATTTGAAACGAAGAGGGCTGCACTCACCTGAACATGCATATATTATAAGAGTGCTGCTGGGGCCAATTCATGCAACATACAAGATCCAGCACACTCACTCATTCACTAAACAGCAACTTCAAAGCTCACAGAATTTAAAGGGTTACTCCAACCACCATGACCACTTCAGTGATTTTAAGTAGTCGTGGTGCTAGAAGTCTGTATTTGCAACATTTCTGTTTGAAATGCTGCACATACTGAGTAATCGCCACTTCTGTGCCAGGCTCTAGTTACACCCCTGGCACACATGACTTAGAGCTCCAGGTTCACTCATTCACTAAACCACAACTTCAAAGCTCACAGAATTTAAAGGGTTACTCCAACCACCATGACCACTTAAGTGATTTGAAGTGGTTATGGTGCTAGGAGTCTGCATTCTTGCAACATTTCTGTTTATGCTGCACATAATGAGTAATTGGCAGATGTGTGCCAGGGGCTAGTTACACCCCTGGCACACGTGACTTAGGCTGTCCCAAACTCTGTTCCAGGCTGCCTAATGTCAATTCTGTGCATAAAATACGTCCGTTGTCAAAGCACACAGCACTCTGGCAACAAACATATTGAGCTTTCCCATGTCGGCAGAGCCTTCATTAAGAACTTGATGAACAAATCTAGAAGCCAATTCATGGACAGTTACAAATGAAGATCATACGAGACATATACCAAGGTGATGCACTTCCCCGATGCTGTTCTGCACAGGCCTCAACCAGATCATTATGAAAAGTGGATACAGATTAAAGATTTAAACTACCATCAGCCACCTATTCTACATGAACGACATCAAGCTGTATGCCAAGAATGCGAAGAATGAGAAGGACCTTGACTCACTGCTCCACCTAACTAGCCTATAAGTGTGGGCTGATGATGGCAAAATGAGGGAAGATGAACAGAACTGAATAATTTGAAGTGTCAGAGGATTAACTAGGAGATTTAGAGAGCAGATATAAATAGATGAGGATACCTTCAACATATGGCAAGGAGGATAGCAACACCCATGTAACTCCAAAGAGTCAAACAAGTCCTAAAGTCCTAGCTCAATGGCAAGAGCAAGATCCGCACAATCAACACATGTCCTACCATTGAGTCGGTACCCAAAGGAATAATTACTTGGCCAAGAGAAGAGCTGGACACCATGCATACCAAGACCTGGAAACTACTCGATATGAATAGAGAATTCCACCTGAAATGCAGCACCCAGAGACACTACACCAGCCGGAAGAAAGGTAATCGGGGCATCCTCAAGTACATCACAAAGATGGCTCCCAAGGGAAATGCCCAAGGCACAAACAGATAAAAGATGCAGAAAAGGAGGAGGTTCCATGATAAGACAAACCTCTCCATATACCACTGGCAGACAGTGGATGTGGCTCACATAATGAAATCCTTACAGTGTTTTGAAAGAGCAGGACTGAAAAACAGCATCAAGGCACTAATACTATTAGCACAGGAACAGGCACTCAGTACCAGATCAATAGAATAATTTCCTATCCTATTGTGTTTTACACCCCACCTCCTATAGACTGTAAGCTTGTTTGAGCAGGGCCCTCTTCAACCTATCGTACCTGTAAGTTTTCTTGTAATTGTCCTAGTTATAGTTAAATCCCCTCTCTTATAATATTGTAAAGCGCTATAGAATCTGTTGGCACTATATAAATGGCAATAATAATAAGACAACCAGACAGAACCCAAGGTAAAGATTGTGCAAAGAGGCCCCAGAAACAAACCAGCTAATTTTAGCACGGACAGCGCCCATTGAGATGCACAAACAAGTTACTGGAATTGTGAACCAAAACATCTGCACAGGATATGGGCTAGACCTCACTGTATCTAGATGGGAGATACCACAAAGGGTAGTTGAGAATGACAGGGCTAAGATCCTGTGGGACTTCCAGATCCAGACAGACAAGCAAGTAGTGGCCAACCAACCTAACATCGTGGTGGTAGACAAGGAAAGGAAGATTGCGGTGGTGGTGGATGTGGCAATACTCAGTGACCATAACATCAAGAAGGAGGAACTTGAGAAGTTAGACAAATACCAAGGGCTGAAAGCGTAGCTAGAAAGAGTGTGAAAAGTGAAGGCAGTAGTAGTCCCAGTTGTGAAAGGAGCACACTAGGCCCTAACCTCCAAGCTGTGAGAATGGGCTTTAGCAGATACCTCAGACCTCTTTCCAGAAGAGTGCAGTTCTATGAATAGCTAATATACCATGCATAACCCTCAGACTCATGGGCCTCTGGTAGGGGACCTGTAAATGAAAAATGTACAAAATAATACCCAGAGAGGTGTGACAGTTTTCTTTTTTATGTAGTGTGAAAAAATGCATGCATCACGGTGCAAACCCCCTTGGGATTTACCTTCCTTTGATTTCAATTGCTCCTAAGAATATCTGTCTGTCTATGCAGAGTATGTACCCCCATGGAAAGTTTTCTCTTAACACCTTTGGCTGATAAAGCATCATAGGAATTATCACACATAACCTCTACCATGTCAACATGTAGCCATCTCTGATGTTTGGATTTCATTTGTCATGATCTTTCTCCAGCCAGTACATGACAGAATTAAATTGTCTTTTTTCTTTCTTTTCTTTTTAAACACTTCCTATTTTCAATATTTAACTTTTAAGAAAGTTTGAAAGACTGTACTTCCATAATTGGGCCCATCATCTTCAACTTAAGGACCATGAAGCCATTAATCCAGCACTAAGTCCAGACCGTATTCTTGAAGTGCCGGATGCCTGCACGTTATGCAAGGATTCATGAACAGCCACTAACTGTTTATTATATGCATGGTTTCTGGGTTCAAAGATAGCTGCACTCACGGAGCAAGGCTAAGCCAGAAGATACACTGTAAATGGATATTTACCTATACGTATGCATTATAAGGATACTCACATAACGTTTTAAATAATGGAAAATATTATTTTTTTTAAATTCTTTATTTTTTTAATTCCACTTTACATTTATAGGCAGACAGCATTCAGGTTGAGGAAATATGCGCTAAAAGGTGGAAAATAATCAAGTGAAAAATAAGTAAACATATGAAACTAATCTCTTCTTAGTTAACCCCTTAAGGACACATGACATGTGTGACATGTCATGATTCCCTTTTATTCCAGAAGTTTGGTCCTTAAGGGGTTAAATAAGAAAGGAACTGCGGTGTTGTGATTTGAAGGCCCTCAATACAACAGGAGAGCTTATGCCTGCCACGGCTCTTCAGGTTTTCCCCAGTAGAGGTGCTGTACGTGGAGCTGCTTGGGGTGTTAACTAATGTCCCCATTAGAATGAAAATACAATAAATACGTACAACTCCCATGAATCTGTTCCAGCAATGTGTTTTGTTTTTGGCTTGCAAAGTATCATTAGAGATTAAGTTTAACAGCTGGAGATGTGCTATTTGAATGTCCCTGCTCTATATTGTATTGGCCCTCACCCATAATCTCGCAAGGTAAAGGGCTAGAGACCTCTTAGAAGAATTATTTGTACTGTCTGTCACATTCCAGTCTGGAGAGGGGAATAGAAACTTTAGCTTCTGTGTGAAGAAGACTGATGCATAAGAGTGAGCTGCAGACTTTAGCTCAGCAATTAACCTGGAGAGATAAAAGTCTCAGCTTCCAAATCCTTGCAATTTACTGCAGGGGAGCTGAACGAATTTACTCTTCTCCTACTCATGTATTTATTTAATCTCTTTCCCTCTGTAGTTCAAGCTTCCAATCTCGCTCTGTTTTTTTTTTTCTTTTCTATTCCCCGATTTACCCTTCATAGTTGTGCTATCTGTGGCCTGATTTTTAACCCTTCCTGCCGGTAATGCTACAAGCATTTGCACATATTAAATCCGTAATATAATGCTGTGTGTTTATTTTTTATTTTTTTTTCTTGCACAATGTTTTATTTTTTATTTTTTTAACTCCTATTCTTCTTTTTCTTTTTTTGGGGGCATTCTTTATTTTTGTGGTGCTTGTGAAGAACATCACTTATGTAACGACATCTCTACATAGCCAAGGTTAACACGTTGAGGGAACATTGTATGTCTGTCATGGTTTAAAGCACCATTTTTTGTATATATAGCATGAGGGAAACAGGCATGTCTTAGGAAAGGCTCAAAACATAACATAGGTACAATTAGGTAACATAGACATGAATATAGAGGGAGAGAAGAGAAAAATTCTGGTGTACCTAATGTAACACACAGGGGAGAGGGAGACAGACTAGCACTGAGCTGCTCAAAAACTGGAACAAATAGGGGTTCACTAAAAACCTATATAAAAGACAAGTAAGAAAACACTCTAGATGAAGAGTATAGATTCCAGGAGCTAGCTTAGTGACTAATGGCTAAAGCACTGTGTATAGATAATATTGATAAAATATGTGAAGTGAAATAGCTGATTGGAAAATGTTGTACCTTTAAATACTCAATATGTGTAGTGTCCCTTTAAATGAGGGATCGTAGATAAAATCTATAAATGCATATGTGTATATATATAAAACTTTTTAGTTTTATATATATACATATACATTTTTTCTCTTGGAGTGGCCTCTATGTGCTGGTCGGGCCCTCTGGGTTTGCATTTCCACCAGGAGGTGCAGGACAAAATTTGGAAGGTTTTTTTATTTATTATTTTAGATTTTCTCCCTGCTCCCCATGGAGGACTTAACCCCTCCTGAGAAGGAGTCCAAGTACTCCGATAAGGATAAGAACAAGTTTAAGTATCGGAAGATTCCAAAAACATTTGGGAATTGGATCAGGGCATTCTCGATCCTGGCCAGTGTTATCGGGGAGAAAGTGCCGGACAAATGCTCAGCCCTGTTTTGTTACCAGGATACCATCCCGGCGGCATGTCGGGTGTAAGGGGGACTAAGCTGGTGGCATTATGATTAACAGTTTCGCCAGTGGCTGGCAGTTTGCCCGTCTGTGGTTTGTGATCAAATGGATATTGGCCTGTGGCTGGTGATTATGACTCACCCGGCCTCGCATCAGGACGGTCTGTCGTCCTTTCTCGGGGGTGGAGGGGGCCTTACCCAAGCACTCTGGTTGCTGTTGGCAATACAACGAAAACCAGTGCAAATGGGGGACCAGTTGTAAGTTTAAACAGGAATGCTCCATGTGTGGAGATTCTCACTCTGCTTCCCACTGTTTCAAGCAGGGAAAAGCCAGAGAGCGCAGGGATACCGTGGTCTTGAAAGAGGAGGACGCCAGTGGACGTCGGTGCGATGCTCCCTTGGCTAAGCTGTTATAGGAACTGCAGGGCAGCAGGGCTCCTTGGAGGTTTCCGAGATGGGTTTTGGATTACGCACATGGTGCTGGATTCTCCTGGGGTATGTCAGAATCTCAAGTCGGTCAGGGATCACCCTGAGGTGGTAGCTGACAAGCTTAGTAAGAAGCTGTCACTTGGGCGAATGGTGGGTCTGTTTATGGCCCCACCAATCCCTCACTTACGGGACTCCCCATTGGGGGTGGTGCCCAAGAAGGTAAGAACTGGGTAAGTTACGGCTGATTCACCATTTGTCCTACCTGGAACACAAGGGTCACTTCTTGTCTCTATAGGTATGCCTTATCTCCACCTTTGGGCCAGACTTGGTAATCCACAGGGTATATATCCAATGATACTGAGATGTGCATTGTACTTGCTTGGGGCCAAAATCAAATTTTGAGTGAGTCACCATGTTCCCTGCCAGAGACCCGCTGGGCAGAAGTTTTACTTGGAAAACCTGAGTAAGTGATTAGGACTTCTGTTATTTTATCCTTTTTGGTTTTTATCTGTTGTTGGTGTAGATAATTTGTTTATCATCTATTTTTTGTATGCACTGTGACTATTTTTTGCTCATAATAAATATTCCTTTATTAAGTTCTGCCTTTGTCTAGTAAATAATCACGTTACATGAAGAGACTAATTACTGTTTTGCAACTGCTTAAATTTTGGGCTTGGTTGAATTTGGTGGGTTTTTATTATTAAGTTACTTTGGGGACCAAGGCACCCCATTTTTAAATTGTCTTGGTGGTGGCAGCATTAAAACAGTAATATTCAAATAGTGAATAGTGAACTTTAACCTTTTCACCACCACAACTAGGTCAAGCACACTCTTAAAGTAGGGTGCGTTCGTGACAGTTGTAGCTATGATTCTTTCTGGAGAAATGATGTAACACTCCTCTGGTCTCTCCTCTTCACTCACATCGAACTGCCTGGACAAAGCATCGACTTAGGTATTGCGTGGTCCAGGTCTATAAGTAATTAAAAAAATTTAATCTGGACAGAAAGTGAGACCATCTCGCTTGCCTGGAATTTAACCGTTTAGTTTCTCCGAGGTACAGAAGGTTCTTATGATCTGTTAGCACCATGATGGAATCTTTCGAACCTTCTAGGAGATGTCTCCACTCCTATAGTCATAAACTAGATCTTTGTTTCCCATAAAGGATTAGCCTATTCCAAGGCCTTATCGGTTAATTCGTGCAAATAGAAACCAACCTTGGACCTTTCAGTGGGAAAAGACCTGGGAGACGTTTCAAAGTGAAACTCAATCTGATTTATAAACCCTTGACAGGTCTTCGGATTGGTGGTGTCAGGTTTGTGGTCATACTGTCCACAGGCACAGACTGGGGAGGTATAGGTGCAAGGTTTTCAGGAGAGGTGGGCTGTTCTGGCTAACCAGGTCTGGAAGGCCTGAGCGAATTCCTCCCTTCTATGGTCTATTTCCTCGAATTTAGCCTTGCAAGGATTCTGTGGAGCTGCCATTCCTGCAGGGTCTATGGCCCTATCCTAATGACACGGGAGCTGTAACCCAACACGCAGGAAAGAGGAAAGCCACAAAACGTGGATCCAAAAGGCGTATTATTAAGCTTTAGAGTGGCCGGACTCGACGTATTAATATAGTGAGAATCAAGGTCAACGATACAGAAATACACAAAGTCAAGACAAAGCTGGGTCAGGATACCAGAAATCACGAAGTCAATACAAAGCCAAAGTAAAACACAGAAAATCACTAGGATTAGGATCACAATGATAACGTGGTCACTTTAAGAACAAGCATGACTTCATACCTACACTCTATATAAGGGAGTACTGCTGCGCGGCCGCATGGGTCAGCTGGACCGTGCAGCAGGAGGATGTCTGAGTGGCTCGAGGGAGGGGAGTACCCTTTCCTATGCCGCGTGGCCACGTGGCAGAAGCAGGGCTGCACTGCCTAAGGTAAGTATATGCCATAGGAACTGCTGTTGTCAATGCAAGATGTCTGACAGACTGGTTCACATCTCCCTGCACCTATTGTTGAGTATCTATTCATGTGGAAGCTCTCTCCTATGAGATAGACACTGATAATGTTGTCCTTCCTACCGGTAGTCAACTTATACACGTTGATGGGTTGTTTTCTTGCATTGTGTTGGTTCCAGCCTCCTTCTTCTTTTTTTTCCCCTGTATTCAGTGATAATCTTTATACTGTTGAGATACTGATATCAGCAGCAGCTATTTGGGGAGAGTAAAATTTGGTTATAGAGTAGAGTCAACAACATAAGGCTGATGGAGTAGAAAAGTGTTAAGGAATCACTTATGCAGTCTGCGTTCTCTTATATGCTGTTTTGAAAGTGTTCCCCAGTTATATGTGGAATTATATGTGAATTAATTAACTATTGCTGGGAAACCAAACATCCCACATAGTAAATACATTTACTTCCTAGATGTCACAATACCTGTCCCTCATGGTGCCATGGGACCACAGAAATTATGTCTCTTTTGTGCTCTGATGCACACACGCGTCCTGGTGCCTCATTATTACATCATAAATGACATGGAACCCTTCCATTGGTCTCCTTTTTATAATGTCAGTCTATGTGGTGCTTTTTGATGATGTATACACACTTGTGACATCATGCCTCTCTGTAAATAATCACAACCCAGTATAGGGTATATATATTTCCTGGTTGTCCTTGTTTTCTTGCATTGTCGTGGTTCTTGTTACATTAGAGTGTGTTTATACTGTGTATTGCACTTATTGTTTTCTGACCTTGGCTTGTTTGACTATTCTTGCTTTCGGTTATCCTGACCTCGGCCTGTCTTTTTTTTATTCTCTGTCTGCTTGCAGACAGTTCATTTATCTGTCTTAGGCACTAACCCTGCTGATCTAAGGACTGGTACGTGTTCATTTACTGTTTTCTTGAGGTTTGCGTGTTGGGGTAAGTCCATTCCTGACATAAGCAAATCATATAACTTGCACATTCTCCGTGCCAGCACTTGCAAACACCATCTAACAGCCTGCAGGATTCACGTGTTCTGTAAAATATTGGGATTTACCCCATTAGAGGCTGTATGATTTTGAGGCTGCCTGTTCGTTACCAACTGGTCCTATTTGTGGTCATAGGATACAACATAAATCATTAAATCCTCAAACTATTCCTGTCCACCTGGGTCCACTAAGTACTGAAATGGGATAAAAGTAATTCATCGTCATTCATTATTTAATAAGATTCTTCTAAAAATACATGACATTATTTTATTCAGTGTAATCAATGATCTCAATAATTAGGTAATTATTTTAGACAAACTTTAGAATTAACAACACAATTGTTGTCTTCTCACTATTTATTTAATTAAATGTAATTGTGTTTTTATCAGCAATGTATTAAAGACCTCCTTGTTTCTACTTCAATTAATGTAATTGATGCTGGGGATAGGCTCCGTCCCTGATCCTCTGTGATACAATTAACTCTCATTAGATCCCATTACTTTTTCTGTCTGTGATTGCACTTGCATTCAGAAAGTTAATGATATCAAGATGTGCAATGTAATCACATTAGAGCAAGAAAGATATTCTTTGCTCAATCAAAATATTGCCTTTGTCCTAATATTGAAAACAAAATGTCTTGAGTTTATTTTGTGATATTTAGGAAAGAAAAAGAAATGTTTGCATCGACCAGAGGTTATCTACAGTATGTATTTTACCAAGACAAGCCATCTGTAATAAATCTTAACTAAGTTTTGATGCTCCCAGATTTCAGTGCATCTGTGGATGTAAATGGAAATTGCATGGACAGCATCAACTTGAAGATTGGTGTCAAGCTAATGGGGTATTGGGCATGCTAGCATAGTCTAGAATAAGGGTAGGCAACCTTCGGCACTCCAGATGAGGAGGAGTGCCTCATCTGGAGTGCCAAAGGCTGAGGCTTTGCCTCCCTTGAGGCTTTGCCAGCATTATGGCTGTGAGAGCACTATGCAAGATGTAGTCAACAGCACATCTAGTGCAAAAGGTTACCTACCCCTGATCCACAATATCTGTAGATTGCCAGTCCCAGGCCAGCTCATTCCTGATGGTCCGATATGTCTTGTGTGTAATATAACTGCAGATGTAAACTAAAGTATTAGTACCCTTGCATTTTCATCAGATGCTGTAATGCACTGTTCGCCCTGAACTCCTACTAGAGTTTGCCAAAATGCTTGTTGACAAGCATGATCTTCCGGGGTTGGTTTGCTATCACTCACACTGGGTGCCTAGAATCTGTGCAGGGCACAATGAAATCAGAAGACTATAAAGGCATTCTGGAGTGAAATATACTGCACACCATCAGAAAGCTGGGTCCCAGTTGCAGGCCATGGGTACCAGCAGGATAAAGACCCAAAAAAGAACTAAAAAAAACAACCAAGAATGGATGAGAAGAATGCTTTGGACCATTTCGAAGTGGCCTTCTATGAGTTCATGTCTCAGTATCATCGAAAATCTGTGGCAAGAGCTGAAATTCGCAGTTGGGAAAGAGCACCCATCAACTTGAGAGAAGTGGAACTGTTTGCTCAAAAAGAGTGTGCCGGTATCCCAGCTGAAAAGTGTAGAAATCTTATCCAAAGCTACAGAAAGTGATTGATTGTGTTTGTCTTTAAAAGCTGTGCCTTGAAATTTTAGGTAAAGAGTAGCAAAATTTTGTCCGTGCCATTCTCATCAACCAAAATTGAAGTTTCTGTTCTATTACATTTAGAGAAAAAAGTATGGTGGATACCAGATACTGGTGTCAATGTTTTGGGAAAATGAAGAGAAACCTTTGCGTTTTCTTAAAAAAAGTTGAAGGATACCAATTCTTTCTGTTTGAAAATGAAGTAGATATTTTTTTTTTTGTCTGGTTCAGACTTTAACAATTGTATAACCATTAGCAGTTATATTTCCTGAAATTAATATATAAAATAAAATGATAAATATAAAATAATAAAGCCAGCATATATTTCAGTATCTCGTTCTGTTACATTTTTCAGACTGTAGTTTAAAAAAAAAAATGTAATAGAGGGTTAATGTGTGGTTCACTTTTCTTGAACTGAAACGGTTACATTTGAAAGGAAATAAAGAAAATAAATATGTTAACATCTTCATAGGCGTTTAGTATTCTCGCTGTCGAAGCCAATTTAAAATATCGTTAAGAATTTCCAAAAATGCTTTAACAAAACAAAAATCAGCAGGCAGTACAGTGGGAGATGTAATGGCACTCTAAGTAAAATCGCACAATCCAATGCTGTCTGCATTGAAATGAAACCTATGCAAAGTCTATTAACTCCTCAAAGGGAAACATTTGCTCAATTTGTATTTACGCCCACACTTCCCAAAGTCACTGCATGCAGTGTTATTATGCATAGACTTTTTCCTCACTATTATTAATATTTCAGCAGCAGTTTCATCTCAAACCTCGGGGAAAGAAAGGCATAGATATTCATAGGTACACCCTGACATCAATGATAAGTAATGTTTCTTGGCATCTAGTTTTTCCACTTACTGTTAGGGGGAGAAAAACATGCACATTTTTTTTTTGTGGTTGGAAAAATAAATGTAAATATGCCATTCCGTTCTTTAAATAAGGTAAAAGTTTTACCTAAAACTAAGATTATTTCTTTAAAGGGGAATGCTTTAAAAATAGTCAGACATTAACTTACTGCTTATATTCAGGTTAAATTTGCCCCGTTTAGCCCAATTAAAATTTGCTCCATTGCTGTTTGTAGAGAAACATATTTTGTCTTCGTCATTGCTCCATTCTGTCCCACTGCATCTCGGCAGAGGAACTTTAAATGTCAGCCACTCCCTTCTCTCCCACTGTACAGTAATATTTGTAGGTCAAAATTTATGTCTGCATTTACTGTAGTCAGGGATGATGTTTTTTTTTTTGCAGGCATTAGGTAATATTTTTAAAATCCTGGGGGGCCTTTTTAGAAATATTCCTTGCAAATTTCCAAAAGCAGGCTATGTGAGCATTTTGCTTATTTTTGTCATACCTACTGTATGTGGTGAAAAATGCATTTCTGCCTCTCTGCAAATATCTCAGACAATGGCTGAAATATTGAGAGATCAGAGATAAGCTATACATTTTTTTTTACTCGCGTATAAATTAAAAATGATTGTTTTTCTACAATGACATTCAGCATTGTGTTGGTTTCCCTGGACAGAAATCTTGTTATTGTCACGATTCGGGAACCTAACACGCTAACAGGTCACAGATAGTAAAGGGTGCAATACCGGTCCTTAGAATGGCCGGGTTAAGCACACTAAGAATAGTCAGGAGACAAGCCAAGCCAAGTAAAGGGAGCCAGAAAACAGGAGAACGAGAAACAAGCCGAGGTCAAAGGAATGGAGAAAACAGGAGAATCAGAATAACAAGCCAAGTAATCGGTAACCAGAGAGAAACACGAACAAATTGCAATACAGGTATCATAAGACCACAACAGGGCACTGAGAAACAGGAAAGGTAGGTATTTAAATCCTGTGCTTAATTCTGATTGGATAACTTCCAATCAGAATTAACAATCACACGTGGGGGATATCTATACCTCCCACTGTGATTATTGTGCTGTTGCTTTAACGCCGGGTCACGTGAGTGACCCCGGCGTTCGGATAAATGTGCCGGCTCTCAGCGTGCAGCGTTATACATGCTGCTGCTGGGGGGAGAGGAGGAGGACGCGAGCGGCACGTCAAGCAGAGAGGACGCCGCTCACCGACAGGTAGGACCGAGGGTGAGTGCTCCCCTCACAGCCGCCCGCGGAGCCCTGACAGTTATCTACACAGTTGTGTATAATTCTGAAAGTACACAGTTTAAACGGGGAATACTCCTAATTGTGGTTGAACACATAAGTATGCATAAATAACAAAATACCCACTTTTTATAGTTGCCCGATTTGCTGCTTATCCCCAGGATCTGCAGCTTCTAATGTGACCTCGCATGACCAACCTACCACAACTGTGCAACAACATGAACTTTGTGATAAAACTAAATGTACTGCAATTTATTAGCCTAATTAGACCTTAATAAAATATGGTTAATTTTGTATACATACAAATATACACTATAAACACTCGTTCCCCTTGGATTTATTTAGTATAATTTAAATAGTGACTTAAAGAACATTTGTAAACACAACCCATAAGTAAACCTTTACTGGAACTCTAATAAATGCAGCCAGCAGTCTGCTGACTATCTAGGAAGGGATTGCCGACTGTATTGTCCACTTTTGACCTCTTTGTATTTCTGACCTTTGTGTCAGTAGACCCACGTCTGTCAATAGGCCAAAGCATGCACTCTATTAACACGGGCAATTGAAAGCCAACCAGGAGACCACCCAAAGCTTTCAGGCACATCACATTCATTACAGCACTGCTGGCCCCTTTCATATTGCTGGTCTTTCAGGGACTCCGGACTTTGTCCTTTCTTCCTGCTGGCTGGCTGTTGGGGTTTTATTGTACGTTATATCATAAGTGAGAAAAAAAAGACTGACATTTACAAGGGACAGGAATTTATAGATTAGGATGGTCGGTAAGTCAGGACAAATATATTTAAGTTTGATATTTCTGAGCAGTAATGCATAATTAGCTTAATTTGGAGATTATAAAAAATATTTTAACAAAATACACTCTTAGAAGATATTAATATCTTTATTATAATATTAACAAAGATAGCAATTAAAATGCTATTATCATAATGGAATTAATATTACGCAAACCCCCCAGGCTTAAACTTTGTTACTTACTAGGAAAACAAAGTGTGACCAATTAATAGGTTCACTAGTGTAAGCCTAAGAAAATAAAATATATTACAACTTTAATTTACTCTCTTCAGTTGTATCCCTACTTTACCAAAGACCTCTACTGGACTAGACTTATCCATATTATCGGTATATCTTCTGGATTCTGATACTAAAGTTTGGAAAACAGTAATTGCAACAATTTTTCTTATCCAGATGAAGTTACATGACAGGTGTATAGTCGCCATTTGGGCAGTCGGAATCCAGGACAAACCACCCCCATAACCTAACCCAATAACACACAGACACTAAGTATTATGGGGAAATTTGTCCACAGCTTTATTAACCAATAATTATAATAATAATAATAATAATAACAATAATAAATTAACATATTAAACATGGGTCATTGCCCCCCATACTCCGCCCCCTGGCATCCTGTTCCTTCGGCTACCATACAAAAGGCAATGACCCCCATATAATAACACCTATACATATTTATAACATCCACCAACATTCCAAAGTACCAACCAACCATTAACCACGGCAGGGGTATACCCGGATACCCCTGCCCCACCAGGTTCTGAGTCACCTCCAGGACTCGAAACCTCTCAACCACCGATGACCACAATCTGTTATTCCACCTCACGTTCATCCAGGGGAGCCTATTTTCTCTCCTTCGGCTCCCCGTCCCGCCGCTGTGAAAGAAACGGGTTAAATAAACACATAACAAACAAAGGGAGGGTGGGTGGGACAAACTCAACCGGGTAGAAAGTTAGAATGACTCACCTAAGATGGCTGCTCATTTAAATAGCCCATCCTACTTACCCATAATCCAACCCTTGCTTACTTCCTCCTAACCCCTGTCAAGGCCTTTTTCCGCTTAGCTGCGCTCTGGCTACATGGGGCTACAGAACAGAAGCACAACAATTTTTTTTTCTCAAGAAAATTTTCAGTTAGCATCTCTCTTGGGCAGTAATCTATGGCGTTGTTGAAGAGAGGGGCACACACAAATTCTAGACTAATTTACCAATTTGGAAACCAAGAGATTTCCATGTGGGCTCACATTTTGAATCCTTTTTCCTTTTTATGCATATGTGGCTGAGTGGTTATCTGAGGGAGTTTGGTAGGGCATCTTGAGCAAGTCTTGAGTGGTAAGGATCTTTATTCTGACACACCTCTCCATTGTTTATCCAGCATACAGTTTGTCGAAAGAGAGGTGTTTATGATGTTGCACCATGTTCTCGCCCCGTCACACATAATGCACAGAATTTTCCCACCGGATCCTCAGTGGAGAGCCCAAACAATTA
The DNA here is from genome assembly GCF_036172605.1 of Pelobates fuscus. Lineage (NCBI taxonomy): Eukaryota > Metazoa > Chordata > Amphibia > Anura > Pelobatidae > Pelobates > Pelobates fuscus. Next base: position 25,113,788 of record NC_086329.1, on the reverse strand, counting down.
TCTCTCAGGATGGTACGCCTGATATCTAAGGGTAGGAGTAGGAGAAGAGATGACCGTAGACACTTGGAGGGGAAGACAGTGAAGACACACAAGATGTGCGTAAATGGGGAGATAGACACGCAATGTGAGGGAAATAGAAAATATTTAAATATTTTCACATACATATACACACTACGCAGCCTTCACAAAAATACACCCCTACATTCACACCCACATGTAAACTCTGCCACACAATTATGCTCAACTAAATATTTCCCTGCAGTCACATCCACACAAAATACTAAACCTTCACACAATCTCTTCCTAACTGTTCACACTTTAGTGAATAGTCATGCTTTTTACTTTACAACAACAAATACATGAGCCAGGTTTGTATCTGTAGAAAGAGAATGTACGATGAGAGACTTCATCTAGCTCCTTGGCAACAAAAAGCTTCTGTGTAGAATGGTGCAAAAAGAAAAAAAAGAAGAGTTTGACTTTAATCTATGGGAGTAAGAACATTCTATCATAGAACTGCTTATATAAGGTGCATTTAAGCCCTTTGGTCTCATTCAAGCATGGACTTTTTCTACAAATAAAAATAAATAAATACCTGGAGTGCTCTTTTCCTACACTTTCAGCTTTTTCAACTGATTTCTAAAATATTTAACAATCTGCTTTGTTGCTTTTCAATACATGTCATGTCAATACATGTCATTTTAAATGCAATAAATAGAACCTCTAAAGCCGCATAAAAAAAAAAAAAAAAAAAAAAAAAAATATATATATATATATATATATATATATATATATGAGACTGTGATGTTTTGCGCTTACAAAGTCCCAGTATTGGGTGAGTCCTTCAAGTGTTCTCCTTGTATCGTTTCACAGAGTAGAGAACTCATATGGTAATATTGTTTAAAACTAGTAAAAAATTACTGCATATATAATAAAAAGCAAGTTAGACTTTCACAATTTAAGATTTTACCAGCATAATAGTCCCTCAAGGAGCTTCAATGGCAATTTCCATCTATCCGGCATCTCGTGAGTCTCTGGGTGCTAGGAGTTGTTCTTGGTTAATAAAGTCAGGTCATTGATCCTTTATTTTATTCCTGATCCTATAGTGTTAAAACCTCCATCGAACCCCCCTTACCCCTCCCCTCCCCCATGCCACTCTAAATATTGTAAAATCTTACTTCTGTTCAAGTCTGCAGCTGCTGGCTCTGCCCCTGATCTGCCTGCTTGGCTGACATTATCAGAAGTATTGTTCTGAGCCAATCACAATGCTTTCCCATAGGATTGGCTGAGACTGTCAAGGAGGCAGATCAGAGGCAGAGCCAGCACCAGTCAAACACAGCCCTGGCCAATCAGCATCTCTGAACTGAAATTTCAGTGTGTCACCATGCAGAGGGAGGAGATAATGACAGTGCAGCACTGTCCCAGGAAGCACCTCTAGTGGCCATTGGAGGTATCCCTAGGCTGTAATGTGAACACTACATTTTCTCTGAAAAGACAGTGTTTGCTGCAAAAAGCCTGTAGGGAATGATTATACTCACTATAACAAATACAATAAGCTGTAGTTGTTCTGGTGACTATAGTGTCCCTTTAAAGTTCCAAATGTGCTGTTAAAAGACTTTGCTTCAAATGCGTTTCGCCACTCAGGGCTTTATCAATGGTGCAAAATCACTTACTTTCTTCTCTGTATTTAACCACTTAGTGACTGCGGACGTACAGGGTACGTCAGACAAAAAACGGTCCTTAACGACCGCTGACATACCCTGTACGTCCGCAGCCAATATGAGCGCTGGAAGTGATCTAAGGGTATTGCAGCGATGCCTCGATATTGAGGCATCCTGCAATACCCCCCCTGACTGCCAGGCCCCTGAGTGATCGCTCCCCCGGAGCAAGTATTTTTCCAGCACAGATGGAACTTGAGAAATGAGGAATCAGTGACCGGACTTTAATACCAAGAAAAACACCCAGAGACTGACAGGGTACGGACAGACAAGGATTGCTATTGGGAGCTCCCTTAGGGACTGTTATGCCGGTATAATCCTAACAAAATGTGAGAGCCCAACTTGTCTTTTATTAAATATGTAGAAAAAAACAAAAACTAGTTTTAAACAATATTACACTGTGAGCCACCCACTCCCCCTTTTCTCTTGTATTTACATGCATACTGCTGAATAGATGAGGAACGATACAAGGAGAACCCTTAACCCCTTAAGGACACATGACGTGTGTGACACGTCATGATTCCCTTTTATTCCAGAAGTTTGGTCCTTAAGGGGTTAAAGGACTCAACAAATACTAGGGGGACTTTGTAACCAGAAAACATCAAAGTGCATCTAGATTAAGTGTTGGTAGCACAGTCTTGTATATGTTTTCCTATTTAGTTTGTTAAAGAATGGGTTGGAGGTTTTTGCTTATGAGTACTGCTGCCCCTTGTGGCCTATTGTGAATTAACCTCTGTTTAGCCAGAGTCGCAACAGTATCCTAAGACCCTTTGACTAACTCTGTTGAGGATAAATACATTTAGTTAATACATCTATTCATGAGCTGTACGTTCCTGTTAGAACTTCTAAAGCACTCATTATTTACTACACCTCACGTAGTGTAAGAATTATAAATATTAGTGGGATAATAACCAGAGGTTGCAGATGTTTAAGGGTATCGTAATACAGATGTATAGTAAGTAGAACATCGAAGACAGATGATGTGGTCACCGAACCTAACCATCAGCTCTGCTTACATTACCTGCTTCTGTCATTGGCTTTTTAACTGTGTTAAGCGAAACTATGGTTTGCAAGGTGTGGGTGGGTACATGATGGAGGTATTGGCACATTCTCTGTCTGGGTTTAACCTCTTTCCAAGGTGTGTTAAACCACTTGTTTGTCTAGACCCCAATAAAGTATTTAAATGATTTAAAATAAAGTATTGCAAAAAAAAACAAAAAAAAAAAACAGTGTGAGCAGTTGTGGTGATTTACTTACTTAAATAGTGGAATTTAAAATCAGAGCAAGAAACCGAAACAAACCATACTTCATTCTAGAACAGCTTGCTACAATTCACACTTTATGGCCTTGATTTAATATTTTTGGATACGTTTTCCAATAGATTTAATATTTTTGGATACAATTTTAAAATGGATTCAAATTTTAAAAATATGTTTTAATATTTCAATATGTTGAGATATGTCTGTGTGTGTGTGTGTATATATATTTGGTATTTTAATATTTTGAGAACATTTTTTGACAAGCTTGTCTAAAATATTAAATCAAGGCCTATATATGGTATATTAACACTGAGGGAATGGGACAGCAGGGTTGTCATACTGCTCATTAACAGGAAAACATGTTTGTTCTTTAATTATGTGACATGGGTTATGATCGTAGTTAAAGGAACACTAGTGTTTGGAATACAAAAGTGTATCACTAATGCTATAGTGCTCTGTCAGCCTTCCAGGTGGCCAACACCCTTCTTCCCCCACTTCTTCCCCCTCGCAGCGTCAGTCTCCGTGCTGCTATCCCACATCCATTGCTGTGATCATCAAGTCTGATGATATCAACCAATACAATGCTTTCCCTTTATGAAAGCACTGGGAGGTTAGTGCGCCATTCAGTTGGTCTCCAAGAGACCATGAAAAATAAAAAAAATCTTACTAGTCCCCTGAACAGACCAGGAAGTGGTTGTGTAGAAAGGGCCCTTCAAAGTAGACCACGTGATAGAAATAGCCGAGTTTTTTGGAGGAGTTTTACTTTTTATGTTGGAGGAAGCACCTCTAGTGGTTGTCAGAGTGACAGTCACTAGAGGCATTTCAACTAATGTATTACATAGCAGGTTTAAACAGACATTGTACCTAGGCAACTTCATTGAGATTAAGTGGTATAGGTGCCTATAGTGTCCCTTTAACACAAAATGGTTCATTAGTTCAAGTTTGGGAACATTAGTTGGGGTTCTTGCAGCAGCACCATCCCTTTTGGGATGCAGGACTGGAGGGTAGCACAAAGTGGACAGGGTGGGAGGCTTACAAATTGCAAAATTTCCCTTAGTCACTAGTGGAGTTGTCCAGGATGTATAACCAAGGAAAGCCATAATTACCTCTCAACATCCCATAATGTTTTAGTACAAACGATGAATGGGTCCAAGGGGTCCAGTTTTCTGACCCACCTTCATATAGTTAAAACCTTGGTGCTTCCTACTGATCCTCAGTATCCCATAAAAAAAATATTCTTTTTAATTCATAACTTTCCCAAGTTGAATGGTAAATCACCACTGGCTTTTAAAATGTGAAAATTCAATTTAAAACCCCTGCCGTCCACAACCGTGAGTTTCCTTTCTTTTTGTTGAGGAACAAAGTGCTGGCATTCTGAACATTCTGATATTTCTTCAACGAATAAACTTTGGGAATGCATTTGAGCTTGTTTCTCATGTATTAATTTTGTCCTACTGGACAACATGATAAATTGACTTTACCAGGTTCTGGAATTTCATAAATGTAATTTAGCCAAGTTTGTAAATAAGACATACAAGGGCATTCTGCATTAAAAAAAAAAATGTACTAGTGTACAAATCCTTTTTATCTGTGGCGAAAAAATAAAATTCCTGTTAATCTACACCCAATCGTATCGATCTGTCTTGTAAATCCCAGACAGATCGATTAGTTCGGGCATGGATTATCAGGAATTTGATTAGTTCGTCACAGTTGAAAAGGATTTTTTCACAAGTATAGAAAATAACTACTTACAAAATCACAGGCTTATTTGCAAAATAATGTGAGTAGACAATATAGGCACCCAGACCACTTAATCTCATTGAAGAGGTCTGGGTGCAGTGTCCCTGCCCCCTTAGTCCTGCAATGTAAATCATTGCAGTTTTTTGAGAAACTGCAATAATTACATCGCAGGACTAAGACTGCCTCTAGTGGCTGTCAATCAGGCAGCCACGAGAAGCGCTTCCTGATTGCTAACAGACTATTTGCCTGACTGATGCTGGACATCGTCACTCTCTTACACTAAAGAATGCCTCTAAGCATATTTTAAGTATTTGGGTGGTTCCTAAGATTTGGCTTTTCTGGTAGAAGTACGGAAATGTTAATATCAAAATCCTAAATTTAGAAAATAAACAAAAAAACTATTGCTTCTGTATTTAGACAGGAGTACTTTTTCTAGTGTTATGCTTACAGGTCCTGACATTCCTTCTCTATTATATTTTCTAGTGTTTCAAAATCAAACTTTTAATTAACCTGCAAATCATAGCAAAATACATTTATCTTGCGTGGGCAAGTTCATGGAAATATTGCACAAATCATATTTTGTATTAACTCATTAGCACTTCTATATTCTCACTTCAAGTACTTTTGTACTCTGCAATCCCCAAGCTACCCAGTGCCCATCCTGTGCGGTTTAAAGGGACACAGTAGGAACTATAACCACTTTTTCTCATCAAATTGTTTATAGTGCTCAGAGTCCCCTGGCGTTGTCCCTCTGTTCAATGTTAAATTATTTTAATTTAAAACTTAATGAGGTTCCCTGGCTTTCCATAAACTTTGCCCCCACTGGAGGTGTGGCTAAGGCAGAGATTACCCACCTTCTGCTAACCATACAAATTCATACCTGAACAGGCAATATGATTGGCTGAAAGCCATCAGATCCTCAGGTTAATGCTTCCTTATTAGCCCAAGCTGCACAGGGGGTAAAAAATGCTGGTATATACCATTATAACATTAAAAACTGTGTAACTCTGAGCGGAAGGATGGTGCCAGGGGACTCCACACACTGTAGCCACTTAAATGAGCTTAAGCAGTTAGTGTCAATGCCAGGCAGAAATAGGGCATTTATCTGGCAAATACAAATAAATATTGTTGTGAAAGTGAATAATTGTATATAATATTTAGATGAGCGGTATAGGGTGACTGATTATTAAAATTAAAACGCTAATCTAATTTTGGAGTACAATGATGCTTTTTTTTGATGGAGATTTGTGTTCTGATTATTTTGGCACTGGAAAACATTTATAATTATTTTTAACAAGGGTCTCTAAGCCCTAAAACAAATATAGTTTAATTCTATTAAAAAGACAATCCAAAAAAATGATATATTACATTTTTGGACTCCAGTGCTCCCTGTAGCTCATGGAAGGGCCTTGGTCAGTGGTTTGGGAACTTTTTTTTTTTTTTTTTACGTCATGTGTTACTTGTTTCATGGTTACAGCAATGTGTTCACAGCTGATACTGTGTACACCCATCAGAACCCTGAACACAAGAATGTGGAGATCTTTAGCAATGTTACAAGTAGGTCTTTCTTTACTGTGTGTGTATATATATATATATATATATATTTATAGATAGATAGATACATACATGTGTGTTTGTGTGAAATCTTTTAATTCAATTTAATTTTGAGTTGATATTATCAAGGACAAGAGAGACCATTTCGTACAATTCTACGGTCGCCCCATTCACCATGCGCTCCTGGAAGCATTTTGCTATATACTTACTGATGGAGAACACATGAAAAGTGATTCCCTGTGGCATGTAGCATTCAAATGCTGCAGGTAGGAAATGAGATGTACTTTTCCTGTGATGCCCATCAATACACAAGTTGTATGTCCTAGAAATTTGGTGGATGTGGCAAGACTAGTGCTATGTTCAAATTCCCATTTGCTGACAGATCTAGCCACCTTGTATAGCAAGGGAACTGTATGGTTTACAGTAAACAAGTAGGGCATTGAGGGCATATTAATAGATTACAGGGTTATTCACTTAAACGTATTCCTGACCCTATAGTGCAAAACCCACCATTTAGGTGACTTGCCACCCCCCCCCATCACATATAGATGCAGCACTGCCCCAGGGAGCACCGCCAGTGGCCATCTGAGGAGTGGCCACTTGGAGGTGTCCCTAGGGGCAATGTAAACATTGCCTTTTCTCTGAAAAGGCAGTGTTTGCATAAAAATGCCTGGAGTCAATGATTATACTCACCAGAACAACTGCATTAAGCTGTAGTTGTTCTGTGACTATAGTGTCCCTTTAAGTGTTACTTTTCAGGAATAAATAGTCAATTACAAATATTCACGCCAACATTATCACAGGGGAAATCTCCGAGTCGACTGTCGTGGTTGTAGTCAAGATTGGCATAATTTGGTGATACAACCTGATTGGCAATCTGGGACAAATCTGATTGGGATTTGGTTATTTCATCTGAATGAGCATATCTCATTTGGCACAATGCAGTGTCTGGTTTAAGAGTAATAACTGTGAGGTGCGACTTTTGTATAAACTATAGGATGCATATATATTTACCAAATACCAGATCTACCTCCACGGGAACCCGGACTATTAATTCACTGGAAACAATTAAAACCTCTCATTAGTGTGAGGGTAAATTACCGAATAATGAAGATAAGAAAACAGTACTGTAACAAAAGATTCTGAATATATAAAAAATTTAATTTTCTCCTCCTATTCCAATAATCCTTTCATGTTTGTTCCATGTAATCCCTGTATATACTATTCCATAGTATCCCTATATTATCCCTGCCATACATGTTGCTGTATTACTACATACCTCCCAAGTGTCCCTATTTAGGAGGGACAGTCCCAATTTTGGGCCCAAATCACTCTGTCCCTCTTTTCTAGGAGCTCCATATTGCCAGGGGCGGGCTGGGCCGGGGGGCAGGGAGGCAATTGCCCCCCAGGCCGCCCGAAATTATTTTAGGACCGGCCGCGGCGGGCCGGCCCTTTAAATGCTGCAGCCGCCGAGCGCTCTGTAAAGAGTGCTCAGACGGCTGCAGCTGCTTCTCCCCTCCCCTGTAGGTGGCCGAGCTGCACTCCAGTCCGCGGTCCCGGCCGGAGTGATGGGAAGGTGCACACTGAGTGTGCACTTCCTGTCAGTCCGGCCGGGTACAGGAAACAGAAACTCCTGTTCCGCGCGGAACAGGAGTTTCTGTTTCCTGTACCCGGCCGGACTGACAGGAAGGTGCACGCTGAGCACCTTCCTATCACTCCGGCCGGGACCGCGGACTGGAGTGCAGCTCGGCCACCTACAGGGGAAGGGGTAAGAAGAGTAAAAAGAGGGGAGGGGGGGGGAAGAGTAAAAAGAGGGGAGGGGGGGGGGAGAGTAAAAAGAGGGGAGGGGGGGGCAGGGGAGGGCTGGCAGCCTTAGGCCTGGGGGGCAAAACCAGTCAAGTGGCCCATTGCGCCACCAAATCAGTTCACCATCCATGCCCACCTTTTTCTGGTTTTATAACGGATATTGATGTTATGCTAATCAGTAGCTCTTTGCCATACCCGCTCCTTCACGGCTCTGACTTTCAATGTTGTCAGAGCACAGGCTGAGAATCTCTGAGCCTGTGCTCTGACTCACTAACTGAGCGCTGGAACCACGAGGGAGAGGATATGATCTGACTGCACCTACTGCTGGTGCGCACCAGTGGACCACCAGCGAATCGTTTAATTATGCTGGTGTACCCAACTTGTGAGCTGTGTGACCGCACAGCTTGCCCACCCCAACGGCTGGCCCTGCTGACACACACTGATGTTACTACTTAGACATCCCTCAATATTAATACAGAGATGAGAGTAAACACCAATAAACTGTGGAAACAGAGCTGATCCCCCCAAATTCATAAAGGTTTGCTTAGAGGATTTATTCAAGATTAAATCATGCCTCCTCCTCTCTCGCCCATGCGCTGCTCTGTAGGCTGGGAGGAAGTGAAGAGTAATCACAGTCTCCCAGCACAACGCCACCTGTGGCTGCATGGGGAACAGCTGTTTAATGTAATGCTTGCAGGACGGCCAGCTGCCGCAGCACCTCTTTGTTTCCGTCTCTGCAAAGGGCTCCAGGCACTGCTTGTTGTGAGTGTGAGCCACTGTAAATTAGGGGCAGAGGGCACTTGCACTGCGGTCAAGACGGGTCTGGGCAGGAGGAGAGTGCAGTGCAATCAGTGCACTCCCCTCCTGTGGGTCACCAGTAGACTGGTGCACCTGCCCAGGATCAGAGCCGGTGCAAGGATTTTTGCCGCCCTAGACAAAATATAAATTTGCCGCCCCCCCCCCCCATGTGACATCACAATGCCCCACCCATATGATCTGAAATATGAACTAACACCAGTGCTGCACACAGTGTGTGTTTACATTAAAAAGCCTGCAGGGACCAGCTATAGACACCACAACCACTTAATTAAGCTATAGTGTCCCTTTAATGTGAGGTAAATTATAGATTAGTGTCACTAATAATATACTAGATTGCCTACTTACAATTAGATGAGGATGATGATGGGCTGCAGTTTGGCTCCACTGGTCTGGTGTAGAACAGGACCTCTGGAGGCTGTTTGCAACTGTGGTCACAAAATTCAACGTTCTGGGAGAATTGGAAGCAGCTCCATTTTTTGGGGGCCTCTTACACAGCTCAAGGTCTGGGCCCCAGTGCCTGACGGTGACCATAAGGCCCACTCATAAGTCCACTTATATGTTCCACCCACCCATGAGCTCGCTCACAGGGAGTGGAGTATGTAGGGGATGTGTTAAGTGTTATCTAATATGTGTGCTTATGGTATGTAGTGTATAGGGATACCAGTTTGTGCAGGTGATGCAGTGTGTTTGTGTGTAGTGGAAGCAGTGTGTATTTGTGTATGAGGGATGTACTATGCGTTTTTGGTTGTGTGTGAGGGATGCATTGTGTGAATCTGTGTTTGTATGCATAAGGGATGCAAGGTGTGTGTCTGTATGTGTGTGCATTGAGTGTAAGAGATGCATTGTGTTTCTGTGTGTATGTAAGAAAAACAGTGTGTGTGTTTGCATGTGTGTGTAAAGGTTTGCATTGTATGTTTCTGTGTATGTGTGCAAATGATGCATTGTCTTTGTGTGTAAGGGTTGCATTGTGTGTGTGTGTAATGGATGCATTGTGTGTGTGTGTGTAATGGATGCATTGTGTTTCTCTGTGTGTAAGGGAAGCATGTTCTGTTTCTGTGTATGTATAGGGATGCATTGTGTGTGTGTGTGTGTGCGCGTAGTGTTAAAGAGCTCCCTGTCTTGCCCCCTGTCCTATAGAGCTGTCCCTTAGAGCTCTCCCCTGCCCCTTAGTGGTCTCTCCTCTCCCCCACCCTCCCCTAGCGGTCTCTTCTCACACTCACCCACCCTCCCTGGGCTCTTCTCATCCCCCCTCCACCCTCCCTGTGTTCTTCTCACTCCTCCCTCTGTATGTTATCACCCACCCTGTGTTCTTCTTACCCCCCCTCCTCCCTGTGTTCTTCTTACTCCCCCCCCTTGTTCTTCTTACCCCCTTCTTCTTCTTACCCCCCTTCTTCTTCTTAACCCTCCTACTTCTTCTTACCCCTTCCTTCTTCTTCTTACCCCCCTTCTTCTTCTTACTCCCCCCTCTTCTTCTTACCCCCTTCTTCTAATTACTCCCCACTCTTGTTCTTACTCCCCCTTCTTCTTCTTACCCCCCTCTTTTTCTTATCTCCCCTCCTTCTTACTTCCCCCTCTTATTATCCCCCCTCCCCTCTTCTTACTCCCTCTCTTCCCTCTTCTGACTCCCCCCCTCCCCTCTTCTTACTCCCCCCCTCCCCTCTTCTTACTCTCCCCCTCCCCTCTTCTTACTCTCCCCCCTCCCCTCTTCTTACTCCCTCTCTTCCCTCTTCTTACTCCCTCTCTTCCCTCTTCTTACTCCCTCTCTTCCCTCTTCTTACTCCCCCCCTCCCCTCTTCTTACTCTCCCCCCTCCCCTCTTCTTACTCTCCCCCCTCCCGTCTTCTTACTCTCCCCCCCTCCCCTCTTCTTACTCTCCCCCCCTCCCCTCTTCTTACTCTCCCCCCCTCCCCTCTTTTTACTCTCCCCCCTCCCCTCTTTTTACTCTCCCCCCCCTCCCCTCTTTTTACTCTCCCCCCCCTCCCCTCTTTTTACTCTCCCCCCCCTCCCCTCTTTTTACTCTTCCCCCCTCCCCTCTTTTTACTCTCCCCCCCCTCCCCTCTTTTTACTCTTCCCACTCTTCCCCCCTGCCCTCTTTTTACTCTTCCCCCCCTCCCCTCTTTTTACTCTCCCCCCCCCTCCCCTCTTTTTACTCTCCCCCCCCTCTTTTTACTCTTCCCCCCCCTCCCCTCTTTTTACTCTCCCCCCCCTCCCCTCTTTTTACTCTCCCCCCCCTCCCCTCTTTTTACTCTCCCCCCCCTCCCCTCTTTTTACTCTCCCCCCCCCTCCCCTCTTTTTACTCTTTCCCCCCCCTCCCCTCTTTTTACTCTTCCCCCCCCCTCCCCTCTTTTTACTCTTCCCCCCCCCTCCCCTCTTTTTACTCTTCCCCCCCCTCCCCTCTTTTTACTCTCCCCCCCCCCTCCCCTCTTTTTACTCTCCCCCCCCCTCCCCTCTTTTTACTCTTCCCCCCCCCCTCCCCTCTTTTTACTCTTCCCCCCCCTCCCCTCTTTTTACTCTTCTTACCCCTTCCCCTGTAGGTGGCCGAGCTGCACTCCAGTCCGCGGTCCCGGCCGGAGTGATAGGAAGGTGCTCAGCGTGCACCTTCCTGTCAGTCCGGCCGGGTACAGGAAACAGAAACTCCTGTTCCGCGCGGAACAGGAGTTTCTGTTTCCTGTACCCGGCCGGACTGACAGGAAGTGCACACTCTGTGTGCACCTTCCCATCACTCCGGCCGGGACCGCGGACTGGAGTGCAGCTCGGCCACCTACAGGGGAGGGGAGAAGCAGCTGCAGCCGTCTGAGCACTCTTTACAGAGCGCTCGGCGGCTGCAGCATTTAAAGGGCCGGCCCGCCGCGGCCGGTCCTAAAATAATTTCGGGCGGCCTGGGGGGCAATTGCCTCCCTGCCCCCCGGCCCAGCCCGCCCCTGGGGGGGGGGGAGAGTAAAAAGAGGGGAGGGGGGGAAGAGTAAAAAGAGGGGAGGGGGGGGGGAAGAGTAAAAAGAGGGGAGGGGGGGGGGAAGAGTAAAAAGAGGGGAGGGGGGGGGAGAGTAAAAAGAGGGGGGGGGGGGGGAGAGTAAAAAGAGGGGGGGGGGGGGGAGAGTAAAAAGAGGGGAGGGGGGGGAGAGTAAAAAGAGGGGAGGGGGGGGAGAGTAAAAAGAGGGGAGGGGGGGGAAGAGTAAAAAGAGGGGAGGGGGGGGAGAGTAAAAAGAGGGGAGGGGGGGGAAGAGTAAAAAGAGGGGAGGGGGGGGAGAGTAAAAAGAGGGGAGGGGGGGGGGAGAGTAAAAAGAGGGGAGGGGGGGGGAGAGTAAAAAGAGGGGAGGGGGGGGGAGAGTAAAAAGAGGGGAGGGGGGGAAGAGTAAAAAGAGGGGAGGGGGGGAAGAGTAAAAAGAGGGGAGGGGGGGGAAGAGTGGGAAGAGTAAAAAGAGGGGAGGGGGGAGAGTAAAAAGAGGGGAGGGGGGAAGAGTAAAAAGAGGGGAGGGGGGGAGAGTAAAAAGAGGGGAGGGGGGGGGGAGAGTAAAAAGAGGGGAGGGGGGGAGAGTAAAAAGAGGGGAGGGGGGGGGGAGAGTAAAAAGAGGGGAGGGGGGGAGAGTAAAAAGAGGGGAGGGGGGGAGAGTAAGAAGAGGGGAGGGGGGGAGAGTAAGAAGAGGGGAGGGGGGGAGAGTAAGAAGACGGGAGGGGGGAGAGTAAGAAGAGGGGAGGGGGGAGAGTAAGAAGAGGGGAGGGGGGGAGTAAGAAGAGGGAAGAGAGGGAGTAAGAAGAGGGAAGAGAGGGAGTAAGAAGAGGGAAGAGAGGGAGTAAGAAGAGGGGAGGGGGGAGAGTAAGAAGAGGGGAGGGGGAGAGTAAGAAGAGGGGAGGGGGGAGTAAGAAGAGGGGAGGGGGGGAGTAAGAAGAGGGAAGAGAGGGAGTAAGAAGAGGGGAGGGGGGATAATAAGAGGGGGAAGTAAGAAGGAGGGGAGATAAGAAAAAGAGGGGGGTAAGAAGAAGAAGGGGGAGTAAGAACAAGAGTGGGGAGTAATTAGAAGAAGGGGGTAAGAAGAAGAGGGGGGAGTAAGAAGAAGAAGGGGGGTAAGAAGAAGAAGGAAGGGGTAAGAAGAAGTAGGAGGGTTAAGAAGAAGAAGGGGGGTAAGAAGAAGAAGGGGGTAAGAAGAACAAGGGGGGGGGAGTAAGAAGAACACAGGGAGGAGGGGGGGGGTAAGAAGAACACAGGGTGGGTGATAACATACAGAGGGAGGAGTGAGAAGAACACAGGGAGGGTGGAGGGGGGATGAGAAGAGCCCAGGGAGGGTGGGTGAGTGTGAGAAGAGACCGCTAGGGGAGGGTGGGGGAGAGGAGAGACCACTAAGGGGCAGGGGAGAGCTCTAAGGGACAGCTCTATAGGACAGGGGGCAAGACAGGGAGCTCTTTAACACTACGCGCACACACACACACAATGCATCCCTATACATACACAGAAACAGAACATGCTTCCCTTACACACAGAGAAACACAATGCATCCATTACACACACACACAATGCATCCATTACACACACACACAATGCAACCCTTACACACAAAGACAATGCATCATTTGCACACATACACAGAAACATACAATGCAAACCTTTACACACACATGCAAACACACACACTGTTTTTCTTACATACACACAGAAACACAATGCATCTCTTACACTCAATGCACACACATACAGACACACACCTTGCATCCCTTATGCATACAAACACAGATTCACACAATGCATCCCTCACACACAACCAAAAACGCATAGTACATCCCTCATACACAAATACACACTGCTTCCACTACACACAAACACACTGCATCACCTGCACAAACTGGTATCCCTATACACTACATACCATAAGCACACATATTAGATAACACTTAACACATCCCCTACATACTCCACTCCCTGTGAGCGAGCTCATGGGTGGGTGGAACATATAAGTGGACTTATGAGTGGGCCTTATGGTCACCGTCAGGCACTGGGGCCCAGACCTTGAGCTGTGTAAGAGGCCCCCAAAAAATGGAGCTGCTTCCAATTCTCCCAGAACGTTGAATTTTGTGACCACAGTTGCAAACAGCCTCCAGAGGTCCTGTTCTACACCAGACCAGTGGAGCCAAACTGCAGCCCATCATCATCCTCATCTAATTGTAAGTAGGCAATCTAGTATATTATTAGTGACACTAATCTATAATTTACCTCACATTAAAGGGACACTATAGCTTAATTAAGTGGTTGTGGTGTCTATAGCTGGTCCCTGCAGGCTTTTTAATGTAAACACACACTGTGTGCAGCACTGGTGTTAGTTCATATTTCAGATCATATGGGTGGGGCATTGTGATGTCACATGGGGGGGGGGGCGGCAAATTTATATTTTGTCTAGGGCGGCAAAAATCCTTGCACCGGCTCTGATCCTGGGCAGGTGCACCAGTCTACTGGTGACCCACAGGAGGGGAGTGCACTGATTGCACTGCACTCTCCTCCTGCCCAGACCCGTCTTGACCGCAGTGCAAGTGCCCTCTGCCCCTAATTTACAGTGGCTCACACTCACAACAAGCAGTGCCTGGAGCCCTTTGCAGAGACGGAAACAAAGAGGTGCTGCGGCAGCTGGCCGTCCTGCAAGCATTACATTAAACAGCTGTTCCCCATGCAGCCACAGGTGGCGTTGTGCTGGGAGACTGTGATTACTCTTCACTTCCTCCCAGCCTACAGAGCAGCGCATGGGCGAGAGAGGAGGAGGCATGATTTAATCTTGAATAAATCCTCTAAGCAAACCTTTATGAATTTGGGGGGATCAGCTCTGTTTCCACAGTTTATTGGTGTTTACTCTCATCTCTGTATTAATATTGAGGGATGTCTAAGTAGTAACATCAGTGTGTGTCAGCAGGGCCAGCCGTTGGGGTGGGCAAGCTGTGCGGTCACACAGCTCACAAGTTGGGTACACCAGCATAATTAATTTAAACGATTCGCTGGTGGTCCACTGGTGCGCACCAGCAGTAGGTGCAGTCAGATCATATCCTCTCCCTCGTGGTTCCAGCGCTCAGTTAGTGAGTCAGAGCACAGGCTCAGAGATTCTCAGCCTGTGCTCTGACAACATTGAAAGTCAGAGCCGTGAAGGAGCGGGTATGGCAAAGAGCTACTGATTAGCATAACATCAATATCCGTTATAAAACCAGAAAAAGGTGGGCATGGATGGTGAACTGATTTGGTGGCGCAATGGGCCACTTGACTGGTTTTGCCCCCCAGGCCTAAGGCTGCCAGCCCTCCCCTGCATATTGCCGGCATATAACAGAGCTCCACAGCAATAATACTCCCAGTAATGTGTCCTTAAATTGCAATAAATTGTTTTATAAATCAGTCTGTGGGAATAAGATACATTGTTCTTGTTCTAAATTACATTTTATTAGCATAAATTGTTATTAATAAGTCACCTACAATTTCTCAGGACAGCCCTACCCCTGGCCACACACCCCCCAAAAAAATTGCCGATGTGTTACTGTGACATGGCGTCTTTGGACATGCGTGCACACACACTCACACTGATACAAACATATATAGAACCCTTTGTGCCACACTCTTAAATTTCCTGGCACTATAGCACCTTATTGTGCCCCCTTCCACTGCGCTGAAAGGGTTAAAAACCCTATTGTCACTTACATGATTCTAGCACTAATGTCCCTCGCTGCTGGGTCAGGCTCTGCTTCCGCTCCTCCTTCGCTGATGTCAGCTGGGAATGGGGCCTAATGCGCATGTGCGCCAAGCGCGGCTAACACATTAGGACAATGCAATATGAAAGCATTGAATCAATGCTGCCACGGGGGGGGGGGGGGGGGGGGTTTAGCTGACGCTGGATGACCTCATACTGAGAGTGAGCACATCCAGCGACTGTTAGGCGACCAAAAGTCACTTAACCATCAGGAAGGGCCTCTAGTGGCTGTTTATTAGTGTAATGTAATTATTGCAGCTTCTCAATAACTGCAATAATTACAATTGCTTGGTTAAACGGACAGGGGCACTGCACCCAGACCATTTTAATAAACTGAAGTGGTCTGGGTGCCTATACTGTCCCTTTAATAAACCCAAAAGAAGGTTCTGATGGTCAGATTCTGTAGCTCCCTGGTCAAGCTTGACAGCTAGAGCAATGTGCTCACCATCTTCACTTTCTGGCTCCTCCCCAGCAGAGAATGATAAAGAGCCAAAATTGATGCCACAAAACAACTGCCACACAGACGTCCCAAGGCACAGGTGGTGTGCATCCAGCAGCGCCATTGACGTAAAAAAGGGACAAGTTGAATGTAGACCAGCACAGCACTGTATACAGAGTTAGTCTCTGCATTCAGCATTCAGAGGCTTGCTGTGCTGTGAGTTCGTCTCTGCATTCAGCATTCAGCATTCAGAGGCTTGCTGCGCTGTGAGTTCGTCTCTGCATTCAGCATTCAGAGGCTTGCTGCGCTGTGAGTTCGTCTCTGCATTCTGCATTCAGCATTGTTTCCATTATTAACCCCGTACGACTGCAGGGCGTTCTATGCCGTCCTTATTTAAATGGCTCTAAATGCCGCAGGGCGGCATAGAACGCCCTGCGATCTTTTGTATTTACCCGGTCGCCGGTGATCGTGGTATGGGAACTTTCCTGGGAGCCCAGGGAGTCCCCCTCCGGCCTCTTCGGCCCCCCTGGGCCATGTGATCGCGAGGTCCTTGTGAGGACCTCACGATCACATGAACGGCATAGTCGTCCATGTCAATGCCAGCAGGTGGAGTGCCTGTAATGACAGGTACTCCCCCTGCTGTCTGAAAAAAAAATAAAACATGTTAAAACAGTGTAAAATTAAATAATATATACTTATATCATATATATATTTATTATATATATATATATATATGATCTAAGTATATATATATATATATATATATATATATATATATATATATATATACACATATACATAAATACACATACACTGTCAACATGTATTTGAATATTAATATATACATAATTATATATATATTAATATCAAAATACACGTACAATGATAGTGATTAAATATATATATATATAATTTTCATTATATATATATATTTATATATAATAAAAAATAAATATATAAATAAAATAAAAAAATAATAAAAAATAAATAGATAAATATATATACATACGTAATTTCGTTCTAACTGTATTTTAAAATTTATCTATATATATATTGATATCAAAATACATGTAGAACAAAATAATATATATATATATCTATATACATAAGTATAAACGTATATTTCAATAGATATATATATATATATATATATAAATAAAAATAATTAAAAAAATTATATACATATATTATACACGTGTACATATATACACACACACATATATATATATATTCTACGTATATATTTATGTAATAATTTTACATAATTAGGTCATTTTATTAATTACAATTTGCGGGACCTGCCTGACAACCCAGGCTGAAAGTTCAGGGAATTTCATTTTCTAGCACTATATTTAACCCTGTAACATTCCAAGACACCATAAAACCTGTACATGGGGGGTACTGTTAATATTAATGTTTCAAAACAGTAAAATGTGTTACAACGACGATATCGTCAGTGACAGTGACATTTTTTGCATTTTTCACACACAAATGGCACTTACACTGACGATATAATTATTGTGATACGTTTTACTGTTTTAAAACACTAATATTTGTGTTCAGCGAAGTCTCCCGAGTATAATAGTACCCCTCATGTACAGGTTTTATGGTGTTTTCAAAAGTTAGAGTCAAATATAAGGCTTGCGTTTCAGTTTTTTTTACATTAAAATTCGCCAGGTTGCCTTTGAAACCATACGGTAGCCCAGGAATGAAAATTACCCCCATGATGGCATACCATTTGCAATAGTAGACAACCCAGGGTATTGCAAATGGGGTATGTTCAGTGTTTTTTAGTAGCCACTTAGTCACAAACACTGGCCAAAATTGCGTTCAAATTAGTTTTTTTGCATTTTCAAATATTAACACTAACTTTGGCCAGTGTTTGTGACCAAGTGGCTACTAAAAAGGACTGGACATACTCCATTTGCAATACCTTGGGTTGTCTACTTTTGCAAATGGTATGCCATCATGGGGGTAATTCTTATTCCTGGGCTACCATATGGTCTCAAAGGCAACGTAACCAATCTGGCGAATTTCAATGTGAAAAAACTGAAATATGTTACACGCTATATTTCACCCTGTAACTTCCCAAAACACCATAAAACCTGTACTGTTTTACACGTGAGACATCACTGAATACAAATATGTGTATGTTACTGCAGTAAAAGCAAACAGTATTTTGACATTCACAGTTAAAATGTCACGTAGAACTTTTTTTTTTTAAATTCTTATTTTCTCCCATTTTTTTATATTTTTTCCATATTAAATGATGTGCCATACCTAAATATTTGATGTTAAACGGAAGCCCTGTTTCCTGAATAACATGATATATAATAAGTGTGGGTGCATTTAATATGAAAGAGGTGAATTACGGTTGGACAGACATATAGCTCAAATGCCGGGTTTTGTTTACGTTTTGTTTGGATCACAAATTGTACATTTGGCTGCGGTCTTAAGGGGTTAATAGAAATGAGGATACAAATGTGTATTGTGTAAACACACAACTTTACTAAGTCAAAATAATGTTTGTGTTTTGGATTCACTACTACTGTAACTTAATTGTGTTTGCACAAAAAAGGCTTTTTAAAAAAAAAAAAAAAAAAAAAAAAAAAGGCTTTTAAAACTGATTCTTCAATGATGCTGAACCCGGCCTGTAGCACACTTGTGCAGCAAATCGCCACACACTGTATTGCAATTTGAAATGCACACAAGCAGTGGCACCGAAGCAGTGGCAACTGCAAACCAAATAAACGATCTCTCTGTCTCTCACAACAACTAAAATAGGCTTTGATCTTTAATGATGCTCTACTTTGCCTGCTGCAATACTGCTGAACACACGAGAAAAAAATTATTTTGAAAACAAGACCTGCTGCGCTCAGCGGAGACAAGGTTCACTTGTGCAATAAACTGCCACAAAGTGTGTTGCAATTTGCAAAGCACAAGCAATGGCATGGAAGCACACTACAAATCAAATAATGTCTCTCGGAAGAAATCAAAGGGAAATTGGTAAATATAATAATTCTAAATAAATGAATCAAAGATTGTGTAAGTGGCATTAGCAATGGCTAGGCACAGCAGTAACCTAAACATTTATTGTTCCTACTTTTTTTCTCTATTTACTTATCACATGGTTTGTGACTAAAATAAACATTTAGTGGTTTTCCCCTAACCATCAAACCATTTTTTTCTACCACCAACCATCTTTTGTTTTCCACTTAATTCCTTGACTGGACAGGAGATGCAGAACTCCTGTCCATCATAACAAAATAAGCAGCTTATTTGCCATTTTTCTCCCCCCCAAAAATCTTCTTCTCTATCCGGTCCCTCTTTTTCTTCCACCAGAGACAGAACTCTGAACTACAAAACTGTCAAGGTATACCTGAAAACGCAAACCTAAGGCACAGGGCGTTCTATACTTAAGAGAGAAATAATGGGGGAAAGGGCTGTTAAAGGGAAACTATAGGCACCCAGACTTCTTTATCTCAATTAAGTGGTCTAAGTGCCAGGTCCCCCTCCTTTTAACTCGGCAGCTGAATGGCAATGTTTTCATTGCAGTGTTTAAATGCCTCTAGTGACTGTCACTCAGCCGCTAGAGGCTCTTCCAATGAAATAGCAGTGTATTACTCTGCTATTTCTATAAGATGGTTTCCGAGAGACTATAGTTATGCAATTGAAGCATTTACTAGGGTGAATAGTGATGCGAAAGTCCGTATAAAACATTGCAGTCACTCATGCAAGTTAATGTAATATCAATGGCAGGCATGCCATAATAAATAAAAAAAACAAATAAATAAATAAAATTGCTACTGAAAATTTCAGAGGAATAAAAGCACATCAAATAGTTAAGTTTCAGTTAGCTGTTGTTCAGTGCAAAAATCCAATAATGCCCAATTCACTTTTAGTAGTCGATGTGACATTTACAACTTGCACCACTAGATGGCAGAACCACACAAGTCTATTTATTTTACTACCAAACCGTCTGACTGAAGAGAATTTGACTTTTTGGGGCACATTCACTAAAGTGTCATTACTATTATCTGTTGTTAGCAGCCACTCATTTGAATAACCGTTGAGATTCGTTAATGGCTATTACACTTTAAAGACTGTACGCTTTTTCTTTTTTTGCAGACAAGGCAAGCCAATTTTCGGGCTCCTTAAGTACCAGAAGGGTTAATGGCCCATTATTTTAAAACGTGAGAGCTTGTCTCTACAACAGTACATTTGGCGGGTGATTGCCAACAAGATCTGTTTTTTGACCTTCTGGCTTTCTCAACAATTTTTTTTTTTTTCAATATAATGTGACTACAATACGTAAAAAGGGACATGCCTTTTTCCCCACTGCCAACTACTGTTTTCTCAAGCAGCTCCAGACTACGGAATATCGGACACGTTTATAAAAGCAATTGCAACTTATGTCCAGATTTACAATGTCAAATCAAGGTTCTTACTATACTGCTGAGCCATCAACACCAGGCCTTGTGAGGCACTGCATATTTCTCAAGCTGTGCAAAATGCTTGAAAACAGCTTATGGGTTTTCTAAACCAAAAAGTGGGCACTTACCCATATCCATAATCTTTCACATCTTATGTGTAACTCGTTACACTCAATGAGAACTTTGAAGTGTTGAATGAATTCTAGATTGTTTGGTTTTTTTTGTTTTTTTTTTTCTTATAAATAACACCATTTTACAAATTCAAAAAAATTCAGGATTTACAGCAGACATTTAACTAGGCAGGAGTGGATCTAAAAACAAAAACAACGATGGATGTAAAATTTATCCAAAATGAAATATAAACGCATTCTTGCAAAACATGCCCTGCTTCAGTGTGTACCAAATCCATGGTATTTCATGTATTCTTAAAAGTACGTAACCATCTCCTGGTAAATCACCTCTGAAAGAGTTTTATTTGATAATTTAACCATATAGCTAACGTTCTGTGTATTTATGTCTAAAGAACCTCTAGAACCCATCATAGTTACATATTATACATATTAGTATAGGTAGAAAATTGGCCCAATCTTCAGATCTATGTATCAATTGTTAATCCACAAGAAGGCGTGATGATACCAACCTGAATTTGAAGTGGATTTACAAATGTTCAACCTAAAGGTGATACCAAAAAGGTGACTCCAAAATGATAACTAATTATTTCTCTATCATGTCATATATCCGGCTCTTTCCCCCAACAAACCAGAGATTTTAAAAATGGTGTTAGCAGGTAAAATGAGTTTCCCATGTTCTTAGGGTTATATTTGTTCTAGTAGTGATGATTCTTGGATCAATTTAGCTAGTACCACCAATAGGTTGTTAAACAATTAGATGGTTCCACAATGTTCTGACATGGATAACATGTTCCCAACAAGACCTGTTGTAATCTGGCACTGTACACTGTGGTTACAGTTTATTAGGATTACTTGTGACCAAACGCACAGAGCAAGGGGTATTTGTAAAGAAAAAATACATAAAATGTTGGGACATGGACCTTCACAACCGCTGTCGTCTAGAGCAAAATGCAAGGATCAGACTTCAGTTTAGCTTCAAATGTCTTTATCTGTGCAAGCAGGTATTCACAGCAATAACAAATTGGCAACCGCATTTGAGCAAAGTGTCCTTCACACCCACCATAAAACACCAAATCCTGTCACCTTTATAAAACAAAACTTAGCAGAAAAATTGCAAGCAGCAAGTCTTGTTTCAGCACACCCAGCTCCCCTGATTGGGTGAATCTGTCGGAGTTACTGAAAAGAACACTTTTAAACCCAGTCTGCATAAATGAAGACCCACACCATTAATTAGTGTAACACCTGGTCTCATTTTAGTATGGAAATATTCCATTTATGAGACCGGGATCCAGGTAAGTGACTAAGGGGTTATTAACCCGTTCCGTGCCGCAGGAGCGGGCCTTGACAGAGAAGGAAGCTATAGTGCCAGGAAAACAAGTTTGTTTTCCTGGCATTATAGTTTCCCTTTAAGCCAATGTTATTTTGGTGATTATAGTGTCCCTTTAATGACTTGGCTTTTGAGAATTTAACATTAGCATTGAATGCAGTTAGTCAACATTTAGATGTACCCCTTTTAACAATTTGTGTCCACCTAATAAATAAATAGGCACTTCAAAAGCTAAAAAAATAATAATAATAAAAAAAATTCCATCTTCAGTCCAAATATAAATAATTTTCCAATGGGGAAACCTACAGCGAATAATCTAATTAGGTTTCGGAGATGAAATAAGCTTGTTCTTGCAATGTGTAGTAGACTACTACAGTTCTCTAGTAACCTGTTTGTTAATAGAATTATACAAAGGACGAGAGGATGTGGATTTAAAAAAAATCACATTATGTACAGCTTGTGAAAAACAGTCTGGTTCTTTTGATGAAAGAACAGAATATTTAAGGATATAATAGTCCTCATGTTGGGTAACAGCGTGACGATCCAAGGAGAAATCTGTCTGCCATTTTGTTGTCAAGAAGGAGCCATGTTGCACAATTGCAAATTGCACTGATCTGTTTACTTTATCTCACAATCCCTTGCTGTACAGATGTTTATAGGATAGAATGCGATCCAACAGAGCAGAATGAGAGGCCCGATTGGTTCAGCCTCTTCCTTATTGGGGAGGATTCCTCCAACTGCTGACATTTGCAGTGCAAGTGATTTTATTTTTACGTCTTTTTCTGCTTTATACATTTAATGCATTAAAAATGTTGGTCACTTCCTGCCCTTTGTTTCCCTTTAATTACTGAGGTAATGTGTGCCAGTTTGTGGCCTATTCAAGCAATTTGGCCTCAGTTTGGGGCTAATTTGGATCAACTCTGAGAGACTTCAATTCAGGGCTCATTCACCACAATTCCGAGTTTAGGTTGCTCAATTTGGATAATTGAGTGAATTTCATCTGAATCTGAGCTAACAAATTGCCTCAAATTATATTGGTTGGATACGCTACCTCATATTCTGTCTTTGCTGAATAACCTCCGATATCCTTCATATTGGATGGCTTGCCAATTCTTTCTCTGCGACTTGTCTTAACTCATTCTGCGAGGCATATTCTGATCACATACTCTTGTGTTCTAATACCACGTGAAGGATGATTGGTGGTAGAACAAAATAGTTCACTGAATCCATAGCAACAGGTCCGTGACCTGTGTTATATTGATACGAAGAAAGCACACAAACCTCATTTAAAAAAGATAAGAAATAGCAGGTACACAAAAATCACCTAATGGCTGTTACTGCTGTGTGACTTACAAATATCACACGGAGCTTAAGTCCACCAAGAAATTATACATTACACATAAGCCCTTTCAAGTTTAAGAGCATTGACCACTGTCATGAATTACATGCAATATGTTACTCTGCGTTTTAACATTTTAGATTTCGGTGTAAGCTCAAAAAAATATATAAACTTTTATTTCGGAGTTAAAAATATTTTTTTTCGGAAAAAAAAATGTTTTGTTCGCTTTCTGCTTGTAGTATTATTTATTTATTAATCCTTACATGACTATATCCTAAAACCCCACTCAACATTATGTCCTGTATAACTAGACATAAATGTACTAAATAGAAAAATATAAAAATATAAAAATATACAATCCTGCCTAGTCCAATCTTGTGCAAAGCAGACTGTTTAGAGTGGAGAGGTGATCTTTGTTTGTCTGCCTAGTTACTTTCTCAAGATCGTGGAAATACTTTTTTTTTTTTTTTGAGGTTTGTGCACATTTTTTATTTTTGGTATCAGGCAATAGGTGAAAATGTGTATGTCAGCAGGAGCGGTTTATAGGACTAACAGTGTTATTTTTCAAGATTGTCAGGTGTGGCATTTCAGGTGTTCGTGTGATATTGTGCAAGAAGGTCAATTGTTTTGGGTAATCTGGAGAGCTGTACAGTAGTTGTGTTTGAGTGTAATGTGTCAACGGGCTTGTAGTGGTTCGGGATAGTGGGTGACCCAGGTCGCCAGGGTTGCGCAGGCTGACTTATAGGGCGGGTCATGTGTGAAGATGTTCAGGTCAGGCTTTAGGTGATCAAGTGGTGGTTCTTTGGTGGACTGGGCATCCGTGTGTCTAGTGGCCAGGATTCCCCAGAGGGTGGTTTGCCCATGACCTAGGGGGTGGCGGGGGGTTGGGAGGGAGGGGAACTGTAAGGTTCCTGCCTCTCCGACAG
The DNA here is from genome assembly GCF_036172605.1 of Pelobates fuscus. Lineage (NCBI taxonomy): Eukaryota > Metazoa > Chordata > Amphibia > Anura > Pelobatidae > Pelobates > Pelobates fuscus. Next base: position 25,089,591 of record NC_086329.1, on the reverse strand, counting down.
GTGTGTAGAGCCACCATCATGTGTCGGTCTTCTGGGAGTCAATGTTTTCATGTAGATTGTCAGGTGTATGAAGCATAGTAACATATGCTGAACTAGAAATTAGCAATACAGTAGCTATAAACATATGAAACATTCCTAAATGAGAAAAAAAAATAAAAATCAAAGTCATTTGTGGCTGGAGCAGTCGTTCGCGCTGCCCTTCCCCAGGAACTGTGAGTGGATTGTGAGAGTCCTCTCTCGCCTTTGCCAGTCAGGTGGCCTGGTCTGCCGGTTTCATGATTTGCGGGGTGAATGGTACTGTATTGTCCGGGTCCCATCTCTGTGCAGGGATTCTTGCAGTGTTGTTCCTTTCTGGTAGTCCCAGCTTGGTGAGTACTGCAGGGACTTCGTTGGGCTTGGAGAGCCTATGCGTAGTCCCATTGTCGGTGATCAGCAGGGATCTAGGTGTGCCCCTGTGATATGGCACCCCTGCGGTGGGCAATTGGCATGTAAGGTGGGTCAGAGATCTTGAGGCAGTTCATCTGGTGTGATGTCAGAGGGTACCCCACGTATTTTAACGTGGTTGCGACAGGCACGATCTTCATGGATCAAAATTTGTAGGGAGAGTCCCTGCTGGGTGATCTGCATTTGTTGTATCACTCCTTTTACTTCTGTTATGTCAGTTTGGATGTTCATGATGCTCTCCTCAGTCACCCATACCCGTTCTGCTACATTTTGTAAGTCCCCTTTAAGCAAGCCCACATCCGTGGCCAGCGTCTTCTTGATGTCTTGTACCCAATTGTGGAGGTCCTGTTTAGTGGCCAGTGTGTTGCTAGGTGGTGCCTGTGGTGGTGTCAGGGTGTACCCACTATCAGCCTCCGTTTGCACAGGTGTTTGGGATGCAGCGCGGGACGTTGTCTGGGTTTGTGGAGCGTCCGCGGCTATTTTGGAGTTCGCCTGTTTCTGCAGTAAGATCCCGATGTCGGCCTGCTCCGCTGGATGGCCGGGCTGTGTTTTCTGTGTACGTCTCCCCATTTTTACTGGGGTCGTGCCGTGGGTCTTCAGAGGGCTGCTTGCTGGGTCAGGCTCACCTCGGCTATACACTCCGTCTAGGAAATACTTGAGCCCTGAGATGGTCGGCGAGGGGTAGGCATTACGCCTCTGTTTCACCTGGAAAAATAGGCATCAATGTGTGTGCTCTGCAGTCCCGATGCCGATTTCAAGGTAGATTTGTCAATCGGTCAGTCCCTTCTCAGGATGTTTGCGGATTAGTCTCAGGAGTTTTGGTTGCTGGCAGAAATAGCGACCGCTCCGTTTCAGGTTCAAGCTCCGTCCCCCAATAATCGGGAGTTTTTTTTTTTTTTTAATTCTTTATTTATTTGTGCGCAAATTGAACATTTGTATCTCACCTGCCACGACAGCAGAGTGAGGGCATAGACAGATATACATTTGTGTGACAAAGGTATATGTAGAAGAAAAAGCAGTAATAGTTTGAAATGATAATACAGCACTTTTTTATATATCTACAGCGTGGGATAGGACATGTCAGGGATTGACTGAGTGCCTTTCAGGGTGTATTAAGCATGTCAGTACTCATGGAGGGAATTGGAGCTTCAGGTTGTGAGTTTGCGGCTAGGTTCAAAGGCCTGGTGATTCTTTTTTTGTATCGTGATACCACTTCGTCATTAGTCTAGGCCACTGTACCTAGTGTGGTGGTCGTGGTTGTGCCCCTAACCAAAGGGGGTTGTGGGGGGGGGGGTTGCGTTCTCGCGGTTGGCTGAGTGGGTGCAGGTGTAGTGGGCAATGGTTGAGGTATGTCCGGGTGCCCTTATGGGGGTTCCCAATTAGATTGGGGGAGTGTGGGAAGAGTGCCCTGTCGCTCAGGGTGAAAACGTAACCTTAATTAACAGTGTACGACAAATGTACCTTTAAGATAACACAGTTAGCATATTAACGCGAAAACAATAGAAAATGAAACAGTCTCTTCTCGTATAACAATCAGCCAGGTGATGGACCGGAGCTGGATGCCAGTGGTGTTCAGCTTTCGGGTTCTTCCCGTCCTTCTGGTGTTGGTGTGTCTGCAGCGGTAAGGCCCAGTGATTCAAGGAAGGCTGAGGCGTCTGCCATGGAGGTCAGCGTGTGGGTAGTCCCATTATGAGTTGATAGGAGTGTGCCCGGTGTCCCCCACCTGTAGGTTATGTTGGCTTCTCGTAGTTGTCGGGTCACTTGGTGAAGCGATCGGCGCCATTGGAGGGTTGCCCTCATTAGATCTTGGTAAAAGGTAAGGCTGGAGTTCTCAAACGCTAGTGGGGTTTTGCTCCGCAGGGCCGCCATTATTTGTCCCTTTTCAGAGGAAGATGTGCAGCGCAGTATAACATCTCTTGCAGGTTGTGATGAGGCCCTTGGAGGGCCTGCGACCCTGTATATGCCATAAATTATCAGTTTGCGGGCTGTCGCAGGGGGTAAAATAGATGCTAGCAATCTTCTCGTGTAGTGTGGCAGCTCTTCAGCAGCGACAGTGGTAGGGATGCCTCTAATTTTGATGTTATTGCGTCTGTGGCTGTTCTCAAGGGCATTCAGGTGTAGTGCCATGTTGTGGTGAGATTTCTGGAGCTTTTGTACTAAGTCTTGTACATTGTTTAGATTAGTTGAGACTTCAGTTATGTCTCTGCGGCCTGTACTCTGTCCCTTGTGCTTTGTTGGTCTGCCTTAAGTCCTGCTAGTTCTCTTGATAGGATTTTGTGAAAATCATGTAATAGAATTTGCAGGTCGTGTTTTGTTGCTGGTGGCGATCCCTCTGGGGGCGCTGGTGGTAGTATGCAGTGGCTGTTTCCCCCTGCTTGTTCCTCCAGGCCTGTTTGGGTAGGGAGCGGCTGACGTTCCTCTGAGGCCTGTTGGGGTCCATTAGGCTGCCGGAGCGCAGCCCCAGTGTCTCTCGTTTCCGACCTGGTTCCGGCCGGGGAGGGCTGGCTTACCCCTGATGTCTGTTTGGGCCTGGCATGTTGCTGGAGCATGGCCCTGATATCTCTCCCTTCCATCTGGGTTCCGGCTTTCTGGGAGCGTCGCCCCATGGCGGGCATGTGGGCCCCTGGGCCGGTAGCAGATCCAGTTGTTGGGATATTTGAGAGGCCTTGGTAGGCTCCGCTGAAGAGCGCCTCCAGGGCGGGCAGTGTGTGCGTGGAATAGGCCCCGGGTCTACGCTTCCGCTTCGGAGGTGTTGGTTGCGCAAAGAAGGGCATCTATCGATGCGGCGTGCCTTCCCGATTCAGGGTATGTGTTTTTGGAGATGGAGTTTGCTGCGATTACTGTGATTTAGGCGAGATTCTAAAATTAGGAGTCGGAGCTGTCAGAAATGGCATCTGAGCAGCTCGGCAGTTGGCTCCGCCCCTGGAAATCCTTATTTTGAGTTTATAAACAACTGTTCTGTGAAAAGCCAAAAGTTTAAAAGAATATCGGAGTTTTTTGGTAAAATCCTGACGCCCTTACTTTAAAAAAATTTATTAAAATTGTAAATAGTCACTGTTTATTCCCCAGCCAGTATACAAGGATGGATCAGTTTGAGAAAGTCTAATAGGTGTCCCAAAGCCCCCCTAGCATGTAGAACAATGATAATAAATTAATTATATTAAACCCCTGTATACATCATGTGAGAAGAGGCATTAAAGAGTAAGGTGGGGTCTTTATGTGGATGAAGAGGTAGAAACTGACAAGAACTCGATATTATGCCTTTTTCTCATTTTAATTGTTCAATTTAATTCTATTAATTTATTTAGTGTTACTATTGTACGTAATGTATATTTCTGCACTATCTACCAACTCAGGTGTTTGGGGACTAACTTACTCTTTTACAATTATAGGTGGTGTGTGTTATAATATAACTTTTATTTTTCCATGCTGTACTCAACTACCGTATTGTTAGTGTAACAATAGATTGGAATGTGGTCAAAGAAAGAAAAAACATGTATATTGCATTCTTGAAGGATCTGACACTCTGATAAGATGAATGGGTTATGATTCAATATATACAATAAAAAAAGTTTGTTAAATCATTTTTAAAGAGAACATTTAGTTGTAAAACATCTTTAAGTAAAGAATTCAGATGAAGAGAAAACTGAACAATCTTTAATAATGGATTCTATGTATCTCTGCCTTTTCTTAGGTCGTATGATCATTTCTTCTTAATGAACTCCTTGTCAGGGTACCTGTGGTCTCTACCTCCGAAAGAGGTAGAGACTTAGCTGTTCCTCCATCCAGACGGTCTGATGGCTCCCTTCCCCGCGGTCTATCCGGTCATGCTAGGCCGGCCGCGAGGGAGTGACTGCCATTTACAGCATCTAGGCAGGAAGTAGTCATCAGGACACTCCCCCGGAACAACCTGTCAGTCAATGGCTGCAGGACCAATCAGGACGCCTTGGAGGCGTGGTTACTGCTCTGAACAGGGTATTTAACAGAGCTTCTTTCATTAGCTCATTGCCCTGTCGTGGTTCTAGCTTGTTCTAGTCACTCAGTGCTTGTGTATTCTATTATCCCTTTTGGTTTTGACCCGGCTTGTTTACCTTACTCTGCTTATCTCTGTTACCCTTGATTCGGCTTGTCTCTCGCTTACCTGTCTTCTGTTACCCTCGACCTCGGCTTGTCTTTGACCATTCTATACTGTACTACTTACGTTAGTCCGGCCATTCTAAGGTCCGGTATACGTATCTGGCTACTGTTTGTACTCTGCGTGTTGGATCCCTGTCCCGATCCTGACATTACGACAGGGCCAATGGATCCTGCAAATATAAACAGTCAGCTGACTGCTCCTGATCCTAGGTTTGAAGCTATGGATCACAGAATGGATCAGATGGCGCTTGCGCTACAGGCTCTATTAGCTTGTGCCAATAACCCACCAGAGGAGATACGTAATACCCCTGTTTCTCCTGTCTGTTCAGGTCTAGAGGTAACCACAGTGGGTGCTTCTTCTCGCATTAGCCCCCCAGTACGCTATGGTGGGGCTCCTGAGAAGTGTCGTGGTTTTTTAAACCAAATTAGTATCCACTTTGAATTGCAACCTCGCTCTTATCCTACAGATAGGGCAAAAGTAGGATTTATTATCACCCTACTCATTGAGAAAGCTCTGAGATGGGCCAACCCACTATGGGAGAACGATAACCCATTAGTTTATAACTATAACGCATTTGTAGCTGCTTTTAGAAGAACATTTGACCCTCCAGGTAGAAAGGTTAATGCAGCCAGATTACTGTTGCGCCTGAGACAGGAGAACCGAACACTGGTGGATTATGCACTAGAGTTCAGGTCTCTGGCGGCAGAAATCAAGTGGAATGAGCAGGCGTATATGGATGTATTTTTGAATGGCCTATCTGATGTAATCCTTGATGAGGTTGCTACCAGAGAACTCCCTGAGAATTTAGAGGATTTAATTTCGTTCATCTCTCGTATAGATGAACGTCTAAGAGAGAGACAGAACACTCGAGAGAGGAACCAGAGACCTTCTTTTAGGTTAGCTCCTGCTTTTCCAAGTCCTGACTCCACGATATCTTTGCTTACTGAACCTATGCAGATAGGGTATACCCGCCTCTCTGAGGAGGAAAGACAGCACAGGAGAAGAGAGGGTTTGTGTATGTATTGTGGAGCCAAGGGTCATTTACTCTCGAACTTTTCTAACCGCCCGGGAAACGCTCGCACCTAAGTCCCTCTAGAGGACAGGCCTTGGGTGTTTCTATTTTGTCCTCTACTCCTAATTATAAGGATCACAGGCTTCTGCTACCAGTTTCCTTAACTTGGGGGAAGGAAGTAGTAAGGGCTATGGCATTGATAGATTCCGGTGCTGCTGAGAATTTTATCGACCAAGCCTTTGCTAGTAAGAACAATTTTCCATCCCAGCTAAGGGAGACACCTTTGGCCGTTGAGGCCATAGATGGTAGACCACTACTAGACCCTGTTATCTTTCGTGAGACCGTACCCATTGATTTAAATGTTGGTATCCTGGGGCGGAGCTAAGCGGCCATGCTGAGCGGTCGCACTGGACTTGAGCTCCGTGCAAATTCGCTCTAAAACCACAAAATACAGCGCAAAATCGACCACAGCGACAGCTGGGGGATCTGGAGAAGGGAAGCCAAGCAGTATAACGCCACGAGACAAGCATCCCGACCGTAATCGGAAGCTCCTAGCCGGAGATAGACCTGAGGCCTACCAGAGGCCTACCCAGATAAAGCGAGGAACTGCAGCCTCTCACTTGGAAGCCCACCCGGAATCCGTTTCCTCCCCCCCCCCTCGCCGGAGAGGGATATCCCGGCACCTAAAGCGACGATAGAAGCCCAGGGGTAACAGACCTCCTAAGCCAGCCCGGCAACATTATCCGCCAAGTCGGTGGAAAGCAACTAAAACGGCTGCCCAGCGACGCACACAAGCCCAATCGACCATGAACCCCCTCTGGGATTTCGACCGACTGTGTGCGAATTTCTGGGAGCTGCTGTGCAACCGCGGAATAGCCTACCATCGGGCCGTGAAACTGGTGTCCAAATGGGTCCGTCCAGTGACCAGGCGGCGCCATTACAGATATCCTCCGCAAGCACCTAAACAAGCGATCGGACCCCGCGAACGACGACAAGCTCAAGGGCGGGAAACAACGCCATCCCGCATTGGCAAACTCCATGGCCCCCACACTCGAGAGACCGCGACGGCTAAAATGGCCTCCCACACAAACTACCCACCAGCTCCAAGAGCAGGCGCACAGCAAGGGTTGCATCCATCCCTCCACAGCACAGCCGCAAAATGGAGAAACGACTCACCGCCCAGCGCCTTCCTACGAGACCCAGAGACGGCTAGCCTTTGCACTCCGGGGAGCTGGCATCAAAAATACCGACCACCGCTGGGAGCACACTCGCAACCCCGACACGGAATTGGTTGAACCAGCAGAGACTTGGACTTAACACCAGGCACAGTACCCACTATAACTGCATCACATACCCCACACGAACTCCCACAAATCTCAGTCGAGCACGTTATATGTACCCACAGTTTTAGGTCTCTCTTTTCTTTTTAGGCGGCCATTGTTGGCCCTCGACACGCAGCGACCCAGCTTACCGTTTAGTTTATAGCATACCCACAGCATGACGATGCAACACGAGCCCAAGCATAACATATAGTTTAACCATGTAGACACAAACTGAAAGTTCTCTCTTGCCTATAGCTAGCCGTTACACTTAAGGATATATGTGTAGTCCCCTCAGGATATATTGAGTAGTATCTTTATGTCTATGCTAGTGTCACAAATTGTAGAAGCATGTAAAATTATACCAATGGCTATGAGTGCATTACACTATCTTATCTGTACATAGTTTGTTCTGGCTAAAAAATATGAGACATGTTGTTACTATACATTTCTGATTCCATTATGCATCAATATAGCCAAAACATGTGTCACTTCTAGTGGACTTCATCCTGTAATAACCTGTCACAAATACCAAAGCAACTAGAAAACTGTACCTAGCCTGTAGTAACCTTACTAAGCCTATTCTTCAGCGGTTTGACAAATCATCTACTAACAAAAATTGTGCAGATTCAACAATGCCACTTCAATGTATTACCCTGTAACAAATTTTAACTGTTTATGCTGTTGTGGCATACCTGAGCAGCTTATGTTTTACGCTTGCACTACAAAAATAAAGAATTAAAAAAAAAAAAAAAAAAAAATGTTGGTATCCTACACGTGGAGAATTTATCTCTTCTGCTCATTTCGTCTCCTTCCGTTCCCATAGTTCTGGGGTACCCATGGTTGAAAAAACATAACCCTATTATCGATTGGGAGTTAGGAGAGATACTCTCGTGGGGCCAGGGCTGCCAGGATCGGTGTTTGTGCAAGGTTTCTCCATTAGCTAATATTAACATACCGGAGAATCCTACTCAGTCCACAGAAAGACAAATACCAGACCTTTACCTAGACTTAAGGGCAGTGTTTGACAAGAAGAATGCCGATTCTTTGCCTCCACACAGGTCATTTGACTGTAAGATTAAGCTTCTACCCGGCACTATGCCTCCGAGGGGCCATGTATATCCTTTGTCTGTTCAGGAAAACTCGGTTCTAGAGGAGTATATTCGGGAGAATTTAGAAAAGGGATTCATCAGGAGGTCTTCTTCTCCGGCCGGGGCTGGGTTCTTTTTCATTAAGAAGAAGGATGGCACGCTGAGACCTTGTATCGATTACCGAGGCTTGAATAAAATAACTGTCAGAAATGCCTATCCTATCCCACTGATTACCGAGTTATTTGATCGTCTTAAGGGCTCCAAAATCTTCACCAAGTTAGATCTCAGAGGGGCTTACAATTTGGTGAGAATCCAGCAAGGTCACGAGTGGATGACGGCATTCAATACCCGGTATGGCCATTACGAATACACTGTTATGCCATTTGGACTATGCAATGCTCCTGCAGTATTTCAAGATTTGATTAATGAGGTACTTAGGGAGTTTCAGCATGATTGTGTTATTGTTTGCCTGGACGACATACTAATACACTCTAAGGAGATTGAGACTCACCATAGACAGGTCAGAAAGGTATTACACAAGCTGCTGCAACATGGTCTATATTGCAAATTGGAAAAGTGCAGTTTTGATCAGTCTCAGGTAGACTTTCTTGGATACGTGATTTCTGGGGAGGGTTTTAAAATGGATCCTGTAAAACTCCAATCTATTTTAGACTGGCCCTTGCCCAAAGGACTCAAGGCTATCCAAAGGTTTATTGGTTTTTCAAACTACTATAGGCGCTTCATTAAAGGATACTCCTCTATCATTGCGCCTATTACCAATATGACCAAACAAGGGGCTGATACTAAGTTCTGGTCTAAGGAAGCTCTTGGTGCTTTCAAGACTCTCAAGGAACTTTTTGCCTCGGCTCCCATTCGAGTCCATCCTGATACGACTCTGCCTTTCTTGCTCGAGGTCGATGCCTCTGAAACAGCAGTTGGGGCTGTTCTGTCTCAAAGGTTAGGGGTGGATAAACCGTTACACCCTTGTGGTTTTTTCTCTAAGAAATTTTCTGGGCCTGAGAGCCGATATGACATCGGGGAAAGGGAACTGTTAGCAGTCATTAAAGCCTTAAAGGAGTGGAGACATTTGTTGGAGGGGACCCTACACCCTATTACGATTTTGACGGACCACAAAAATTTGTCCTATATTGGGGAGGCTAAGCGCTTATCCTCTAGACAAGCTCGTTGGTCCTTATTCCTGACTCACTTCAATTATGTACTGACTTACAGACCTGGTTCTAAAAACTCTAAAGCCAATGCATTATCTCGCCAATATGAACCTTCTACTGTACCTGAACCAGTTCTTTCTTCTATAGTTCCGAAATGCAATATAATTGCTAATACGAATCTCAGGATTCATTCTCCATTACTGGCCGAGATCATTAAGTTGCAACATCTAGCACCTAAACAGACTCCTGCGGGTCGTCATTTCGTTCCTCCTGCTCTTCAACTGGAACTTTTACAGTGTTTACATAATAGCAAGATGGCGGGACATCCTGGTATTCGCAAAACTTACGCGTTGATCTCTAAGGACTTCTGGTGGCCTGCTTTACGGAGGGATATTGAGGAGTTCATCGCTGCATGTGAAGTTTGTACTAAAACCAAACAACCCCATACGCTTCCATGTGGATTCCTGCACCCCTTGGAGGTTCCAGAAAAACCATGGTCCTGTTTGGCCGTGGACTTTATTGTTGATCTACCTATCTCTAAAAGACAGACTGTTATCCTCACCGTGGTTGACAGGTTTACTAAGATGGCACACTCCATTCCCCTGCCTAAACTCCCGTCTTCTCCCGAATTGGCAGAGATATTCGCTAAGGAGATTTTTCGCCTACATGGGATACCCTCTCAAATTGTATCGGACAGAGGCTCCCAATTTGTTTCCCGCTTTTGGAGGTCCTTCTGCTCTCAACTTGGTATTAAATTAAACTTTTCTTCTGCCTATCATCCTCAGTCTAACGGAGCTGCTGAACGTACCAACCAGAAAATTGAACAATATTTACGATGCTTTGTTTCTGAACACCAGGATGATTGGGTCGGTTTGATTCCTTGGGCGGAGTTTGCACACAACAATCTCGTTTGCGATTCTACTCATTCAAGCCCCTTCTTCATGAATTATGGTTTTCATCCGTCTATTCTTCCTTCGGATTCCCCTTCCCAGGGGGTGCCGTCGGTTGATGTTCATGTTGCCAATTTGAGGAAGTTGTGGGATCAAACTCGACAAATCCTTGTGCACAACTCTATGTTGGTCAAGAAACACGCTGATAAACGTAGAAGGGCGGCTTCGGTCTTTGTTCCAGGTGATAGGGTATGGCTGAGCACGAGGAACATCCGTTTAAAAGTGCCCTCCATGAAGTTCGCTCCTCGTTATATTGGACCCTACAGGGTGCTGACCCGTATCAATCCAGTTGCGTATCGTTTAGCTCTTCCTAATACCTTACGCATCCCGAACTCGTTTCACGTTTCATTGCTGAAACCACTCATATGTAACCGATTTTCCTCCACAATAGCCCCTCCTCGCCCCGTTCAGGTGGAGGGTCAGGAGGAGTATGAGGTTAACTCTATTATTGATTCTCGAATCTCCCGGGGGAGAGTACAATATCTGGTTGATTGGAAGGGATATGGTCCTGAGGAGAGGAGTTGGGTACCTCAGGAGGATGTTCATGCTCCCCGTCTCCGCAGGGCGTATCACTCTCGCTTCCCATCTCGTCCCGGTTCATTCCGCCCGGTGGGCGTATCTGAGAGGGGGGGTACTGTCAGGGTACCTGTGGTCTCTACCTCCGAAAGAGGTAGAGACTTAGCTGTTCCTCCATCCAGACGGTCTGATGGCTCCCTTCCCCGCGGTCTATCCGGTCATGCTAGGCCGGCCGCGAGGGAGTGACTGCCTTTTACAGCATCTAGGCAGGAAGTAGTCATCAGGACACTCCCCCGGAACAACCTGTCAGTCAATGGCTGCAGGACCAATCAGGACGCCTTGGAGGCGTGGTTACTGCTCTGAACAGGGTATTTAACAGAGCTTCTTTCATTAGCTCATTGCCCTGTCGTGGTTCTAGCTTGTTCTAGTCACTCAGTGCTTGTGTATTCTATTATCCCTTTTGGTTTTGACCCGGCTTGTTTACCTTACTCTGCTTATCTCTGTTACCCTTGATTCGGCTTGTCTCTCGCTTACCTGTCTTCTGTTACCCTCGACCTCGGCTTGTCTTTGACCATTCTATACTGTACTACTTACGTTAGTCCGGCCATTCTAAGGTCCGGTATACGTATCTGGCTACTGTTTGTACTCTGCGTGTTGGATCCCTGTCCCGATCCTGACACTCCTGGTGAAAGCTGTTTATGTTAACCGTTGGATTCTGGTGTTGTCATCTGTGAACCTTTTAATGCGTGAGTATTCACATAATTTCACAGAATAGGCTTATTGATATTTGTCAAGAATAAGCTTGATAAAATAATAATCGTTTAATTGTTAATGGAACACTAACCAGCCCCCCCTGACTCCTCTCCTTACCTTTATTCCAGCCTGCTAGTGCTGGCTCTGCCCATAATCTGCCTCCTTGTCTAACATCATCAGAATTGATGATCTCAGCCAATCATAGGAAAGCATTGGATTGGCTGAGATTGTCAATTCTGATGATCTCAGCCAAGGAGGCAGACAGAAGGCAGAGCCAAATGCCAATCAGAATTTCCTCATAGAGTGGCATTGAATTTATGCATCTCTATGAGGAAAGTTCAGTGTCTCCACATCTAAGGAGTGGTCACCAAAGGTGTCCCTACGCTGTAATGTTTTCTCTGAAAAGACAGTGTTTACAGCAAAAGTCTGCAGGAACTGACTATACTCACCAGAACAACTTTATTAAGCTGCAGCTGTTCTTGTGACTATGGTGTCCTTTTAATGTTAAGAGCTGTAATAGCCAGATAGATGTGTAGTAGTTTAGTAGTTTAGAGTTCTACATTACCAGTGGTCATCAATAGCATATCAATAAAGGCCCATTTGAAATAAATGCATTTGCTATTTGGGGAGACAATAAATATCAAACTGGTTCCTATTCGAATTCACTCATGAAAATGTGTTTATAATTTTTTTTTTTTTATATCCGTTTTAGTTAACAAAGAAAAAAGAGCAAGGATAGTGTTTTGTTTCTAGAAGCAAGGCTTTTTCAGACAGCAATGGTACAAAATAAATAAAAATAACAACTCCACAATGATTATTAAAAAGCAATATTTAATACTTACACTTAAAAAATCCACTTTCCTCACAGTTCACATGTATAATATGTCAAACTACTATTCATAAATAAATAATAATAATAATAGGAACTTTCAAGGTGATCAGCTCCAGAGTTCATTCAGTATCCCAAAATTACAGCATTGCTCATTTGTTTTACAGAGCTCCATGTATTACTATTGCTTTATGGTGCTTACAACAGTGGTGTATCCTGGTTTTGTGCTGCCCTAGGCAGGACAAAACTCAGGCGCCCCCCCTCCCCACGCGCCACCCCCACCCAACCTTTCCCCCCGCCCCGCATTCTAAATACACACACACACACTCGCTAACAGAAACACACACACACTAACAGACACACTCACTAACAGACAAACACACTCACTCACTAGCAGACACAAACTAACATACACACACACTCACAGGCAAACACACACTAACAGACACACACACTAACAGACACAGACACACACACTAACAGACACACACACACACACTAACAGACACAAACACTAACAGACACACACACTGACACACACACACTAACAGACACACTAACAGACACACACACACACACACTAACAGACACAAACACTGACACACACACACACTAACAGACACAGACACACACTCACCCACCCACATTAACCCTTTTTTAAAATTTATTTTTAACACATTTTTATTTTTTTTAACACATTTTTTAAAAAAAAATTTTAACACGTTTTTTTAAAATTTATTTCTAACACTTTTTTTAAATTCATTTTTAACACATTTTTTTTTAATTTAACCCCCTCCCCCAGCCTCCTTACCTTTGGGAATGCTGGGGAGGGGGGGTGTCTCTTCCTCCCTGGTGGTCCAGTGGCTGCTGGGCGATCGGGCGGCACTGCCTGGCGGGCGATCGGGCGGCACTGCCTGGCGGGCGGGCGGGCGGCCGGCGAGGGAGCACTTCCCCTGAGCTGTCTGCTCAGCTCCCTCGCCAGCCGCAGAGTGAGGCTGGGAGGCGGAGCCGGAATATGACGTCATATTCCGGCTCCCAGCCTCACTCTGCGGCTGGCGAGGGAGCTGAGCAGACAGCTCAGGGGAAGTGCTCCCTCGCCGGCCGCCCGCCCGCCCGCCCGCCAGGCAGTGCCGCCCGATCGCCCAGCAGCCCGCCGGCATGTCTGTTAGCCGCAAGGCTAACAAGACATTTGCCTTGGGCATTTGGGGGCGGCTTTTTTTGCCGCCCCCTGGAAAATGCCGCCCAAGGCAAATGCCTTGTTTGCCTCGCGGCTAATACGCCCCTGGCTTACAATACTCCTAAATAAATTTGCCCAAACAGTAAACTTGCTATTCATGATCATAAAGTTTTTTCCCACTTGTTTGCTGGGTTGCAGAGACTTAACAAGCTGTTCTTAACTTCATCACAAGCATGTTTAGTTCCACGTTTGCACCAAAATATGATTTTATTTATTTTCCAAATTCCAAATCTTAACCTGCCGTCAACATGCTATGATAAGCTTAAGGCTAGAGATGTGCTGCCTCTGCCTCTGACGAAGGTGCACCGAAACGCGCGTCAGGCTCTTTTCTGTGGGTCAATTTTAACTTGCACACACATGGGCACTTTTACTGCACTCTGTGATACACGTTTTTGTTATGATTTAAGTTTTTCCTTCCAATTTTTTTCTTCTATGCCTATTTAGTAAGTTTAACAGGGAGAGAGGCTTTCTCTACTTTAAATGATCTGTACTACTTTTGATTATTAGTGCTGTTGATCCTCTAGACAGTAACTTTTCTCCCTTTAGCATTTTTTACCGGTGCTCAGGAATTAAGGGAAGATACACTAACACCTTATGCATTTAAAGGCTAGGGCTAATTAAGCCTATATGTATATTGCAGACTTGGGTGTTTAGCACTTTATCTCCTCACTTACTTAGGCAGAGGAGTTTGTTATGATTTAAGATTTAAATTTTTCTTCTATGCCTATCTAGTAAGTCTCTCAAGGAGAGAGGCTTTCTTTATTTCACTTTACTTTATCCGTCTGTCTACATTTGATTAGGGCTGTCAATCTTTTAGACAGTGACCTTTCTCCCTTTGACACTTTTTCTGGTCCTTAGGAACTAAGTGGAGATTTACTAACACCCTATGCATTAAAGGGCAGGACTTATAAAGCCTATATGAATATTGCAGAATTAGGTGTTTAGTAACTTTATCTCCTCACTTACTTAGGCATGGTAGTAGCCTTACAAGGCTAGTTCGGTATTTTTTATTATTTGGAATCAGTTTACTTTTGTGTTGATACTTTCTGTTACTTCGGATATTTAGTGGTCTCCCTCTGGTTACATTGTTCCATACCACTGGATGTTTTGGTGCCTACGTCTTTATCTCCAGTCAGCATTATATTCAGTTTGGGAATTTCTGCTTCTTTGTTTCTGAGGCTAGAGATGTGTCCTCAATTCTTCCCTATGAGGAGCATCTAATTAGACAATACCCAGCTCTAGCAAGTAGGTAAGTGCTGGGATAAAAGGGTGTGGATCGTATTACCTTTTAGAAGCCAAGACTAAAGCTAATGAAAGGTAAGTTTTAAAGGGATTCGGAAACATTGGTGCATTTCAGTAATGCATATTTTTTATTTTGCGTCAATTAATCATATGCATAGCAAATAGTAATTTTTGGACACAGTTTCCTTTTACACGTGAGACTACTTATAAATATATAAATATTGTCAGACTGTCGCTGTCCATCCCTTTATTTTTTTTATTTTTTTTTATAGAGATTATCACTAGCTCATTGTGTCTCTGTGGAAGGGGATATGTCTCACTCTGGTTTCAATGAGTCAAGAAGAACATATTGTTTTGAAGAGGTGTAGAGTAGAGCAGAAGAGTAAAGTGCTCCAAGCGCCTCTATTAGCACTCAGCAGTCAGAACGAACTTTAATGCAGGGGTATAAGAATGACAGAATGAGATTTATTCAAAGCATCGGTCTCTTTCACACCATTAGGTTAAAGTAGAACTAACCCTGGACGATGGAAGCAAATCTTAAGATATGTTACTTTGTGCTTTAAGAACAAAGAGTCACCTAAGTGGAAGCTGCATTTTATGGTACCTTAGCGCTCTTTACACCTCTAGCGCATCATTTTGCATTTTTTGTTTGTAAGCCTGTTGCATACCAGAGGGCATTAATCACAGCTCAGACATTCTAAAATGGCACGGTATGACATTGTGTTACTTTTTTTAAGTTTCCTTCTTTTTTAAAAATTTTTAAATACAGTTGTACATATATTATTATGTTCACTCTGTGGCATGCAGACTTTGATTGTTTGAGTACATTGTTTTTACTAGAGCGTTTTCTTTCATTTTGTTTCGTTTTACTCTAAAACTGTTCTATTTTTAATAATAGCTTTTATAATTGCATATGTTTGATTTTTTTTTTTTTCATTTTGTCTTCATTTAGTTTTTTTTTTAAATGTCCTATAATTCACAGTAACAGAATGGTAAGGACATGTGACAAAATAACCAGAAACAATGCCCTACGTTAAGTTAAAAAATGATAAAGATTTATAACAATAACGTCGCCATTAGAGCATTAAATATCGTCAGATTCTATATAAGGAGCAGAGTAAATATCCAACAGGTTTAAAGGGACATTATAGTCACCGAAACAACTGTCGCCTAATTAAGCAGTTTTGGTGTATAGCTCATGCCCCTGCACTCTCCCTGTTCAATTCCCTGCCATTTAGGAGTTAAATAATTTTGTTTATACAGCCCTAGACACACCTCCCTGCAAGTAACATTCATAGCCTTCCTAAGCACTTCCTGTAAAGAGACATCTAATGTTTACACTTCCTTTGTTGCAAATTATGTTTAATTTAGATTTTCTCATCTCCTGCTCTGTTATTAACTTGCTAGTCCCTGTAGGAGCCTCCTGTATGTAATTAACCCCTTAAGGACCAAACTTCTGGAATAAAAGGGAATCATGACGTGTCACACATGTCATGTGTCCTTAAGGGGTTAAAGTTCAATCTACAGAGCAGGATATAAAAACTTTGAAAGTAAGTTACATCTGATTGAAAATAAAACTATTTTGTTTTCATGCAGACTGAATCAGTCACGTCAAGGGGAGGTGTGGCTAGTGCTGCATGAACAGAACCAAAAGTGATTTAATCTCTAAATGGCAGATAATTGAGAAGTGAAACCTTAAAGGTTGATCTATACACAAAAACTGCTGCTTTGGTGATTTTAAGGTAGCATCTAATAAGCTGACGTTCTAAAGAACAAGAAGAAGGGCCGAGAAGACTGATTTTATTTATTTTAAATCTTCCTGTGAAATAATAATAATAATAACAAAGTATTTAACCAGGAAATGTACATTCAGATTACTCTGGTTTCCAAGTACGTCCTGAGGATGTTACCTTAGCCCAACAGGGGTTGTTACTATCACCCAATTTAATGGTACTCATTTTATCTACCTCGGAAGGATGAAGGGCTGAGTCAACCCTGCCGGGATTTTAACCTGCAACCCAGGGCTTAGAACAGATTCTGCTGATGCATTAGCCCACTGAGCTATTTCACCGGCCTCTTCACTCTTTTGTTTGCAATTCAAATGCATTTTCCTCCATGGTACGTTTTCGCATCTCCCACATTTGATTTATTTTTAAAACATTTATTTTTGTTGTTTAGTTACAGACTATCAAAGCATTGCTTACTTGAGCACAGAATACACACATCGTGTATTGATTTAGGTCCTTGCATGACTGTAATATTTCTACATACATTTAAGAGTTAAGACACGTTATTGGATGATGTACATTCATTTTATTTCCCCTATTTTTGTTAGTTATCTTTTCTGTATTGTTATTGAAAAATGTATTAATACAAATATTTGAAAATAATACACACATAGACTTATGAATAACATCCAATACCGGCTACAGTGATAGAAAACATTTGGCAATATTAACAATATATTGAAAAGATAAATAAAGGGGGTTAGCCTCAGATTGCATTTATGCTGCTGTTTTTTCATTAAAAGACACATAGAAATCACAACTAAATTTTTAAAGTTAAGTAAAGTAAGAATTTAATACATTTAGACCTGTAGTGTAATGAGCCAAAGGCAAAGCTAGACACATTGGAAATGCGGGAAGGTGGATTACTCAAACATGTTAGAACATTTAGATTGATGGTGGCTTCTCCAACATACTCCAAACCCCGGTCCCCTCTCAACAAACACAGCACATACTAACCCAAGGACCCACACTAATCTCATACCCATCTCATGTTCCTCTAGATCCTCCTTCAATACTGCCCTCTGGAACGCACGCTCTGTTTGCAATATAACTAAATCCACTGCTGTCCATGACTTCTTTATCTCTCGTTCAATAGATTTACTAGCCTTAACAGAAACCTGGCTCTCCCCCTCTGACACTGCCACCCCTGCATCTTTGTCATTCGGTGGTCTCCAACTTACCCACAACCCAAGAAACTCTGAATGTAAAGGTGGTGGTGTTGGGTTTCTCCTCTCCCCTCACTGCTCTTTTAAACCTCTTCCCACCCCCCCTTCCCTCTCTTTCCCGTCATTTGAAATACACTCAATTCGCCTTTTCAAACCCTTCTCCGCTAACATTGCTGTTATTTACCAACCCCCTGGTTCCCCTCTTCTCTTCCCTGACCACTTTGCTGCCTGGCTACCCTATTTCCTCTCTTCTAACATTCCATCCCTAATTCTCGGGGACTTCAATATTCCTATAAACCCACCTTTGACCTCTGCAGCCACTAAACTACTTTCAATGACTTCCTCCCTCGGGCTATCACAGTGGGCAAATTCTCCCACCCATGTAGCTGGCAATACCCTTGACCTAATCTTCACTTATGCATGTACAGTAACTAATATCTGCAACACTCCATATCCACTCTCTGATCACCACCTCTTATCATTTGCTCTTGCATACCCCCTCATCCAACAACCTCAGCCTAACCCCCCTCAACTCAGGAGGGACCTTAATTCTCTGGATCTCCAACAGTTGTCAGCTGACATTGATTCACAACTGCTGTCCATCCCTTCCCTCTCCTGTCCTTCACTGGCCATCTCCATATATAACTCTACTCTTACATCTGCCTTGAACACTGCAGCGCCACTCCAAACAAGCACCTCAAGGAGGACCCGCCCCCAACCATGGCATACTAAATCAACGCGCTACCTGCAAAGATGCTCCCGTTGTGCTGAACGCTCCTGGAGGAAGTCTCGTACCCAATCAGACTTTCTCCATTATAGATTCATATTGTGTTCATACAGTGCAGCCCTTGCCCTTGCCAAACAGTCCTATTTTCCCTCTCTCATTAGTTCATGTTCCCGCAACCCCAGGCGTCTCTTTGACACCTTTAATTCTCTTCTTCGCCCTGCTGTGGCCACCCCCAAAACTAACCTTACTTCTGATAACTTTGCATGTTACTTCACTGACAAGATTGAACAGCTAAGGAAAGAATTCTCCCCTCCTTGCCTTTCTGTTTCTCAATCACACATAGATCATGCCTTTCCTACCCTTCAGACATTCTCCCCAGCTACTGACCAAGAGGTGGCTGCTCTTCTTTGCTCCTCTCGCCCCACCACTTGCCCGCTCGATCCTGTCCCATCTCACCTTATCAGATCTCTCTCCACTTGTCTCGTGCCTTCTCTAACACACATCTTCAACTGCTCGCTCTCTTCTGGCATCGTCCCTGCTGACCTTAAACATGCCACTGTAGTACCTATACTAAAAAAACCATCCCTCGACTCATCCACCCTCTCTAACTACCGTCCCATATCCCTGCTCCCTTTTTCCTCAAAGCTTCTGGAAAGGCTTGTCTTTACCCGTGTGTCTCATTTCCTCAATTCCAACTCTCTCCTTGACCCCCTTCAATCTGGCTTCCACCCTCTCCACTCTACAGAGACTGCCCTTATCAAAGTCACTAACGACCTAATCGCAGCTAAATCCAAAGGCCACTACTCCATACTAATTCTTCTTGACCTCTCAGCGGCCTTTGACACCGTTGATCATGCTCTCCTTCTTCAAACTCTTCAATCGCTTGGTCTCTGTGACTCTGTCCTCTCGTGGTTTTCCTCTTATCTCTCCCAACGTTCATTCAGTGTCTCCTATTCTAATGATACCTCCTCCCCTTGCCCTGTCTCGGTTGGAGTCCCCCAAGGCTCCGTCCTTGGTCCCCTTCTATTTTCTCTTTATACTGCCTCTCTTGGCAAACTTATTACCTCTTTTGGATTCCACTACCACCTGTACGCTGATGACACTCAGCTATATCTCTCCTCCCCGGACCTCTCCCCTGCCGTCCTGCAACGTGTCACTGCTTGCCTTTCTTCCATCTCTGACTGGATGTCCTCCCGCTTTCTGAAACTCAATCTCTCAAAAACTGAGCTCCTTGTCTTTCCTCCTCCTAATACTGATCCTCCTCTTTCACTCTCCCTTCAAGTTTGTGGTACCAACATCAGTCCATCTTTGCAAGCACGCTGTCTTGGCGTCATACTTGACTCTGGTCTCACTTTTGAGCCTCACATCCAGCATGTTGCCAAATCCTGTAGATTCCATCTTAAAAACATAGCCCGCATCCGCCCCTTTCTTGCACCAGATACTACCAAGGAGCTTGTCCATGCTCTGGTAATTTCCCGCATGGATTACTGTAACCCTCTCCTGATTGGTCTTCCCAAAAGCCGTACTGCACCCCTACAGTCCGTAATGAACGCTGCTGCTAGACTGATTTTCCTCTCTAGCCGTTTCTCTCACACCTCACCCCTCTGCCAGTCCTTACATTGGCTTCCTGTATGCTATAGGAGTCAATTCAAGGTACTAACTCACACCTATAAAGCACTGAACAACTCTAGCCCCTCTTATATCTCCTCACAGATCCATAGGTATGTCCCTTCTCGGTCTCTCCGCTCTGCCCGTGACCACCTCCTGTCCGTTGTCCGCACTCGTACGGCCAACTCGCGCTTGCAGGACTTCTCGCGGGCGGCTCCCTTCCTATGGAATAGCCTGCCTACCGCCATCAGACTCTCCCCTAGTCTTGCATCTTTTAAGAAGTGCCTTAAAACCCATCTCTTTAGGAAAGCATATGGCCTCCAAGACTAACCCTTACCTCACATACCTGTCTCTTGCCCTCTCCTAAAGGGCAGTCCACCTTATTTGATTGCAAATTCCTGTCCTAATGTGTTTTACACCCACCTCCTATAGAATGTAAGCTCGATCGAGCAGGGTCCTCTTCAACCTATTGTTCCTGTAAGTTTATTTGTAATTGTCCTATTTATAGTTAAATCCCTTCTCATAATATTGTAAAGCGCTACGGAATCTGTTGGCGCTATATAAATTGCAATAATAAATAAATAAATAAACATACAGATAATTTGAACGTAAAGGCCCTGGACATGCAAGAATAAACTTTAAAATAAAATATGCAGCCACGGAAATGTGTGCAGAATAAAACAAAGGTAAGAAAAACTTGGAGTGCAAATACAAATGAGACCAAAGTTGATAAAGGCAGGAACTGCCACTGGAACAGTCTGTAGCGTTAACCGATGCCCACGATGAAAGCGTGATGTTGGTTGAGGGAGTGGAAGCCAGGTAGGACTTCAGGAAATTGCGGACCAGTAGGCAGGCAGGGAAAATCACCAACAAGCCTCCAGGTAAAAAGACTAGCTGGGACACAAAGCCATTCCATCCAGATGAACAAGTCGTCTCAGTCAGGCCTGGAGTGGGACTGGTGCTTAGGTGTAAGTAGGGAACACTCGTCTGATGATTTGTGATCCTTCTGAGAATAACGTCAATGTCTTTGGCGATTAGCCCAGGTTGCTTACTGCCTGCTGCCTCCCCAACACGATAGATGGCCCATGACCCTGCCCAGGGACAGCCATCTGCCATAATATGAGGGTGCTGAGAGTCGCCCACAAGCTGCAACAAGTTGTCTTTTCTGCAATTGCCTCCAGAACTTGACACACAGATGATCCAAAGTAGTCAGGAAATCACTGTATGGCTTTGAAGGCTTGGTGTGTGCTGTACAGACTGCCTCGTGTTGCTCAGCCCTCACCTTGGCTGGGTATATGCATAGAGGCCTTGTACTTTGGAACCAAGATTGTAATGATGCTATAATGGACGAGGAAAACCACCACCGGTCCAAAGTGGGGGAGGAGGGCCAGTTAATTCTGTCGTAACCTTGTGGATGGGAGATCTGCTGCTTTGCACGCCCCTAAGTTACTGCCAGCCCTGCAGAGGACAAGATCAGGAGATGGGGACCAAAAGCTTCCCAAGAATCACACAGACCACCGAGGGATTTTAGGACAAGTTGAAGATGAGTAATATTTGCAGAAATAGAGTAATAATTGTTCCTTTGTGAGTGGTAACTCAGGAGCTCAGCTTGCCTGCATCCTGCCATCTTGGCTGCTTAACTCTGCCCCTCTCCCACATTTTTAACCATTATTATTATTATTTATATAGCGACAACAAATTCTGCAGCGCTGTATAATGGATGGATTAACAAACACGTAATTGTAACCAGACAAGTTGGACACAAAGGAACTGAGGGGCTGAGGGGCCCTACTCAATGAGCTTACATGCTAGAGGGAATCTGGTAAAGTGACACAAAAGGTAAGGGTAGCTACCTACCTAGTGCCAACAGTCCCGGATCCGGCAGAACTATCATGGTTTTAGAATCACTTCCCATGTTGGTTCCCTGGTGTGCTGCATCCCGGGGGAACCAGGGAACAGACCCTAGCCAGCACAATAAAAGAGGCAATCATTAGAGTCTCGCTATGTGCGGGAGAACAATAGGACCATGCAGAGCGTGAAATAGAATATTTCCATTTCCTCTCTCATTAGTTCATACTCCCGCAATCCCAGGCGTCTCTTTGACACCTTTAATTCTCTTCTTCGCCCTGCTGTGGCCACCCCCCCAAACTAACTGCTGATAAATTTGCATGTTACTGACAAGATTGAACAGCTAAGGAAAGAATTCTCCCCTCCTTTCCATTCTGTTTCTCAACCACACATAGATCATGCCTTTCCTACCCTTCAGACATTCTCCCCGGCTCTCGCCCCACCACTTGCCCGCTCGATCCTGTCCCATCTCACCTTATTAGATCTCTCTCCACTTGTCTCGTGCCTTCCTTAACACACATCTTCAACTGCTCTCTCTGTTCTGGCATTGTCCCTGCTGACCTTAAACATGCCACTGTAGTACCTATACTAAAAAAAAAAAAAACATCCCTCGACCCGTCCACCCCCTCTAACTATCGTCCCATATCCCTGCTCCCTTTTTCCTCAAAGCTTCTGGAAAGACTTGTCTTTACCCGTGTGTCTCATTTCCTCAATTCCTCAGGTATTTACAAGCCTGGAGCCTGGAGCCAAATCGTAGCATAAGACTCTCATGGGTAGCGCAGTAGGACTTTTCATTAAGATGTCCCCGTCCTTTTTCCCAGTGATATTGTAGTTTCTCAGGATAAATAGGATAGAGCTGCACAGGCCATGGTACGATTTGGCTCCAGGCGTGTGAGTACCTGATTTCCATACCATCTACATATTATATTTACTGGCAATATTGCACCATATTATTTTGTGTCTTTTTTTTAGATACATCAAGATGTGTGACCCACCTATTGTATGTATTGTACGTTTGTATTTCTTAGAGTGGTTTAAGGGGTTCCCACTCAGGTGGTCTGTAGCATCTTTTGCTACCACACTTATTCACTCCTATCACTGTATATATTCCTTCACTTAATTTTTTTTTTTTTTTTAATTCTTTATTTTTATTGTGCATAATGGTTAACAAGTCAGCCTTGGCCCGCCACGACAGCTGAGTCAAGGTACAATTGAAACATAAATGTACATCCAAGTGTGGCATTTGTAAATCAGGCACTTTTTAAGATGTGGGTAATCTAATAATCAACAGGTATCTCACTGCGTTTAAAGCATTATCAAACTGGTAAAACTGGTTAAACTGCATTTTCGTGCATGTAGACATTTAAGCATAACTGTGCGTTGAGGTGTAGCATTTGTAAATCAGGCACTTTTTCAGAGTTTGTTAATCTAACATTCAACAGTTATCTCATTTCCTTTAAGGCCTTGTTAAACTGGTGGGATTGGTTAAACTACAGCTTCGCACATGTGGACATTTAAGCATAAATGTACATCGAGGTGCGGCTATTGTAGCTCAGGTACTTTTTTAGGATTTGTAAATCTAACAGTCAGCGAGTATCCCATTTCGTTTAGAGCATTATCAAACTGGTGAAACTGGTTAAACTGTAGTGTCATACATTCAGAAATGAATCAGAACTGTAGGATCTGGCTGAGGTTGAACCTCGGTGTTCCCTCGTGTGTGTAGGAGTTAGGACTGGACGACAACTTTGTTGTACACAGCTGTTGCGGGCAGAGCGGATATGTGTGTTGCCCAGTGCGCCTGCAGATGTGGCCTTAAATAGTGCGTAACCTGCTGATATTCCAGGGGTTTGCCTCTAAATTGTGTTAGGCGGTGTAGGCAGTAATCTGTGCCGCGGGGTCAGCCTGATATCTGCCGGTGCTATGTGATGTGTTAGGTTGGGCAGCTAGCTGTGTGGTGCGACTGGGTATGGTATTCAACTATTCGAATGAAGCGGGCGGGTGTTTCCCATGTGGTGCCTCTAAGAGTTAACTTGTATGTTCGCCCCCCGTGGGCGTGTTGTGTTCTGGTTGGCTGCTGCTTTTCTTGGTGTCTTGCACTGCTCGTATATCTAACGTGATAACTGTGTGAACTAGTAACAAAATAAAATTGTAACTTAATCAAAACCAAATCATATTAAACTTAATAATGAGAGTACATCACAGGTATCTGGGCGCCTTTTAGCTGGTTGTCAGGCGGCTCAAGTTCTTGGGTGAGTCTGTGGGTATGGTGCCCGGAGGTGAGTGGCACAGACGTCCAGTGCTCCGGCTAGGCATGTCCGTACGGTTCCCGGGAGAGTCTCGCCTGAAAGTGTGGGGTTGTGGTGCATGGACAGTCCTTACCCCGTCTTAGCCTTAGAGCCTCCAGCGAGGTCTAGGTCGTGCCGTCGTTTGAATTTGGCGCTGACTTCGGCTGCCAGGCTGAATAGATCTTCCTTGTGGGTGGGGTAAGTCAGTTCGGAGTCCGCTTCGAGTGGCTTGGGGTAATGGTAGTTGCTGTCGTGTGTCCATAAGGCGAGTGAACGTAAGTCGCCTAGTCGCTTAGGGGAGATGTCATCTCGGTCCGATGAGTAGAGGTTGTCGGGTTCCCAGGGGAGGCAAGATCCCCAGCGGGTGTAGAGCTGTGATTAGGTGCGGGTTGGTTATGAGGTGGTTGGGGTCAGAGCGGAGGCCCAGTCTAGGTTGTGACCGATGAGTAGGTGATCGGGGTTGCGTTCCTTGGTATAAATGGAGCGCTCCTCTCCGGATCCCAGGGGGACGCCGGCGTGGAGGGGGCTTGGGGGTCCGCTTGTGTGGGTGAGGCCTGTGGCAGGCCCAGGGTCTGTAAAAGGGCCGCTGCCTCCTGCGGGCCGTGGATTTGGTAAGTCGATGTGCCCTGCAACACAAGGAGTGTATGGGAAGGCCGCCACCGGTATTGTATATGGTGTCGCTGGAGTGTGGCGGTGAAAGGTCGGAGCGTTCTGCGCCAGGCCAAAGTACCAGCGGACAGGTCGTTGTAGAAGGTTATCTGAGTGTTTTCAATTTGCATGGGGGTTTTACCTCGGAGAGCAGTGAGAACTGCAGCTTTGTCCGACCCATTTTTAAACTTGAGGATAGTGTCCCTTGTGGCTTTGTCCGCTGCCCCAGCGGATTTCGGGATCCTGAATAGATCCACGGGTGCAATAGGTTTGGTTTGGCCTGGGGGTAGTGCGGTAGCCAGCAGGCTCTTGATCGTATGTGACAGTTCAGTCTCTGGGAGCCCCTCCGGTATCACTCTGACTTGCACCGTCTCCTCATGTCTTCCTGTACATCCAGACGCCGTTCGAGCGTTCTGTTCTTGTGGCTCAAGTCTCGAATTTCCTTCTGCATCGTGATGATAATCTGCTGGTATGTTTGAGAGGAGCCCTCCAGTACCGCAATACGGCCTGTCAGGCCCTGCAGCTCTCCCCGTAGTGCAGTTACATCCGCAAGGATGTTAGTCTGCAGATCCGCTAGAAGGGTTTTGAGCACCCCGGTGGTAACCAGGTCGGCATCAGGGTTATTCTTGGGTTTGCCGGGTTTTGTCACCGGCTTGGGGTCTGGGATGTACTGGTGGTCCTCGTCGGCGTCTTCCGAGTAGTCTTCAGAGAAGTCTGAGCAGCCTCCGTGAAGCGCCGCCATCTTGGATTCACTTGGGCCTCGTGCCTGCCGCCACATTTCCCCGATTGTGAGACCCGGGGCAGGTCTGTCCGGCATTTGTTTTTTGTTTTTGCGACCCATGGTGTGTTAGAGGTTCTTGCTTGCGGTTTGTGGTTAAAATGGGGTAATATTTTCTATGTTTCAGCCTTGTTATCGTCGATTTCGGCCCGGAGCTCTTGTGCTGTGCGTCTGCTTGCCTCGGCAGTTAGGCTCCGCCCTCCTTCACTTTATTTTAATGACCATTGTTTGATTGTGTGAGCAGACAAGATACATATGAAAGAAAGAATCACAACTGCAAGTTTTACGTAAACGATCGAGTAACGCAGGCACATGAGTACCTTGCAATATGCAAGAGGGTGGTCTAAGAGACGATTTTGTGTGTCGATATCAAAGTTCGTAACTGAAAATGCTTTCCTATGGGGATTCCGGTGACTCTTAAAGTCCTAATGCATAGTGTAAGAACATCCAGTGTGATTTAGACGACCAAAAGTAGTCTAAGAACCTAGAAGTCCCTCTAGTGGCTGTCTGGTAAACAGCCACTAGAGGAGGACTTAACCCTGCAAGGTAATTATTGCGGTTTCTCAGAAACTGCAATAATTACCATTTAGGGTTAAATGACATGGGACACTTCACCCAGACCACTTCAATGAGCAGAAGTGGTCTGGGCACCTACAGTGTCCCTTTAAGTCATTTGATTTATCACTACATAAAAGGCAAAGTAGGAAGTAACCAAATAGAGTTAACACAATATTCCTAGACTCTTTATGAAATATTATGAAGTATTGTGAACCTTTTGTCACCGAGGGCACTCTTTAGTTATCCTTTATTGGACATTATTTGTTTATATTTTTAACAGATGGGAATTAGAAATATAATATGTGAGCGTTAAGTCCATTCCATTCTGGGCTGTCCTTATTAATTCTGTTCTTTTTGGGTTTTTTTTCTTCCTATTCTTCATAGAAAGACGCTTAATGTATTAGACTTAAATACTTCTGATTATACTACTGACCTATTCCACTGCTCCCCCTTGAGAGGATATTACTTTTATTTTCCTGTTTCCTTGATTAATGGAATTCGCAGTACAGTACAGGATTTGTGCAAACATCCAGCAGTGCCACAGAAATGAATTCTTAATAAGCATCTTTTATAAATGTTCCGTTCTCCTGAGGAGGTCCTGAGGATTCCACAACCTTGCTGTTTGGTTAATGCTTCAGGAAAAATATTCAATATAAAGCTGTCAATAAAGAAAAACCTATGTAGAAATAGCATACAGATGTAGAAACACGCATGTGTTATATTCGTTAGTTTTGTTATTTGAAAGTAGCTTCTCCCCCTGAAATGATAAGCTTATTATTGTAACGTATTTGTAAAATATATTAGAATTTTTGCTAATGGGATCTATTGCAGTTTTACCGTGTCTAGTATTAAAAGGATACTCCAATATGCAGTGGTTATGGTGCCTGGAGTGGCCAGGCACTCTCCCAGTGTAACTAATCAATAGTGATAGTTTCGCCTTGTTACCTGTGATCCGCAGGGCTCCATTCTCCACATCCATTCTAGCCAGAAGCTCTCTTAACTGAGCTAAGTCTGGCAGTGCAGGCGTAGCTTATTGGCTGAGAAAAGTCAGGGCTATGTTCATTAGCTGCTCTCTCTGGCACTGTACATAAGAGTTTAGCTCAGGAGAGCCAATGAAACAAATGAGGAAAATAAAAAATTGTAACTACTATTTAACTGCTGGGTAGTGAGTTACAATGCTGTGTGATTTCCCTTTCTAATATTTTGAGTGTTTGAAGGATACATTGTTTAACTCTGAAGGGTATCCACACAGCAGCACAACCTAGCTCTGTAACATGTGAGCATTGCGTACATCTACCTTAACATTTTTTCTAAGATGCGTAATGCATGATATACTTTATGTATTTTTTTTTTATTAAAAAGTTCTTTGATAACCAAGATTGACACTCTCTTGAATTAAAGCAGAAGTCACTGCATTGGGAATTTGCGGAATTTGCAACGTTCCCTGACGGTGACATTTCCGCTGGTGGCCGGGGATTGCCGGTAATGGTAAGTTTAATTACCTGAACCTGTCCCTCGCGGGCGCATTAATCTTGGTCCGATGGGGTCCTCTTTAGCAATCTGAGTACAGTATTAAGGTCTATCGTGGGATCCTCTATGGGTATTTCATATAGATTCTATCTGTGACGAGACTAATCTTGCCACTGTGCATTGGAGGAGCCTGGTTGCCCGCCTGCTGCCTTTAGACTATGGCCCCATGTTGAATCGCTTGATTTTCCCCTGCAAAGAGACGAAAGCCGGGTAATTCGGTACTTGCCCTATTTGAATAGTGATACCCCAGATAGCTATGCCATGGAACCCATTCGTATAACGAAAGACTATGTGAAAGACTTTGGCTCCATGGCAATTGAACTGTATGTATGAGATCTGAGCACCATTCAGTAATAATGTGTGCTCAGATCTAAGCTATCTGGGGATATGTTAAATGTACCTGTTTTATGCAATAGCTGCACAGTTATATATTTTTATGTATTTTATTGTCTTTTGCTACCATGTGTTAAATGGAGTTTTGCCTCTGTCCTTGGAGATAATTGGATTACTTCCCAATTATCTCCAGGATAGAAGACTCTATGGAACTGGTTTTGGGCAGAAAAGCCATGCTTCATTTGGTCACAAAGGACTTCGATCTATCTTTTGAACCAATGGACCAATTTGGATGATTTTGACATATGTTTGTATTTGGAGTATGCTGATTCTGAAAATGTGAATGTGATGTATACTTTTAAAGTTATGAATAATGTGGAAAAACTGTATTTCTCTGCCTGTGATAATTACATTAGCCCATTGTGTAAGGTAATTGTATCACAGGCAGAGGGAAGGATTTTGTGTGGGAGTGTCTGAGTGTACGTGTTTATTGGTTGTTTTCCAAAACCCTGTGGGTGGTACTAATGTGTAAGAATGTGTATATTAGAACAATAAACCCACAGCTCTGTCTGTTCCTGCATGACCCTCAAAACGGAGCCTTGGCTCATTCTTGGGGGGGGGGGGGGGATTTATTATATGCTGTTCCAGTTTGACTGCTAGGAGTGTAAACCTATTAGTATGTTTGAGAGCATTCACATGCTTCTCCGGTTCGGTGGATTGGTGTCTACAGTAGCTGCCTGTATATCTGGAAGGGAATATCTCCTAAACGGCTGTTAACCCCTTTTATGCCTGGGGGTGCCGTTACACTATCTTTCTAAAAGTTCCTCTTTAATTGGCATTGTTTTAATTTACTTGGACAAAAACAATCAATAGCTGCTACTGAAAGGGTCCCAAAATGCTCATCGTTAGCAGCTGTGCTATAAAATGCAATCTAAACGTATAAGATAGGATAAGTGTATATTGTACTATTAAATATTCAAAGAATCAGATGCCGTATTTTAAATCAGATGTATAGATTTTTTTTAATTTTTTTTTTTATAATTCTTTATTTTTGTAGTGCAGATATAAAGTACAAACTGACGAGAGGTACCCCAAAGGCAATCCTCTGGTCTTTCCCTCGCGTAACATGCGGGGCATAGGAATAACATGCACAATTTTTATTTTACTCAGGCTTAGACGTTTGGATTTAAACACAGTTTTAAAGTATAATGCATTGAAGTCGGTATGAGAACTATGAACATTCTAAATAATGTAATTACGTGTCATTAATGATAGAAACATGCTGGGTCTTTAACAGTTAAAACTTTACATTTGGTATCATCGAGAAAGTGAGAAATGTATATGACAGGCACATTTTTTTTATATTTGACGCTTTCTGCCACTTAAGTTGGGCTGATAAAAATAGGCATATACTGTAATAAGGCTCGATCAATGTTTATGCTAGTCTATAGATGTTACAGGTTATGCAGGCTACAAAATTAATAAAAGGAATGGAACATATCAGCTATGAAGAAAGGTTAACAAATTTAAACCTATTTAGTTTAGAAAAACGTCGCCTGAGAGGGGATATGATAACATTATACAAATATATTCGGGGCCAATACAAACCATTGTGTGGAAATCTATTCACAAACCGGACTTTACATAGGACACGAGGCCATGCGTTTAGACTGGAAGAAAGAAGATTTCGTCTAAGGCAAAGGAAAGGTTTTTTTACTGTAAGAACAATCAGGATGTGGAATTCTCTGCCTGAAGAAGTGGTTTTATCAGAGTCCATACAGATGTTCAAACAGCTACTAGATGCATACTTGCAAAGACAGAATATTCAAGGATATAATCTTTCAATGTAGGGTAATAACTGCTTGATTCAAGGATAAATCTGACTGCCATTCTGGGGTCAAGAAGGAATTTTTTGTCCTAGCTTGTTGCAAAATTGTGCTTCAAACTGGGTTTTTTTCTTTTTTTTTTTTTTTTATTTTTTTTTTTTCTTTTCTTTTGGATCAACAGCAAAAAACAGGTGTGAGGAAGGCTGAACTTGATGGACGCAAGTCTCTTTTCAGCTATCTAACTATGTAACTATGTAACTATGCATGTATATTTATGATAGCTGCTTAAACATGTTGGCACATTTTAATTATAGTAGACGTTCAGGCTAGATTTCAGATCTACTGAATAATGCATTTATGAGAGAATAATCAAATAGGGATTATAGCAGTATAGGGCTTCATAGTAGTCGGGCGAGGGCCGTCTATGGTACAGCAGCAATATGTCCCCCAGCCCGCCAAGGCTCCATCCGTCTCCCCCATGCATGCCACAGCCCGCCTGCAGGACTCTCCTTGTCTCTGTGGGCACTCAGAGGCAGGAACCATCCACAAGACCCCCACACCTAGAGTCTATGAACCTCCTGCCCCCTGCACCTCCCCAGAACCTCTCAAGCCTCTGTGGAGCGTGTGCCCCCATGTCTCTCCTGGCGCCGGCCACACTCTTGGGGATGGTGCACGCCATTCACGGCCACCGGTCCGCCGGACAGCCCGTCACCACCTGGACCACAGGGCTCACGGCATCAGGGACAAGTTCCTCCGGGGACCCCTCAGACTCGGTGGGCAGGGCACCCACTCCTCTTGCGGGCTGGTTGCCGGAGAATCCATCCGGAGGCTGGCAGCACCGATGGCCACATGCTCTGTCCAGGCCGGATCCCCACGGTAGGTGAGTACAATTAAATGGGTTCTAAGCTGCCGATGGTGAGGTATCTTCCGTTATGACTGTCCCCATAACAGTATAGTCCATTCTTCCGACAGGCTGTTCTGCAGGCAGCCTTCGCCAGCACAGGCGACCGGCACCACACCAGCCCGGGGGTTCCCGTCGCCGTGAGGGCCGCCGCCATGAGGTCTGGATTACCCCCGCCGACCATGGGGGGGAGCGGGGCCGCGCCGCCGGCAGGCACCGGCCTTGTGGTGTCAGTCTCTCATCGCTGGCGTATGGGGTTTTCTCACGCTGCCGGCCCTGCTCAATTGCTTCCTGAGGCTCCCAGTCGTGAGTAGGCCGGGAATAACAGCACCCACCTTCCAGTTTGCTGTTGGTGGTTTTCGGGTGTCTTTCTGGTGCTAGGGTTATGCACATCGCGGTTATTGCGGAGTTGTCGACTTTGGGGTGTTCGGCACCCGCTTTTAGTGCCTTTTTCATGTGCTCGGGTCAGGAGCTAATGCTCGTGGCTGCCAGTCGGCCCGGCCCCGCCCCCCCTATAGATTTTTTTTTTTTTTTTTTTTTGTAATTCTTTATTTTTACGAATGGTACAGTCAATGAATACAAGAGTTTGTAATATAGACATTTTGCAGGCTCATACAAGAGCCGTGTCTCAAGTGTTATAACAGTAGAGTATACACAATAGCTGAGTTTTAACAATGTCTAGTTCCAGGCACAGGTCGTGTTACCATTCTATTCAGTTTTTATATAACTATATAACTTTGTAGGTTAATCCAACAGGGTAGATTAAAACTTTGGGTGTTGTAGAAGAACGATATCAAGGTCTGGGGTTTGCGTAACCTGTCCCCTTCCGTGTTCGTGGAGCTGAGGTGCTTAGTAGGGGAGGTCCATTTGTCATGGCTTACAGTGGGTGGGTCATAGTCCCATCAGTCCTAGGTGCTAACGGGTATAGTCTTAGGATGGGGAGCGGGTCAGGGTAAGTAGGGATGTCTCTACGGTTTATCAGTCCAAGTAGTTTGCTTTTGGGGGGGGGGGTTCCTGGGATCAGGATGGTTAGACAGGGGGAACAGGGGGGTGGGGGTGTCCGGCCTTTGACCCCTCGGCCCGCGCGCCCATGCCAACAGCGCCCTTCAACAGCAGTCTACTCGTAGGCCGTTGGTGGCCACGTCTCGGGTGTCTCACCCTTGTGTGACCTCGAATGGCGGCTTATGCCGTCCTATTTGACAGATATGATTTCCATGGGAACCACCTAAGAGCACACTTGTCGGAGCGCCCCTGCAGGGAGGCGGTCATGATCTCCATGTCATAGATGGTTTCGACTCTATCCACCCATTGTTGGAATGTGGGGACCGTTGTGCTTTTCCAGTGTAGTGGTATAAGGGCTTTCGCTGCTGTAAGTAAGTGAATGGTGAGGGAGTTTTTGTATGTGCGTATTGGTATGGGTGTGTGGTGTAGGAGCATCTGTAGGGGTTGTAGGGGGATGTCTGAGCCTGTAATCTCCCTGATCTTTGAGTGGATCATCTGCCAGTACGGTTTGATGTGCCGGCACGTCCACCATATGTGTATGTGGGTACCCCGTTCGGTCCCACATCTCCAGCATTCCCCTGTGTCTGTGACTCGCATGCGTCTGAGGTCTTCCGGTGTTTGGTACCATCGGGTCAATACCTTGTAGTTTGTTTCCTGGAACTTCGAACCTATGGAGCATTTGTGTGTGAGTTGGTATATTTTCACCCACTCCTGCTCCGTAAGTTGGGTTTCGGTCTCTTCTTCCCACTTGTTAACATAGGCTGGCCTGCCCTTGTCCTCCGACTCCTGAAGTATACTGTACATCCGGGAGATCCCGTGTTCGATGTGTGTCCTGTCTGTGCACATTCGTTCGAATTCAGTGAGTTGCCTGTGGAGTTGGGTTTTACCGGGCATTAATGTATAGTATCTCTTCACCTGGTGGTGGGGTCGTCCTTCCATCAGGTCCATCAGTGGCCGGAGTGCATTTCCCGTGCACCATTGCCTCGTGTAGATCCAGTTTGACCTTTGGATGTTTTTAAAGGTTGCGGGGGGGAGGCCCCCTGCCAGGTCGGGGTTATAGGTGATTGGGGTGAGGGGGTTTGGGGTGGTCGTCAATTGACGGGTGTATCTAAGTGAGCACCAAGTTTTGAGTGTGGCATCAATGATGGGGTTGCCCGTCTGTAATTCGGTGTAGGTTAGTCTCCCCAGCCAGAGTCTGGACGGGATGGTACCTGGGTACTGTGTCGTCTCCATCTGTACCCATCGTCTGGGGCTGGGATGGGCGTGCCAGTCTACTATTCTATGTAGGTGGGTTGCTTGATGGTAGGCGAGGAGGGAGGGCAACCCCACCCCCCCGGCAGCTTTGGGGCGTTCTAGTGTGGTCTTGCGGAGTCGGGTCGGTCTCTGATTCCATACGAATCTTCGGATGGCCGTCTCCGCCGACCGGAAAAAGGCTCCAGGGATCCTTGTTGGCAGGGTTGCGAATAAATAGAGCAGCCGAGGCAGGATATTCATCTTAACCGCATTAATGCGGCCGAACCACGATATGTAGTGACCCGTCCAGCGCGCCAGGTCTTGTTGTATGGATGCCAGGATGGGGAGGAAGTTCAGTGGGTATAGTTGTGATAGGTCTTTCGGCAGCCAGGTGCCCAGGTAGCGAAGTTTGGATGTGCACCAAGAGAACGTGAATTGGGAGCTGAGTCGGGTTTCGAGGCCCTCATCTCTCGATATTGTC
The DNA here is from genome assembly GCF_036172605.1 of Pelobates fuscus. NCBI lineage: Eukaryota > Metazoa > Chordata > Amphibia > Anura > Pelobatidae > Pelobates > Pelobates fuscus. The sequence continues at coordinate 25,056,180 of NC_086329.1, read as the reverse complement.
ATGGCTTCGGATTTGTCGATGTTTAGCTTCAGATCGGAGAGTCGTCCGTAGGTCTCAAATGCCCGCAGTAGATTGGGGACAGATATTAGTGGCTGTTCTAGAAAGAAGAGCATATCGTCGGCGTATGCCGCCACCCGATGTTCTTCTCCGCCCACTTGGACCCCCGCTATTCCCCTGTCCCGTCTGACCGCCTCCAGGAACGGTTCCAGGGTGAGGGCAAACAGGAGAGGGGACAGGGGGCATCCCTGTCGTGTGCCGTTACTGATGGGGAATGCCTTTGTCAAGGCTCCATTGATTCTGATCCTCGCAGTCGGGGTGGTATAAAGCGCGGAGACCCAAGAGCGCATGTGTGGTCCAAGGCCCATATGTCGTAACGTTTCGGCCATAAACCTCCAGTTCACCCTATCGAATGCCTTTTCGGCGTCTGTTGATATGAGTACCGTCGCTCTGTTGGATTTCCTGGCGACATGAATGACATTAAGGGCTCGTATGGTGTCATCCCTGGCTTCTCTTCCCGGGATAAAGCCCACCTGGTCCGGGTGGACCAGGTCAGGCATTATTCGTGCCAGCCTCAGGGAAAGGGCCTTGGTGAATAATTTCAGGTCGGCATTCAATAACGAGATAGGCCTGTAGTTAGCACAGATGGTGGGGTCCTTGCCCTCCTTGGGAATGACCGTGACTGTCGCCGCCAGGGAGTCCGTGGGAAAGCTCCCACCATCTCTTATGGAGTTAAGGCCCGCGAGGAGTCTTGGTAGGAGGATGTCCTGGAATGAACGCAAGTATGTGAGCGGGAGACCGTCTGGGCCCGGAGCCCGGTGCGTTTTTGAGCGTTTTAGTGCCAGGGTCAATTCCTCCAGTGTCAGGGGGCTGTCCAGGTCTTCTGCGATTTCGGGAGTTATCTTGCGGGTGATGTGTTTCGATAGGTAGTTTGTTATATTCTGGAGTTGGGTCCGACTCGGGGCGTCCTGTGAGGGTGGATTGAGGTTGTAAAGGTCTGTATAGTAGGATCTGAAGGCTTCCATGATCCCTTTGGGCATGCTGGTGTGGGTGCCCGCCCGTGTCTGGAGCTTGTGTATGTGTTGTGCCCTCCTCTTGGTTCGGAGCATTTGTGCCAGGAGTCTCCCGCTCTTATTGGAAAACTCGTAGAAGAACCTGGATGATTTCCTCAGTATGTGTAGGTGTTCCTGAGCAAGGAGGTCTCTAAGCTCCCTTCGGGTCTCTGTTAGCTGGAGATAGGTGGTATCGTCTAAAGTCTGTTTGTGGGCGCATTCCAGGTCTGCGATCCGTTTTGACAGGTCTGCGGTGCGGCGTGTCTTTTCCCTCTTGCGGTGGGTGCATTTGGATATAAAGTGTCCCCGGACTACACATTTATGTGCTTCCCACAGAGTCAGCGGGGGCATGTCAGGGGTCTCGTTAAGTTCAAAGTATTGAGTGATGGTCTGGTGTGCCTCGGTACGGATCACCAGGTCCGCCAGAATGGACTCGTTGAGTTTCCATTGGCGTTCCGTTGGTTTAAAAAGGGGGGAGTTGATTTGCATCATTGTAGGGGCATGATCAGACTGGCAGGCTATCCCTATGTGCGCTTCCCGGAGGAGCGACAGGTGTTCCTGCGATATGAAGATGTAATCTATTCGGCTGTACAATTTGTGCACAGCCGAATAACAGGTATAATCCTTACCATCTGGGTGGGCTGTCCTCCAGCTGTCAGCCAACCCCGCCTTGTGCAGGGATCTCCTAGCTGCCTGTAGGCAGTGTGGTGGTATGGCACTAACACCTCTCGAGGTGTCTTGGCGTGGGTTCAGGGGAAGGTTCAGATCTCCCGCTAGTATGAGGAGGCCCTCTCTAAAGCGGTCCAGTTTAGCTAGTGTCTTGGCTAGGAATGTGTGTTGTGTTCGGTTTGGACTGTAGATGCATGCCAGTGTGTATGTGTGTTCAGCTATTGTGCCCTTGATGAATATATACCTCCCATTCGGGTCAGCGAGTGTTTCCCTGTGTTGATACGGGACCGTGTGTGCAATCAGTATCGCGACCCCTGTTTTTTTGGCATCTGGGTGGCTAGCGTAAAACCCTTGGGGGAATCTGTTGTTCTCGAGTTTGGGCTGGGATCTGCTCATGAAGTGCGTCTCCTGCAGGAATGCTACCGACACTCTCTCGGCCCACAGGTGGCGAAGTAATTGGGATCGCTTCTCCGGGACATTCAAGCCTCGGGTGTTGTTTGACCATATTTTCAATTGTGCTGGGCGAGTGCCCGACATGGTCTCGCGGGCCGGGGGTCTCCCTCTGGTGTCCTGTGCGTGCGGCCGGGGTAGCGGGATGGGTCCGGGGTGAGGGGGGGTTAGGGGGTCGTATAACCAGGTGGGGGGGGGAAGTTTGGGGGGGTGGTCAGGTCAGGTGGGTGCAACGTCGAACCTCGGTCGGAGGCTATCTTCGGCGGAGGCCAACCTGTGGCTCCGCCGAATTCCGACCGGTATGTACAAGTCTGGTCAGTTGCGTGAGGTGCGGGGAGGGCAGCCAACGGTGTCAGTCACTCAGTTGTCTGAAGTTTGTCCGTGTCTGTCTCCCAGGTCCCCCAACCCGCTGGGGGTGATTGTCCATTTTCGTAGTCGTCTGTCGAGTGGGGTGTCTCTTTGTTTTGGTAGTGGTATCGTATGAGAGAGGGGGCGTCTTAGTCAGGGTCTACTGGGGATCAGGCTGTGGAGGGGCCACCTGCCGCGTTCAGTCTCATTGTCATTGTCTCGGCTCTCAGGCCACCGGGATTCCAGTGGTCTGACCATCGCTCAGGGGGCCTCTGTCAGGCCTAGGGTCAAGGGCTCGCTGGTTGGGGTATTTCAGTATTTCCGTCTAGTCTGTTACAGCATTGGGTCAGTACTATCTGGGCATGTTAAGGCCGGTCTAGGGCAACATTTAACAGAAACAAGAAAACCATAAAGTATCAGACAATAAACATTTACATTACTTCACACCTTGCGTGACCCCTTTCTCAGGTTATCTAAATGCCGCGGCCGCCGGACCCCGTGATCGGGCCCCAAGCCTGCTATTAACTGTGGTAGCGGCGGGAGGCCCTCCAGGCCACAGGGGTGCGGTGGGTGCGTTTCCCTACATTGCTTATTCGTAGTGTACTGCGTCCCGGGCCTTCACGTACCCCCTGTTCCCCCGCCCCATGTGTCAATGTCCAACCATAATACATGATCACAGGGTTTCATAGTCGTACTTAGGCTCATCTGTTCTAATCCAGGCCTGTTTAATGCGTATCGTCTGGGTTTTTGTGTCTGGGTGACCCATTCTTTTTTACATAATTATTCTTTATTTGAAAAAATGGAGGCAAATTGATTATAGATTGGGGAAGATTAACATATTTAGACATGTTTATTTGTAAATTGGGGCAGGCATGTGGACCCTATAATGGTACCTGAAAGTAAATCAACTCTGCAGTATGGACCTCTCGGTGCCAGTTTTTCTGTAGATTGTTTTTTTTTTTTTTTTTTTTTTTTGAAATTCTTTATTTTTTGTGGTGCAGAAAGATATAACAGCGCTTATGTGGTACCCCAACGGCATTCCACATGAGCATCAACATCAGTAATAACATTGGGGTACATGAAATGCTTGCACCTTTTTATATAATAATGCAGGATTGAATTCGCTTAACATTGACTAGTTGCAAGGGAGTAAGTGCGCAAACTTTGTACTGAATAGATGCGCCGGTACAGTATTTCCATGTCGCGCAAATTAAACTAAAGTAATAAAAACACGCTTACACAGTAAATGATAAATTGCTTGCATAAAGGGTGAGTAGAGATAGCTTAAGTCATATGATTAACTAGAAGGCTATGATGGGGAGGTTCAGGTTGCAGAGAAAGCTTGCTTATTCCTCCTTCCCCTCTCAATAACCAGAGCTTCGTCAGTAGCTAATGTGAGTTATGGTTTAGGCTATACTGGAAAGGCAAAACCTGCAAACTATTAAACATTTAAGACATGAAACAAGGGTATGGTAAATCATGAGCTAGCCATTGCTTTGCATGCTAAATACGCTAAATTAATGTGGCTTGAGGTAGAGCCTAGCATTTCTTAGGGTATAATTACTGGATAAATGAGTAGTCTCAAGTGTCCTGTGGAGCACAGAGTAGTGCTGGTTGCAGTCTGCTTTACAGCTGTACTAGGCATCAAAGTCTGGGTGCTTCCTAGTTGCGATAACAAGTAACAGTCCAGGCTTCGAGTACCTGTGGAGGTCGGTATGTTGGGCGCTTTTAGCCGATGCCTGTTGCCGGTAAGCTCAGGGCATTGTCCGTCTGAGTCTCTCCGCTGTTGCCCCCCAACTTGTTGAGGCTGCTGCAGTAGTTGGCTCTGGCGGTGTGTCGTGGGATCCTCAGCGGTACCGTCGCTTGGGTCTTCGTGATGTGCTTGTGGTATCGGCGTAGGTTGCTCTGTGTGCTGGGAGTTGGATCTGGTGAGTCGCTTGCTTGCAGCGGTTGTTTCGCCGGTCCGGGCTGTTTCCGTTGTGTTTGTGGGGATGCGCCCGGTGGGCCTTCCGCCGTTTTCCGTCGCTGAGCCCGCTTGTGTCTGCATTGTCGGGCGGCCATTTTGGGACCTCGTGGTGCCTGTCTGTAATAGCTCCTTCGTGCAGCAGGTCGCATCCACGAGGTCACCATTCTCTCTGCTTGCCGGTGTGTGACACCCCTTTTCTGCAGGGCATATCTGAAGCTTGTGCAGAGGTGGTCGAAGGTCTCCAGTGGTGACCTGGGTGGCTGGGTGTGTGTGCTCCGCTTGCCCCGTTTGCGCCGAGCCGCCATTAAGGGTTTACCCTGTGGGGCAGTGTCCCCGGTTTGGCTCGTGGCTAGGTCGCCTGCTTGCTCCCAGTGTGGACCGGGATATCCCCCGCCGGTCCAAAGGGGGGGGGGGTAGGTTACAGAGATGTCGCTGGGTGGCTTTTGCGTCGGAGAGAGCGGCCGCCTCTCCCCGGTTTCGGCCTCAGTAGGCCGCGTTCGTTTCACCGCTTTCCCGGCCTCTACGGACCCCGGAGTGGTGTCGCTGGGTTCAGGAGGGCACCCCCAGCGTGGGTGGCGCACCCCCGAGTGGCTTTGGGTGAGGTGATCGCCGCTTTGGCCCCGGATCGTGCCCGCTCGGCCGGAGCCCATGTTAGTTGCGTCCACCCGGCTCAGCGGTCAAGCTCCGCCCCCGGGTGACCCATTCTTAACTAATCTTGGCTATGGATCAGTCTAGCCATTAAGGCTGACGTGGGCTGCGCGCCTTAGGGCCTAGTACCCGCGGGTCGCCTTGTATAAGGTTGAACGGCTGCGAGCGCCGAGCGTCTCGTGTTAGGTCCATTGGGGAGAGTTCAGGGTCTGACTAGATCATCGAGCAGTTCTGGACTCAACGGCCCTGTCGGGTTTGGGCAGCAATGTCCCCTTTGCTTGGTGACCATCAATAACCCCTGGTGGAATCCCCACCCCCCTCCATGGGCCCTTCCCCCCCAACCTATGCTGGTTCCCCCTTATCAATGCTATTACTGTGAGGGGGTAGTCTTCATCTCGGTGCCGCCGTGAACTCCCTTCTTCGCATACCCTCTCCCCTCCCAAGTGGGCATAAATCCCGGGCCTGTGTATGAATGGCGGGGATGGAGTGTATTTGTAGTACATACCAGTTCGGGTGGAGTCTGCTTCACATGGTGTAACTGGGCTTTTACGGCAAGGGGGGCAGGTGTTTGGCAGGTTCATCTCCGCTTATGGTGCAGGGATCCGGCGGCTTGTGGTGTAGTAGCAGCCCGGGGTCAGTGCAAAGTGGTTTCTCGTCTATTCCTCCGGAACTACAGGGCCGCCCCGTCTCGGGCGCGGGCCCGTGTGGTCATCAAAAAGATTCTCCACCGGGATGGTGGGTCCAGTGGGGCGAGTCGGCGGGTAGTCCAATATCCAGTTTGGAATTGTCATGGGTGGAAGGCCAACGGCCCGTAGAAATCGGGGAGTGTCGTTAGGCCATCTCATAATATGCCATTGCCCGTCCACTCTAGCTTGTAGGCTAAATGGGAACCCCCATTTGTATGGGATCCTCTTCTCCCGCAGGAGGCTGGTTACTGTTTTCAGTGCTCGTCGGGCATCCAAAGTGAGCGTGGATAGGTCCTGGTATAGGGATATTTGGGCGTCTCTGTATCTGATGGTGCGTTGCGATCTGGCAGCCCTCATGATGGTTTCTTTCAGTTGAAAGGACTGCAAGCAGCAGATTAGGTCCCTGGGCAAGCCGTCTCTGCGCGGGGCCCTCAATGCTCTGTGGGCTCTTTCCAGGCCGAAGTCTGCTGGGGCCTCTTCTCCTAGGATATGGGAGAACAGGCCTGTCAGGAGCTCATGGGGTGTCTCCCCCTCGGATTCCGGTAGGCCGCGCACCCGGATGTTATTGCGGCGCCCACGGTTATCAAGGTCCTCCGTTTGTCGTCTGAGGTCTAGGAGCATGTTACCTTGCCTCGACGTTGCTAGATCAGCTGCCTGCGAGTGATTGGTGGTGTGCAAGCGGTATTCCTCCAGGGCGTCCACCCTCGTCTCCAGGGCCGCAAGATCCCTCCGAACTGCCGTGATTTCCTCTCGGATCGCGGTGCGGAGCTCCGCAACAAGGTCTGCTTTGTCTTTGCGTGTGAGCATATTCGCTGATATGGCTGCGAGGTCAGCGGACAACTGGGAAAGGGCATCTCCCCTTGGGGAGCTCCTTGTGGAGTCTGCCGGACTGCTAGGTCCCGGTGATGAGGGCGCCATCTTGCCTTCGTCGCGTGGTCTCCCCAGGGTGAGCGGGGTAGAGAGATAGTCATCCATCGGGCCCGGTGTGTGGGTCCCGTGTGTGTGCGGAGGTTTGGGGGTGGCCCCTCGTTTGGTTCTCCCCATAAAGTCTGCAATTTTCGCTGCGTTTTATCGGGTTTTTGCGGGTTGGGGCCTAGGAGCTCTGGTCACCTGCGTCCTATTCCATCGGCAGCCAAGCCACGCCCCCCCCCTATAGATTTTTTAATACCCTATAACTAACATGAGGCCATGTGACTCATTAGCTGCTATTCTGGGCTATCGGTAAACTAACCTCAATGAAAAAGACAATAGGCCAAAATGGACTACATTGAAAACCATTCTTCAGTTTTCATTGCAGGAGAGTTTTGCCTCTGTCCTTGGAGATAATTGGATTACTTCCCAATTATCTCCAGGATAGAAGACTCTATGGAACTGGTTTTGGGCAGAAAAGCCATGCTTCATTTGGTCACAAAGGACTTCGATCTATCTTTTGAACCAATGGACCAATTTGGATGATTTTGACATGTTTGTATTTGGAGTATGCTGATTCTGAAAATGTGAATGTGATGTATACTTTTAAAGTTATGAATAATGTGGAAAAACTGTATTTCTCTGCCTGTGATAATTACATTAGCCCATTGTGTAAGGTAATTGTATCACAGGCAGAGGGAAGGATTTTGTGTGGGAGTGTCTGAGTGTACGTGTTTATTGGTTGTTTTCCAAAACCCTGTGGGTGGTACTAATGTGTAAGAATGTGTATATTAGAACAATAAACCCACAGCTCTGTCTGTTCCTGCATGACCCTCAAAACGGAGCCTTGGCTCATTCTTGGGGGGGGGGGGGATTTATTATATGCTGTTCCAGTTTGACTGCTAGGAGTGTAAACCTATTAGTATGTTTGAGAGCATTCATATGCTTCTCCGGTTCGGTGGATTGGTGTCTACAGTAGCTGCCTGTATATCTGGAAGGGAATATCTCCTAAACGGCTGTTAACCCCTTTTATGCCTGGGGGTGCCGTTACACTATCTTTCTAAAAGTTCCTCTTTAATTGGCATTGTTTTAATTTACTTGGACAAAAACAATCAATAGCTGCTACTGAAAGGGTCCCAAAATGCTCATCGTTAGCAGCTGTGCTATAAAATGCAATCTAAACGTATAAGATAGGAGAAGTGTATATTGTACTATTAAATATTCAAAGAATCAGATGCCGTATTTTAAATCAGATGTATAGATTTTTTAATACCCTATAACTAACATGAGGCCATGTGACTCATTAGCCGCTATTCTGGGCTATCGGTAAACTAACCTCAATGAAAAAGACAATAGGCCAAAATGGACTACATTGAAAACCATTCTTCAGTTTTCATTGCAGGAGAGCGAGCATCATATTAGGCTTTTTACTTTTTGGCACTCATAGGGTTGATTAATTCGCTGTCTATAGTTACTTCCTCATCACAGAAGGGAGCACAGGCCAGGCTGTGAGAATTTTTTATTTTTTTATTTTTTTTTAAATGATTGAATTAAAACTCTCATCAAGATAATCATAAATGGGGAGATTTGACATCTCCTTTGGCTCTGTTGATGAATTCAATAAAGAAGTAATCACAGATCATTATAACGCTTTTGTGCAGGGCGTAGATTTGTAAAAGGGATTGCATTCTAAATACACTGTTTCCAGGTTTTCACAGAGAGTGCACGGAGTAGGTCTCGCTCCTGCACAAAAATAATGAAATCGAGAACAACAGAACTGCCTTTTATTCTGCAATGACACTTATACCATCTTGTAGTGTGGGTTTAGATGACTCGGATAAAAGCTATGCTTTGTCCTAACATCAGTCCCTGGTAGATATACGTTGTGAATTTTATCAGTCATATAATATACATACCGTATGGCTAAATAATATACTTAAGGCCTGCAATATGCAGTATCTTAAATTCTAATAAAATACATTGTTTATAAAGAAGCAAAATAGTCTGCTGTGTAGTGTTAGGAAAAATAAATGCAAATGTACATTAGAGTAAGGTGAACTTGTGGAGTGGACCTTAAAGAGACACTATAGTCACCAGAACCACTACAGCTAAATGTTGTGGTTCCGGTGTCTAAAGCCTGTCCCTGCAGTCTTAGCACTGTAAACACTGCCTTTTCAGAGAAAAGACAGTGTTTACATTACTGACTAGTAACACGTCTAGTAGCAGTCACTCAGACAACCTGAGAAGCACTTCCTAGTCCACAGTGTGCAGCACTGGCATTCCGCGTCGCCACGCTCTGGATGGAGACGCTGAACGCTTGCCATTGAGTTGCATTGTTTCAATGCATCTCTATGAGGAGATGCTGACTGGCACACCACAGCGCTTTGCTGCGCATGAGCGATAGGCTCCCAATGGCATTCCATGGGAAAGTGTTGTATTGACTGAGATCATCAAGCCTTAAAAGGTAAGTAAACTACATAATTAACCCTCACACAGCTGAGGTTTTTAACTATTTATCCGCTAGCTTTGCCAGCAGGCAAATGGCTCTTTAAATTATCATTCGCTTCTAAAGAGCACTTTGATACTGTCGATCATGTCCTGCTGCTCCAAACTTGACACTGTCCTTGTGGTTCTCCTCCCATCTCTCCCAATGTTCATTCAGTGTCTGCTTTTTTTTATTAGCACCTCCTGCCCTACTTCTGTCTCACGTGGAGTCCCCCAAGTTCCTTTGGATTCAGCTACCACCTGTAAGCTAATGACACATAAATACATCTTTCTTCCCCTGATCTCTCCCTCCTGTCCTAGAATGTTTAATCGCTTGCCTTTCTTCCATCACTTATTGGATGTCCTCCTGCTTTCTGAAACTCAATCTCTCTAAAACTGATCTTTTTATATTTCCTCCTCATAATCCTGATCCTTCGCTTTCGCTCTTCCTGGAAGATGATGGTACCTGCATCAGCCCATTCTTGCAAATTAGATGTCTTGGAGTTATCTTTGATTATTGACACACCTTTGCTCCTCACGTCCAGTCTGTTGCTAAAACCTGCCAATTCCACCTGAAAAACATTGCCCACGTCTGTCCCTTTCTTACGCAAGATGCTGCTAAGGAGCTTGTTCATGCTTTAGTAATTTCTCAAAAAATGTCATCACACTCAAGTAAACCTACCGGAGCACTATATTTGTAAATATAAAAGTACACTTTTAACCAAATTAAGGATAAGTGATAACTAGGATAAACTAAATATATAATATAGTGCATACAGCAAAGTGCTATATGCAGTGGGAGTAAGATACACTTACGTGGGGTAGAGACAAATAGGGATAGGTTCAAATCACATGGGCAGAGTTATCTTATGAAAATACTAAGACCTTTTCTTTCTTTACCTCCAGAAATACTCAGAAAGGGAGATAACAATGAAGAGCAGATCCCTATTTTGCAGGTACAATGTGAAAACCACAAATCAAGTGATGGTACTGCTCACCTTCTTGAGAACCAATATCCTGGGCTCTCCGTAAAAAAAAAAGCACATGTGCCACTATAGCGGGCACAGACCTTCATTAAGAAAAGCAAGTCTCACAGGGATCCACAGGACTAGAGCATATGGCTAATTACTTTTTTAATACTTAAAAATAAACAAAAACCGCAAAATTGAATAGTTGAATACATTGAATAATTGGCACTAGAAAAAGTGCAGAGCTACAAAATTGATAAAAGGAATGGAGCCTTTTAGTTACGAAGAAAGGTTAAAGAATTTAAATCTCTTTAGTTTGGAAAAACTGTGCCATAGAGGGGATATGATAACATTATACAAATAATATTCGGGGCCAGTACAAACCATTATCTGGAAATCTATTCATAAATAGGGCTATACATAGGACACAAGGTCACACATTTAGGCTGGATGAAAGGAGATTTCATCTAAGGCAAAGAAAATGATTTTTTACAGTATCAGCAATAAGGATATGGAATTACCGTATATACTCGAGTATAAGCCGACCCGAATATAAGCCGAGGCCCCTAATTTTACCCCCAAAAAATGGGAAAACTTATTGACTCGAGTATAAGACTAGGGTGGAAAATGCAGCAGCTACTGGTAAATTTCTAAATAAAATTAGATCCTAAAAAAATTATATTAATTTAATATTTATTTACAGTGTGTGTATATAATGAATGCTGTGTGTGTATGCAGTGTGTGTATGAATGCAGTGTGTATATAATGAATGGAGTGCAGTGCGTGTATGAGTGCAGTGTGTGTATAATGAATGCAGTGCAGTGTGTGTATGAGTGCAGTGTGTATATAATGAATGCAGTGCAGTGTGTGTATATGAGTGCAGTGTGTATGAATGCAGTGTGTATATGAGTGCAGTGTGTGTGTATGAGTGCAGTGTGTATATAATGAATGCAGTGCAGTGTGTGTATATGAGTGCAGTGTGTGAGTGCAGTGTGTATAGAATGAATGCAGTGCAGTGTGTATGAATGCAGTGTGTGTATGTGTGTATGTATGAATGCAGTGTGTATGCAGTGTGTGTATGAATGCAGTGTGTGTATGAATGCAGTGTGTGTATATAATGAATGCAGTGCAGTGTGTGTATGAATGCAGTGTGTGTGTGTGTGAGTGCAGAGCATTGGTGGGGGTGGGCATTTTATTAATTATTATTATTTAATAAATAATTCTCTCGCGAGAGTTGCAGAGGAAGCTGACCTGGGAGCTGCACGGACGGAGGAGAGAGAAGGGAGCTGACAGGAGCTGCGGTGAAGGTAAGTTACAGCTTCCTGCCAGCCCCCGCTCCTTGTCTGTATTATGGCAATGAAAATTGCCATAATACAGACAACTGACTCGAGTATAATACGAGTGAGTGTTTTTCAGCACAAAAAATGTGCTGAAAAACTCGTCTTATACTAGAGTATATACGGTATCTGCCTGTAGATGTGGTTTTATCAGAGTCCTTACAGATGTTTAAACTGCAATTGGATAAATACTTGCAAAAACATAACATACAGGGATATCATTTCTAATTAATGGGTTAATAGCTGCTTGATCCAAGGAAACATCTGACTGCTATTTTGGGGTCAAGAAGGAATGTTGCAAAATTGGAAGCGCTTCAGACTGAGTTTTTTGCCTTCTTTTTGAGCAACAGGAAAAACATAGGTGAGGAAGGCTGAACTTGATGGACACAAGTCTCTTTTCAGCTATGTAACCATGAATAAAAATGCCAATATACCATAAACTAAAATAAATGTCCACAGATACTTCTGCCTATGAAAACGCGTTTCTCAGAATTCCTTGGCTTCCTTGGTTAGTCTCTTGCTTCTCCCATGTCTGGGTTTAAATAACCCATCTCCAGAATCAATTAGTGTGTCCATCTGCAGTTCGTCCAATCAGAATGGTTAAAAGTGGTGGGGAGCCTCTTGAGGTAGTTACCAGGAAGTAATCGGGACTGGATGTCTGCTTGAAAGCCAGGGGGTGTAACAAAATAAATGTATAAATGTTTAAATTTCTAGGAAAATCTGCACGTTTTGTTAAATGTAAAAAGAGGACACACTCTTCACACAGAAAGTATTTCAGAAAGCTAAAGTGCTCTAGTGTCCTTTTAATCTGAGATGGTGCCAGGGCACTTTAAGATAGGTGTACATTGTGTGTGCATTGAGCCCTGTTTTTATTGTAAGACTGCACCATAATTAAATGTAATGTATGAATAGGATATGGATTTCCACTCCTTGTTTTTTAAAAGTTTATTACATTTAATGAACCTTAATTATATATTTTTTTAAATGATGTAAATTGATTTCTAGTTGGCTGAGCAGCTATGTTGGGCCAGGCTCTAATGTTATCTGATCACCAGACCAATCACATCAACAGGTAAGTTGGGTTGAGCAGTTGTTGGTCAGATAACCATAATGTCGGACCCAACATAAGTCTTCAGCTACATAAAAAGTGACATTTTCTTAGAAATACATTTTTTAAAAAAATCTTTACGTTTCAGTAAATGTTCTAAACTTTAAAAAAATTAAAATTGAAAATGTGATGGCAGTTGTCCTTTAAGTACTGCATGTTTAAGGTTGTGCCCATGCGTGTCAAATTCATGCACCCAGTTGTGAAAAAAACCCAAAACCTTCAATGGGAGCATTCTGCTACATGATCACACTTCTTGTCCAAGCCCACATGAGTGTCGAGGGGATTGTCTTCTGATCTCTGGGTATTAAGTGGACTGATGTCTGGTGACTACAAAGGTGCCGTGACTTCACCAACGTTTAATATTTAAATGAAATCTGAAAATAAAATTAATTTTTATCCACTGATTTCATGAATAATGCATTATTAACTACTTCCATTTAAAAACCCATGAATAGAGCTTCCATATCTATGTTTGTAATGCAGACAAACCAGGCTTGATTTAATGCCTGTTATCCCTGTCAACTTGCCAAGACCTATATAAGGAAATTAAATGCTTGCTATTATTTCTTATACGGGTTTTCTAGCACGTGATGTACAGTAAAAATGTACGTTGCTGCCACGATTGACCTTTCACAGCAAACCTTACTTACACACTTCAGATTCTCAAGTAGAATTCTATTTTGAAGAAATAAAAGTACCTGTAGTATAACTATAAATTATTTTTTTGATGCACAGCCTTAAGTTGTCGTCACTGTCTAGTGGAGGATTTTACACTTTCAGTAACAGAGAGGTGAGCAACCTATTGAAAAGGCACTGTGTTGCCAAACTCAAGACATATTGAAGGTTAGAATGACACTGTAAACACCATAACCATGTCCTCTCATGGAAATGATTATGGTGCCTGGAGTTTCCTTCAGAAATTGACTTTCAGGAAGTGGGAGTGTACGGACAGGCGGGGACACCACTGATTAGCTAGATCGGTTAGCTGACACTCTAAGCCAATCGGTACCATTTACTCACCAGATACTCAACTTTTTTGTGAAGGCAAGCTATTGGTTGGCTTGGAACATCAGCTGACCGCTCTAGCCAAATAGCCGCGCCTGTTAGTACTCCGCGCTTCCTGAAAGCCAATTTCAGAAGCCGACTGTCTCTGGGGGAGCATGAGATCTGTCACCGGAGGCAACCTTTAGGGTTCAACCATTTGAGAACGGTTTAACCCATGGGTCGTCAACCTGGTCCCTACCGCCCACTAGTGGGCGTTTCAGGATTCCAGGTGGGCGGTAGGGACTTCCTCATTTTGAGAGATCGGGCGGGTGTGAGCCAGTGGTACCCCTGCGACCGGGTACCCGCCATCACCATTTGCGGCCCCGGCAAACTGCCAGGGCTGCCGTCCAAGGAGTTTATTGGGCGGCTCATGCTGTCAGGGGCACCCGATGGTTATGGATTGTAAGGGGGCCCAGTCAGCGCTGGGCGCTTTAACAGTGCGACCGGACCCCCTGTGATTACATCACACAGAGCTGGGAGGAAGTGACTGCACGTGGGAACTCTGACTCCCATCCACCTGAGCCACCACTGGACCCCAGGGAATGTCACCCTCCTGCACCTAAAAGGTAGGAAACAGGAGGGTGACTAAAATATTTTGAGTGTGTTTGTTTGTGTGTATGTGTCTTTGTATGTATGTCTTGTGTGTGTGTGTGTGTGTGTGTTTGTCTGTATATATGTCTTGTGTGTGTGTCTTTGTATGTGTGTGTGTGTCTTTGTGTGTATGTCTTGTGTGTGTCTGTCTGTAGGTATGTGTGTGTATGTGTCTTTGTATGTATGTATGTGTGTATTATGTATGTGTCTTTGTATGTATGTGTCTTTGTATGTATGTATGTGTATTTGTATGTGTCGTGTGTGTGTGTCTGTATATATGTGTGTACGTATGTGTGTCTTGTCTTTGTATGTATGTGTTGTGTGTGTGTGTGTGTGTCTTTGTATGTATGTATGTATATTTCTTATGTATGTGTCTTTGTATGTATGTGTGCCTGTCTGTATGTATGTGTTTTTGTATGTGTGTGTGTGTGTGTGTGTGTGTCTGTATGTATGTATGTATGTGTCTTTGTATGTATGCCTGTTTGTTAGTCTCTCTCCCCTTGGGAAAAAAGGGGAGGGCTTGCTAATTATGTAGTTCGTAAGAACTGCGGCTTTTGCAAGCTTTTGTAAGGTATACTCGCAACGAAGAGATGCATAAAAATGGATACAATTAATTATTGGGGGATATATCTACTAAGCAGTGTTCTTTTCAGTAGACATGTGCAATTCGTTTCGGTTGAATAAAAATTTGGCAGAATTTCAGGTAATTCGGACATTCGGGTGCTTCCGAATGTCCGAATAGTTGAATTGCCGAATTGCCGAAGTGCCGAAGTTCCGAGTTGTCAAAGTGTCGAAGTTCCGAAGCACAGTATTGCCTAAGTACGAATATACTTACCTAGTGAAAGAAGAATGTTACACTGTATACAATTTTAAATAAAAAGTATACAAACATAGACAGGATTCAGCTGTAAGCATTTGCAACACTTACAACAATCAAGTAACATACATTCATATAAAATGTAAGTTACTTAGCCAGCCAGTGTAATGACAGGAATGAATAAGTAGATAACTCCCTAATTCCCACGGTATTAGGGAGCTATCTACTAAAAGGCTAAAAGACCTAAATTGGTCTTTCAGCCAAATTTACTAATACTAAGTAAAGATTACTTAGTCACTTAGTATTAGTAAATTATGCTCCTCCTCGCTATACCGTGAGTAGGGGCATGTCTATTAAACAGTGAGCAGCCTGTGGCCTGTGGGAGGACAATAGGTCTCCCCCTTATTCTTGTTTAGGCCCCCACCCACCGCTCAGGGGTGGGGGCCAGGGGGGAGGATGACATTAGGTCCCCCACCCTTATTCTTGCTTAGGGCCCCCGCCCACCGCCCATTGGTGGGGGCCAGGGGGGAGGACATTAGGTCCCCCCCATTTTTATTTAGGGCCCCCACTGCTGCTCAGGGGTGGGGGCTGGTGGGGAGGACAATAGGTCCTCCTCCCTTTTTTTACTTTAGGGCCCCCACCCACTCAGGGAGGGGGGACCCTTTTTTTTTTTTAACAGTGAACAGCCACAGGCTGCTCACTGTTTAATAGACATGCCCCTACTCGCGGTATTGCGAGTAGGGGCACAATTTACTAATACTAAGTAATTTTTACTTAGTATTAGTAAATTTGTCTGAAAGACCAATTTAGGTCTTTCAGCCTTTTGGTTGATAACTCCCTAATACCGTGGGAATTAGGGAGTTATCTACCAAGCGGCTGCAACAAAAGTCCCGAAATGACGGAGTTCCGAAGTTGCCGAAGTTCTAAAGTGCCGAAGTTCTAAAGTGCCGAAGTTCTAAAGTGCCGAAGTGTCGAATTGCCGAAGTGTCGAATTGCCGAAGTCCCGAATTGACGAAGTCCCGAATTTCGGAATGCCGAACCGAGCTGAATATTTTCCCCATGCACATGCCTACTTTTCAGTTATTTGCTGTGTGGAGTTCCTTTAATATGAACAATATATTATATAAAAACACTATTATGTCTACATATGTTACAGAAACCGAGCAAATATGAGTAATAGGTATAAAGTTATTGATATTAAAAGTAAATAATTCATATTCTGTAATATTCCAGAAGGTTATTGATAACCTAGTGAACATCCCTAGGTTTTAGGAACCATCAATCTTAAAATAGGAATATGTTGTTAAACAGTGTACCCATTGTAGACCTATTCAGTAAATGTTTTTTTTTTTTAGCAAGACGGCTCATGTAACCTGCCTTTCCCCATATTTATTTCAAGAGACATCACAGTAAAATTATATATATAAACCTGTTACAAAATAGATAAACAAACCATAATCTGCTGCCTTGAACAAATCCAATCAAAGTTCCGAAACCTCATTGCCACTGTCTTGACTAAAGAAATGTGTAATCAATACCATCTCGTTAAAAAGTCTCTTTGCTACAGACATATCTGTATCATTATATAGCTTATTGGAAACATTTTTTTTCTTTAAACACAAGGCTAGTGCAAGTAGACAAAGTCTCTGTCCAAATCCAGCTACAGAACAAAGCAATGTTCTTTTAATCATAGATTCAACAAAATCCAAGTAAGAAGAAGGGTGACTTTGTTGACCAGTTGATTTTCTTAAGGCTTTCCTAACTTTTCCAACTCTTGTCTTGACCATATTTATGTTCTATTGAGTCGTTAGGGTTTTCGAGCTTTACGTAACACAATAAGAAAAAGTCCAAACTTTGTGAAGCAATTTCAAAAAGAAAAAGGCTAATCTAAGGTGGTATAAACAACATTCAAAGTGATAGCTACTTGCTAAGAGTTTTCAAGTGAGGGGACTGTTGATTTCTTTAAGTATCATGAGAAAAAGGTGACAAAAAGACAAACTTGTTAATGTATATGACAATGTTTTTTAATAAGACTAAAACTAAAATTAAACTTGGCCTTCAATCAGGCTATTATATCAAAGGACAAAAGAGGTGCCAAGTCATACTCATACTGTCAACATTCAGTACTGTCAACATACTGAAACATACTGTTTCAAGATAAGCTTTGGAGAGGAACCTCAAACTCTAGAATTGGTATCTTTTGATCAAATTCAAATTGACCATTGTAATTTGACCACATACATTTTTTTTTCTCATTTAGGTACACACAGAAATACAATAAAATATCAAGTTTTATTGAAAACAATAACAGCTTATTGTATCAAGTATCTCAATTAAATAACGCAAATATTCGTAAGAAAGCATGCACAATAATATCTGATAGTTTTGCCTACATTTATGAAACAAATTGCGAATAAATGGCTTGTCTCCATGGCGGCTGGTTAGTGACAAGTCACTAATCTGTAATATTTGCTAACATAACCACACAATTTTCATTACTCATTTCCAAAAGCTTCCAAGGATCCAGGATGGCTAAATGAGAGGTCTTCTCCTCCAAAGACCGAGTCCTTGAAATTGCTATAAACCACAAAATGCCTCAGACGGGTTTCCCCTTGCCCTCTTCTCCCCTGTTCTTGTTTTGTTTTATTTTGTTATTATTATTTTGCACGGATTCATAAATGAGTACTTTTTTCACAGATTTTCCAAGTTGGAGACACTATTTTTGGCACCCCACTCTTGGTCGAGAGAATTTTTATTTTCTTTGTTTTTGTTTCTTTATTCCCATTTTTGTTTGTTGTGACTTGTTTATAGGTTAGTTGGCTGTTTTATAGAAAAAAACAAATTTGAATAATGTGTTATCACACCACCAGAGACTATAACTCTGGACCGTTTTCTTTGTTTCAAGAACCCGTAGAACACTGAATGAATTATAACACATAATGCCTCCATGGGATGAAATATGAAGGATCCTGAAATTGCGTTGTGTTTTTGTAGTCCAAAACAGGGGCAAGTGGTTGTCTCTAAACATTTAATCCCAGATCATGTGCTATTTTGAAGAAGAGAGAAAAAGAGAGAGAAGAAAAAAAACTATATAAAAAAAAAGCATTACTGCTTTTTTGAAGCATTAATGACGGATGTAGAATTCTGCAGGGGAAGGAAAATCAATTCTGTTTTCCAACCGCAAACTTGAGGCGGCACACGAAAGATATACAAGCTTATCAGGTATGCAGCGAAGAAAAGTGTTATAGCAAAGAATCCCAGCTCTGTATTTGGCATGACTTCAGTGCGATGAGATTTTTTTTTCTTTTTTTTTTTTTTTTAAAACAGATTTGAAGAAAAAAAAAATCAATAACATCTGTGGTATTATGGTTAATTAAAAAACCTCTTGAATGGAGCTGAGAGATGAGAGGTCTGACCAAGGAGTAAGAGAGATGAAACCTGATTAGCCACAAGAAACGCTTTTTTAGATCTGAGTGGATAGGCCAGAGACTGCTTCGCAAAAGGATATGGGGGGAAAATTGCTTTTACTCTAACTTTCTTTAAATAATCAATACACCTCCATTACAGCCATCCTTATTCTACTCCAATATTCCGCTCACTGTTGTTTTTTTCCCAGCCTTTAGCTTTTAAAAGCTTCAAACAGAAATGGAATGTTGAATTTTTACCTTTTTATTGTATTTATTATTTTTAGATGGCAAACTGCTTTAATACGTATGTATCAAAATCATATACAGAAATCTCTTATTGAGAATATAATATGAAGTTCCAATGATTACTTCAACTGATTAGAACTATAGGGTTTTCTACGCAGTTAAAGGTAAATAATAATTAGTTTGAGAAAGACATATGATTAACAAATTAGAATTATGTAACGCATCTATCAGTTTAATAAATACACATATGAATTAAATATTGATGTTGTCTTCTTACCACAGTGTGGGCATTGACTAGCGTTAATTTTCTTTCCTAACGGGAATCGGCAGGCGTCAGAGTTTACCAGTGATGAAAGCAACCCTTGGGGCTACTTGTCTGGCAAAGCCAATTGCGTAATGGCAATTTTGCAAGATATCGATTTGTCCATCAGGCCACTGGGGCTCTTGCCAGTGATATAAGTTTGGATTCTACCATTATCTACTAGAGATTGCAGTACTCATGATCCTAAAGGAGATCTATTGGACCTCCTGAGGGATGAGGTACAGACCTCAGACACACAGATACAGAAAACTTATGGACTCTGATGCTGCCATGACTTCACCATGGAGATATTAGATGACCGAGCTGGCTGACAGAACAGGAATTTAAAGGAGGCCTAAGAGAAGCACATTGATCCGAAAGGGGGAGAAAATCCAATTTGAAGAGTTTTTTTTAAATTTTGCCACAAAATGGGAAAATCATTTCATTTTGACTGCAAAATGGCAATCCGATTTTCTCCTTGGATTAACATGCTATTCTCCGACATATTAAAGTGGAACTTGTGAATAAATGCTGTAACACATCAAAAGTTATATATATATATATATATATATATATATATATATATATATATGTATATGTATATATATATTTTTTCTACAGTAACGTCCCTGAACAATGACCGCATAAATCACAGGTGATGGTAAAAATCCAAGCAATAATGTTGTTTTATTCTTTACAATTGTATGGAGTATGTTGTATTAATGAACACCTGGTTCCACAGACGATCTTACAAATGGAAAAGGTGTTCTTTCATTTTATTTATTTGTTATTGTCCAGGAATGAACTGCATGCTTAGTTTGAAATTATTGGGTGAGGCACAAATATTCGTAGTTCGGGAGTATGAAAGGAATTAGTTATTAGTTAGAAGGAAGAGAGTTTTTGTCGATTTGATTTAGAATATATATAAATCTAAACTACAACAAATATATATATTTTTTAATTTACCGTATTTGTTTAAATTTGATTATTTTATTTCTTTAGGACATGATAAAAGCAGAATTTACCAATATCCACATTTTTATCAAATGTTGATAACTATAGTTTTTCTGTCACCTGCATTTGTTCTTTTTATGAAATATATTGAACAGACGTATTAACAGCCAGCAACTGGCTAAATTTTTAAGATTAACTTAAAGGACCAAGTATGTTTTCCTGGCACTATAGTGCCCTGAGGGTGCCCCCACCCTCAGGGCCCTCCTCCCGCCGGGCTCTAGGGTGTGTAAGGGGTTACATTTACCTCTTTCTCCAGTGCCGGGCGGGGGACTCTCCTCTTCCTCTCCTCCTCGGCTGAATGTGCATGTGTGCGAGCATTCAGCCAGTCCATAGGAAAGCATTAACAATGCTTTCCTATCGACGTTGGCATCTTCTCACTGTGAAAATCACAGTGAGAAGTGCGGAAGCCTTCTAACGGCTGTCAATGAGACAGCTACTAGAGGCTGGATAAACCCATAGGTAAACATAGAAGTTTCTCTCAAACTGCTATGTTTACAGCAGAAAGGGTTAATCCTAGAGGGACCTGGCACCCAGACCACTTCATTAAGCTGAAGTGGTCTGGGTGCCTATAGTGGTCCTTTAAAGCGGCGCTGTTGCTAAAGATAAAATTTACCTAACATGCTCATATATAGCTCCCTCTGTCTAAATCTCTTTTTATTTTTATTCTTGCCGGACTAGCTTTCATAACAAACAAATACATTTCTTATGTATATCAGTCAAGTTGCCAAAACTTGACAATAGGCCGAGATTAAGGTTCTGTTATGGCTACCAATCAAATTTACCCACAATGTATCGGAGAGGAGAAGAAAATGGCTGAACCCAGATACTGAGATCTTGCAGATGGAAGAATATGTAATAAATATAAATAAATGCAAACAGCAAATTTATTTAGAAAATTGGGCAGAATAGATGGGCCCAATCTGCCATCACATTCTATGTTTCTATGTTTAAGGGTGAGGGTAGTATAATTAAGATACATAAAAAAAAAAAAAAGTTTTGCCTATCAGGTGTCATCACTATATACTGGTATCATAGCAACAAACCACATCACTGTTTGCCTGTAGGTTAAACCAATGACTTTGCAATTATGACATCACATAGCAGTACATTGAGATGCATATACAGTGCAAGTTGCAGTCACCCCTTCCTGTCCAATAACAAATGCAAGCAATTTTTGCTGTTGCAAGCAAATTTAAATACAGGATCGTATTTTACATTCTTCTAGGTTTGATTAGAAGATGCATTATAACCTTTGAGGACAACTGGCTTCCATCAACAGCAGAAATGCATCTGAAGGTATAGTAGATTGACTTAATCTGTTGGCATACACATGGACTAATAAATCTCACCGTAATTTGTGACATTAGCATCTAAACATAGAAGTTAAGGGATATGGTGGTTGCTTGAGAAGTTCCTGTAGTGTTTGGAGGTCCCAGACCCAGCTTAATATGAACCACTCACATACATCACTTATTTATATATTTTAAGATTTGGTGAGGATACATATAGGAATACATAAATGCTTGAGATGTGAGTAAGGAGTCACATCATTACATAGTTACATAGCTGAAAAGAGAATTGCGTCCATCAAGTTCAGCCTTCCTCACATATGTTTTTGCTGTTGATCCAAAAGAAGGCAAAAAACCTAGTCTGAAGCACTTCCAGTTTTGCCACAAACTAGGAAAAAATTCCTTCATGACCCCAAAATAGCAGTCAGATATCTCCTTGGATCAAGCAGCTATTACCCCACTAATTAGAAATTATATCCCTGTATGTTATGTGTTTGTAAGTATTTATCCAATTGCAGTTTAAACATCTGTATGGACTCTGACAAAACCACCTCTTCAGGCAGAGAATTCCATATCCTTATTGCTCTTACTGTAAAAAAAACACTTTTCTTTGCCTTAGATGAAATATCCTTTCCTAAATGTGTGACCTTGTGTCCTATGTATAGTCCTGTTTATGAATAGATTTCCAGATAAAGGTTTGTACTGGCCCCGAATATATTTGTATAAAGTTATCATATCCCGTCTCAGGCGCTGTTTTTCCAAACTAAACAGATTTAATTTTTGTAACCTTTCTTCATAACTAAAATGCTCCATTCCTTTTATCAATTTTGTAGCTCGTCTCTGGACTTTTTCTAGTGCCATGATATCCTTCTTTAGAACAGGCGCCCAAAATTGCACAGCATATTCAAGGTGTGGTCTTACCAGCGATTTATAAAGAGGCAAAATTATATTTTCATCCCGAGAATTTATGCCCCTATTTATACATGACAAAACCTTTCTGGCCTTAGCAACTGCAGATTGACATTGCATATTGCTGCCTAATTTGTTGTCTATAACAATTCCCAAATCCTTCTTGTGTGTGGTTATCCCTAATTCACTACCATTTAGTGTGTAAGTTGCTTGTGCATTCTTAACCCCGAAGTGCATAACTTTGCATTTCTCTACGTTAAATTTCATCTGCCATTTTAGTGCCCAGTCCCCCAATCTATCCAAATCCCTCTGCAGCAAAGCAATATCCTGCTCACATTTTATTACTTTACACAGTTTTGTGTCCTCTGCAAACACTGATACATGGCTTTCAATGCCTATTTCAAGATCATTTTTAAATATGTTAGAAGTGATCCCAAAACAGAACCCTGAGGGACACTACTTACCACTTTTGTCCAGCCTAAAAATGTACCATTAATGACAACTCGTTGTACTCTATCCTTAAGCCAATGTTCTACCCAAGAACAAGAATATTCATTTTTTAGTATGAAGACTAACCTATTGTGAGGAACCGTATCAAATGCCTTGGCAAAATCCAAGTAGATCACATCAACTGCAACACCCTGATCTATACTTCTACTTACTTCTTCGTAGAATGCAATTAGGTTAGTTTGACATGACCTATGTTTCATAAAACCATGCTGATTATTGCTAATAACAAAGTTCTTCCCAATGAATTCCTGAATATTATCCCTTAACCCCTTAAGGACCAAGCTTCTGGAATAAAAGGGAATCATGACATGTCACACATGTCATGTGTCCTTAACCCCTTCAGGACCGGCCTGTTTTTGCGATGTTTGTACGTTAAGGACCAGAGCAGTTTTAACACTTTTGTGGTGTTTGTGTTTAGCTGTAATTTTCCGCTCTCTCATTTACGGTTCCCATACAAGTTATATATTGTTTTTTTCAAGACAAGAAGGGCTTTCTTTACATACCAGTATTTATATTATGTCATATATTGTATTTAAAAAAAATAATGAAATATGGTGAAAAATTAAAAAAAAAACATGTTTTTGGACTTTTACTTGAAAAATCTTTTACTTATCTACAAAAGCTAATGAAAAAAACTGCTAAATAGATTCAAAATTTTGTCCCGAGTTTAAAAACACCCAGTGTTTACATGCTTTATTGCTTTTTTTTTGCAAGTTATAGGCCTATAAATACAAGTAGGAAATTGCTGTTTCAATATATATATATTTTAAATGTATCAATAGTGACATTGTTACACCGTTATCTGTCATAAATCCCCGAAACACACCTAACATGTACATATTTTTTAAAGTAGACAACCCAGGGTATTTAAAATGGGGTATGTCCAGTCTTTTTTAGTAGCCACCTAGTCACAAACACTGGCCAAAGTTAGCATTTATATTTGTTTGTGTGTTAAAAATGCAAAAACCGCTAACTTTGGCCGGTGTTTGTGACTAAGTGGCTACTAAAAAAGGCTGAACATACCCCATTTGCAATACCTTGGGTTGTCTTCTTTTGTAAATGGTATGCCATCATGGGGCTAATTCTCATTCCTTGGCTACCATACGCTGTCAAAGGCAACCTAACCAATCTGACAAATTTCAATAAAAAAAATCAAGCCTTATATTTGACCCTGTAACTTTCACAAACACTATAAAACCTCTACATGTGGGGTACTGTTATACTCAGGAGACTTCGCTGAACACAAATATTAGTGTATCAGAACAGTAAAATATATCACAGCAATAATATCCTCAGTGAAAGAGCTGTTTGTGTGTGAAAAATGCAAAAAACTTCACTTTCACTGACAATATCATCGCTGTGATATGTTTTACTGTTTTGAAACACTAATATTTGTGTTCAGCGAAGTCTCCCGAGTAAAACAGTACCCCCATGTACAGGATTTAGGGTGTCATAGAAAGTTACAGGGTTAAGCACAGTGCTAGCAAATTAAATTATCTGGACTTTTGGCCTGGGTTGGCAGGCAGGTCCCTCAAATTGCAATCATTAAAATTACTTAATTAGGTAAAAATATTACATAAATATGCACGTAGAATTTTAATATATATACATATTTATATATTTGACGTCTACGTGTATATTTATGAAATTATTAATGTAATTTTGTATGTGGACATATGTATATTTCGTATTATTTTTATTTATTTATTTATACATAGCTATATATATCATTACATTCTAAGTGTATTTTGATATAAATATATATATATCAATATCAAAATACTGTTAGAATAAAATTGAATATATATATATAATTTTTTTTTAATTATTAAAAATTATTTTTATTTTTTGTTATTTATTTTTATTAACATATTATTTGTATTTTATAATAATATATATATACCATATATATAGTTATTATATATATTGTATATATTCGTGTGTAATTTAAATATAAGTGTATTTTTATATTAATATACGTATATATAAATATAAAAATAAACTTAGTGTGACATTATATATATGATATATATACATATATTATATATAGGTATATATAGATATAATACATGTATATATATCATATATATATATACACATATTATAATTTTTTTTACACTGATTTTTTTGTTTTACACTTTATTTTATGATTTTTCACTTGCAGGGAGACTGCCTGTCAGCACAGACAGTCCCCCTGCAGGCAGATACACAGACCCCTATTGCGGTCATGTGATCGAGTGATCACATGGCCGTGGGGTCCTGATCTGCCGAGGGGGGACTGCCCGGGCAGACAGGCAGTCCCCCTGGACCGGGAGGAGAGCTGATCGCCGCCGTGGGACCGACGGCGATCAGGTAAGTAGCCCAAAACCGTTATGACGGTTCAGGACCGTCAGCGGTCCAAACGCACGTTTTACCGCTGACGGTCCTGAACCGTCAGCGGTCCTGAAGGGGTTAAGGGGTTAAAATATTTTCCCAGTTACAGAAGTTTAGCTCACAGGTCTATAATTTCCAGGCAAGGATTTTGAACCCTTTTTAAATATAGGAACAACATCTGCCTTCCTCCAATCCTCCGGTACAACACCTGAAACAAAAGAATCTTGAAAAATTAAATACAGAGGTTCACTTATTTCCCCACTTAGCTCCTTAAGTACTCGTGGGTGAATACTGTCAGGCCGCGGAGCTTTATTTACATTAATTTTCTTTAATAGCTGTAGCACCTTGTCTCGAGTTATCCAATCACAAGTTATTTGCAAGTTTTTTGCACCATCATTTGCATATATCTTGCCATAGAATCCTCATTAATATATACTGAAAGAAATAGTTAATTGCCATTATAAAGCTCAATTTGTTGCCTCTACAGGCACATAAGTTGTTGCAAAAGATATCAACATTCTATATGGAGACCTGTGTATTACATTCTTTTTAGAGGACAGTAACAATAAAACAACGTAACAATAAAACCTAAACAAGCATCATTTGATGCAAAACGGTGTATCTTTATGTTCTAGATTTTGGAGGTATTGGATACCTCTGTATGTAAGTAGGAGTACTAAGCTGTCTGCAGGGTAGAGTATTATGTACCGATCATGGTGTCGCATGGCATGGTACTTGGGCTAATTTGAGGGTATCTGAACTTTCCTTTTAATAGAGTGGATATGCAATTCGGAGACTAGAAAGTGGTGGTACCCCCATAGGGTTGTGTCGTACATTGTTGTCTGTATCACGGTTTGAGTACCTGATTGCGTTCTGGCAGAGCCTCTAAAAACCATTGAGAATGGTATGGGGGCTGTGAGAAAGAGTGTAGGTGCTTTGGACTCCCTGTCAACCAGTGGAGACCAGGCTCCTGGTTCTCCAATTCCCATAACCCTTATGTCATGGATTATAGGTTAATAGTAATATGTACAAGGGGAGAAAAAACAGAGAACTGTTACAAGAAAGTGAGTGACTCTGTGTCTGCCTCTCTGGAAAAGAGTGGATACAGTGCACCAATTAGGAGTACTAGAAGAGGTAAAGTATGGTCACTCTTCTATAAGGGAATAGGGCGTCCTAGAGGAGCACTCCCTGCCCTTTCAGTATCAAGGACTAAGGGATTTCATAGGGAAGATCAAGAGATTAGAACACAAAAGGAACTACTCTGAAGAGTCTTCACAGGATGATTGCACATGCAACTAAATTATGTGAACATACCCAAAAACATCTGGGTTGTCCTATATTGCCACCAGAAAGTATCCCATTGTGAAGGCAAAATAGAATGGGGAATGAAGAGTTATCCACACTGCCAATGTCAATGCATCCTGACCCTGAATCTTGCTGTGGGCACATTATATAAAGATTGAAGATTCAAGTTGGACAGTCTCCTACATCCAAAGCTTAGCCCTCATAAATGCCCAGTCCACCAAGTTGAAGGCCTTTGTGTCACTGGTGAAGGAGATAAGCTTCTGCAGTTGTGCTTAACAGATAATATTTGGTCTCTACCAGTGTTGTCTTTGGTTCCATACTCGAGATAAAGTCGACCTTATCCACGTGGACTTGAACTGGGAGGAATTGTTAATTACTAAGGGACTAGAGTTTTTTGAGCAGATTCAAATCATAATTTAGTAAGGGAATTGGCCTACAACTTACACAGACCACAGGATCCTTCTTCTCCTTCATAAGCACAGTAATATACGCAAACATTGAATCCTGGTAAATTATCCACCTTTTAGCGATATGAAATGTGTAATAGTCCAGGGCTAGGTGGTCAGGATCTTATGCCTCACAATTGTCCTGATTTCTGTGGGACAGTCACAATTTTCGGGTCCTGTCCCGCCATCTTGCTTTTTGGGGACACCAGAGAATTCTCCCCAACAAGCATTGCATGAGCTGTGCCCTCAGTGGGCTGGCCTTAAAAGATAGGCAGACAGCCTTGCATGCATTCACGTGCAGTCAGGGTTTCCTGCAGTGCTACTCACCCTTGTCCAGGACCTACATGCACGCATCAATGCCAGAGAGCTCCATGTGCATCTCAATCAATTTAAAGAGGATGGTCACCTACTTTGTTGACGACAAAAGAAGACTTTGTAAGCTTGTTAGCAAAAATGTGATAGCTTTGATATCCAAGCACAGACTCTCATAGTAGGCAGGCATTGAAGGTGGAAGTGGAACGTTTATGTAGCCTAGAGTATGCCACATTTTTATCTATAGGACTTCACTTTCATAGAAGGGTAACTACACAATGAGGTCCTCTTGGGGTAATCGGTCTTCAAGTTCTAAAGGGTGATAGGGGAAGGCAGTTGAGGGCCAAATCTCAAATCAAGAGCCATTCAATTATCAGTTTATGCTCTGCAATGATCATGCCACACCTTCCCAATTCTAAGTTTTTACATATCTAAATGCCATGCTGTAATCAAGAGCAATTATCAGGTTGTGTGCATTTTTGGCATGTAGCCCATCATTGGAGCCATGTGGTGCTTCCTATGTGGGGGAAGGGGGGCATCTGAAGGAGCACATGAGGATATGAAATTAATATAAAAAAAAATACGAATCAGACACAAAATACAAATTTTTGATATAGTGATCTATATTAATGTATATAGAGCTTGTCACAACTGTTTTTCTTAAGCAACTCAAACGCACGCAAACTACTCATGGAGACCTAAACAGAAGATAATTTTCCACTGTGGAATTTTACTGTGTATTTTATTATATTAAAGATTATTTGGTCACTTTTTTTACTGGTACCATCTATCTTTTTAATACACTGAGCACTGTTTTATACCTGTTTGTTACCTGGCATCATTTTGGACCCCAAGCAATCCCTAGGTGGGGATAATACCACCAACGCTATCATCAAGGAGCAGTTGGTCTGCTCCATTCTTGTGAGTATTATTTTTTTCTCTTTTATCCGTGGATTTTACCCAGTGAGCACTATTTGTTGTCTCCTTTCTTTTTATATATTTGACCACTGACGGAGGAACCTCCCATATATCCCATAAGCGGGGATTATACCGCTGCACGCCTTTCATACTAGAGCGAGTTACAGCTCCTCCACATGTGAGTTCTATACCAGCTTTTAGACTGTTGTATCTCTTTATCAGACGTATTGCACTATTTTTTTCTCTATTTTTCCCTATATCTGAGTGAATCCCTAAGAAGGAGGAGAAAGAGGATATCCGCTCCGGACCAACATCTATAGATCCTACGTCCCCTATTGGACCTGTTCCAGATAAGACTTTCTTTCCTTTTTTTACTTGGACTATTTTATACACTGACGTTTTGTGCCCTTCCCCCTATTTCTTGTAGCCGCCATCTGTTTAAGGGTTTTTTTGAGAGATCCCCTTATAGGGTTGCTCCCTTTTGGGTATTTAGCGCTTACTCATATTTTCTGTTTTTCAGAAGATAATTTGGACCTGTAGACTCCTATGGTGGGTTGCAACTTTACAGCTCCATACTTTGCTATTCATAGGTAATGGAAAAAACATTGGGTAAAGCACCCAGAAACCCACTATAGAGTGTTGGTACCGTCTATCGGTTATTGACCACTATATAGCCAGGTTTTAGAGGTGGAGTTAGCATGATTTGGTTAATGAGGTGATCATAAGGTTTTGGTTGATAGGGAGGGGGATGTTATTAGGACTTTGGGGTAGAGGGATGATGAGGGGATTGTAGGGTAAGGGGGAAGTTATTTTGGGTAATGAGGCAGGGATTGATTCAGGGATTATGGGGCCTCAAATTTTTTTGGGGGTTTTGTTAATGGCTTAGAGTCACATCTGATGATATCCAAGTGGTTTGTGTTTTGAGATCAATATCGCTAGTCCAAACCATATTATTATTTATTAATTTGAATAATAAACACAACTACAATTTAGTAGAATAACAATGCCGCCTATACCATACGATTTACTTGGAAACTAATGAAAGATCAGTGGTACCTGTCCTGTTTAAATCATTTTAAATTATTAATATTAATTTGGGGCCACTTTTAATAAAATAAGTTCCATTAATCTTGTTGTGACGTTCTCCTTTATAATATTTTCAGCATTCCCTCGCTTTAAATGCCACAGTACTAAAAAGCAATAGCACCATTGAAAATATACCTCCTCCATTTACCAAACACTGAAGTAGCAGGACTTGTCTGTTATATGCAAAACAGTAGCAGCTGCTATGATAAATCTTCTAAAGAATAGGCAACCCTTAATTCTCGAGTACACCATCGTGGGACCTGTACGTAAAATATTGTTTTAGCCAAGAATTAGATCCTTTGGTGTACTCGTATTCCAGATACTCTCTCTTCATCATCAATCATACAAAGGAAAAATCCTCATTTTTATGATCCTTAGAGATGAGATGAAATGGAGTAGACACTTTATACCTATGGGAGAAAATGTGTATTGCAGAAACAGCTTCTCTAGCTAAGATAGTGTTAATATGAAAACACTTCAAGAGAAAGCTCTTAGCAACAATCCTTCAAACATGGACATCGGAGCACAAAAAAATGGGGGTCGAGAGTCAGTGAGAAAAAAAAAAAGTAATCTTCTAAACAATTAATTAATGTTTGCCATAAATTATCATCTTTTACTTCCTTCTCAAGAAGAGTAGAGGGAATAAAAAAACAGCATTTTTTTGCAGGTGGTGGCATTCAAAGTGAGGGTAATCAGAGCATCGAGTGTGGAAGCACAGCACTTGCAGAGTGACTGGGTGAATTGGGCTGGATTAAAGCCCAGCAGGGTGCTGTGGTTTCAGGTTGAAAGCTGTGTGTTTGTGATCAGCAAAAAAAAAAAAAAAAGAAAAAGAAAATCTTGAATTTATTTAATCTGCTCTTCTGCTAACAGCACTTCTGTAACCAGTAACACTCCCATTCTCTCGTTCTCTCTCTCCAAAGAGCCCTTAGTGCCCTCCCTAGGACAACTCGTTCACATCTCAATGCTAAATTCCTCCCACTCCCCGAAATCTAATATTTACAAGGAAATAGAAAAATGCACAACTTCGCAGATGTATCAGCACCTTCAAACCTGAATTCTCACTTCACTACACATACAGTAAAATACATGCAGTAACAAACAAAGGACCGTTTTATTGAACAAGCCCTTAACATTGATATTGTGTGTAAATATGACATGCTTGTAGGGATTTTCTATTCATAAGGGAACTAATTCACAGGAAGTGAAGCATGACGTGATAGAGAAATGGTTGTGGAATACCATTCTCATTCAGGGGGAAAAGGTGCACATGGGCAAAAATATGGCCATTGCGTGCATTCCATTCTCGGAATGTTCATGTAGTTTGTAAATAGGCTTGGGGGTGTGTGTCATAGCTTCCAAACAGAGACCCTGAGAATAATAGAAAATGGCTTTTGCCCTAAATTTTGGTCCATCAGAGTATTTTTGTGTATCAGACACTTTGAATAAATGGATAAAAAGATTATTAAATTAGCCAAGTATTCCTGTTCAGTGCTTAATTGTGGTATTGGTGCTTACAGACTATTTGGTTTGAAAGAATGAAATCACAAAAAGGGGTATCTGTTGTATCATTAAAGGGAAACTATAGGCTAGGAATTAAAAATGGTATTCCTAGCCTATAGTGCCCCTACACCCCCAGCGCACATAGTTCATAGATAAAAACTATTTTGTCACATACCTGAATCCAGTACCCATAATGTCCTTCGGCGCTGGCTCAGGCTCTGCCTTCACTCCTCCTCCTTTAACATCACCCGACATTGGGGACCTAATGCTTTCTTATGGGTCATGAATAACGTGAAGACATCCAGCGTCGTTCGTCGACCAAAAGTCGCCTAACAACTCAGAAGCGCCTCTATTGGCTGTCTGGCTGACAGGTGGAGTTACCTCCAAGGTAATTATTACAGTTTCTCAAGAACTGCAGTAATTACAATTGCAAGGTTAAATTGACAGGGACAGTGCACCCAGACCACTTCAATGATCTGAAGTTGTCTGGGTGCCTATAGTGTCCCCTTAATAAAAATGAGCAACAAGATAATCTGTTTAGTCCATGAAGCCACAATTTTGTAATAAGCCAACCGGCCAATTGATCCTCCCCCTCAATAAGTATATTGTTTCCTATCTGGTGTCGGCAAGTGTGGGTGTGGGAGGGTAGAAAGGGCTGGTTCTTGACTCAAAACTGGCAGTCAGATTTCTCCTTGAGTCAACCTAGATGTTCAGTAAAAAATATGTAAGGAATCTGACAAAACAAACTCTTTAGGCAGAGATCCACAACTCCTCCTATCTTACACTCTAAATGGGTGAACTCTCATCCTTTGGGCAATCATATTCATGAACTATGTGACACATTTATATTCCTTTTTTTGTTGTTGTACATATTTTAGACCCTTTATGAAATATTGTAAGATGAGGAATACCACAAAGTCCATAAAAGGTGTTATCTCTCCATAATATTTCTGTAAATATCATATAACTTATTTCTATAAATAAAAAAAAATTGTGTACATTTATTACATTTTACACGAATCCCTGAGAAATATATACATGAAATTGGTGTTTTCTCAAATGTTTGTGCTAACTAGGCATTCCATGTTTAAAGTAAATATGCTATTTTTAATTTAAAAAAAGAACAACTATGTATTGACTATAACTGGGCTCCATTAAACCATATGTGATTTTATACATTTGTTTTAAGTAGTATTAATAACAGGAAGACTATATGGCTACATACACCATCACTTGGTTACTAAGCAACCTTATAAATTGTACTCAGTCAGAAGGTAAATTATTTCTAATGAATATATATATAATATATGTGTGTATATATATATATATATATATATATATATATATATATATATATATGGATTTTTACTAAAAAATAAATGTACCCATATATAGTAAATATAATCTTTGGTTCTGTATTGAACAGAAATGTAAAAAAAATACAAAATAAAGTGTTAAAGCAATCAATTGCATAACAAAATGAAAATCTTCAAGTATTTACTATACATTGTTTTTATTTCTCTCTCTTTTCCTTTAGATATCGACTATCTTTTCCCAAGTGACTTCAATGACTTGCTGTTGCTGTAAGTACACAGAGTACATACATATTTATATAATAAATACCATATATTCCACATTATCGCCCAGTGAAGCCAGTGGTACCCAGCGTGTAGGCAGCCTGATATTAGAGGAGCTTATATTTCTTGTAATTTTGTAATTAAAAACAGACAAAAGAGAAAAATGTTAAATGGGTTTCAATCAATTTACCATAAATACACATAAAGGTTCCACGTTTTGGAATCTTGAGGTATAAATTGTATCACCCAAGTAATTTGAGTCCATCTCTGCCACATTTCAGCTGTAAAAATAGCATGCCTTTTCTTCAGTAAAGAGACTGGGAGGAGCAACGTTCCTCTTATTAGTAGCTATCATGGACCTAAGAATAGAGATTGAGTTTCCATTTCTTCAATGGGTTCTTCCTTAAAGGGAACCTAAAGTGGCAAAAATAACAATAATTAATTTCAGACTATAGGTTCCATTCTAGCTTTATAAACACTGCCTACATTTTTAATTACATGTAACTTACTTTAAAAGTTGTTATCTTCTGCTCTGTAAATATAACTTTAATTACATACAGGAGGCTCCTGTAGGGTCTAGAAGGCTATTAACAGAGCAGGAGATAGGAAATTCTAATGATTCCCTATATTTAACAAGTAAAGATTTGAAAAGTAAAGTTAAAAGTAGTTAAATGCACCTGGCAGTAAACATGGAGAAAGCACACAGAGAAGATGAGAAAGAAAGCAATGTTGTTATTTCTCCTCCTCATTTGCAATTTGTGCCTTAGCTGTGCCTACAGTGAACTGGCTTATGATGCCATTAAGGCAGCTACAAGGTACGATCGATCACAGTTACATTTTAAAAATGATTGACGTTACAACTTTTGTCTGTCATAGGGGATTGGCCTTGAAAGCCTTTATTACTCTTTCACAGGCCACACAATACAAGCATGGATATGTACCATTCTTCGCATAATTCTAGAAAGGTGTTTTCTCTGTCATTCTGTTATATTCGGACTTCACAGACAAATCTTACATCATTAATATGCGACAGGGCTGGTGAGAGAGAACCATTCACTATTTCATTGTCATGATTTCCTTCCCGAGGGCAAAAAGGTGACAATTTGAATGCATTTCGCAATCAAATGTAGAAAATTACATAGGAAATACCATTATGTGCATCTTTTCCCAGGAATTCCTGATGTAGATAAAATGTGCCGAATGCCGTCTATATTTATTGATTGAGCGAGGAATCTATTATCCATGTCCAATAGCCTTGTTTTTCTTAGGCGCCATTCAAAATGGCAAATTCACAATGAAATAGCTGTGGAATTCACTATATTTGCAATTGGGGA